>NC_057880.1:8923208-9245458 GCF_019740435.1 Gambusia affinis
ATAAAAAAATAAAGCATGTCAAATAAAGCATGAGACTATGAAAAAACGGCACTTCATTCCAATAATTCAATTCATAGGAATTGATAGTAAAGAGTAAAAGTATCCAGAATGATAAAACACTTTGAAAAACTAGGTAGAAACTCTAGTAAACATAATTTTCAGATGGCTGCATCACTGGCAACATTTCAAGCCTGCATCATATTTATATATATATGTAGCCCTCCAAACAACAACCTAACTTTTTTTAATTAAAAAGGCAACCTAGAATTAAATTCCTGCTTTTTATTACCCCCAACTCGTCTAGACGAGGGAGGTGCCAGGCAAGAAGCCATAAATGGGGGGGGGAAACTGCAATTGAAGGAAATGGTACAATCTGAAAACAGCAAGCCAAGCATGATGTGATCATTGGTTTGCAGCAAACTGTTCAGCGCAGGATATACGACGTCACATGATCGGAAGATTTGCTGAGGAAGCAGACGTGACTTTCAGTAGGCTGATGATAATTTACTCTTCACTATTCAAGCCTAGAGGTGTCCACGTCTACGACAGCTGAGGGGATAATCGTCACCCAGGCATCAGCATCCCAGTATGGAACTTCTAGGATACAATGCCCCCTAGTGGCGATGTTTGGAACAGATCTAAAAATGGGGATTTCACAGTGAGGCACATCAGAGCGGAACAAACTGCCTCCCCCTCCTGTGCAATCTGTCCCACAGGCACTGACATCATTCTGGACGCCCCTCCCGCCTCCCCCCCCCCCCCTCCAACCGCCGATCATCCCCCATTTCCTGTTCCAGGAGGATGTCCATATTTGGGCATTTGTAAGATTATGGCATAACTTGGCAAGAACACCACTCTACAGCACATCCGAGCCACAGTCACAATTACAAAGGCAATGCTGCTCGTCTTTCCACCCAGCAACCTCTCATTACAAGGCCTGAAGTGGAAAAACAAAAAGAATACACAAACAAAACAAAAACAATAAAATACCCAAAGGTTCTGATATTCTACAATAAATAAGAGGTCCTATTCAGAGAGCTATACACAGCACTGTAATCACAATAGATATGTGCAAATGTTTCAAAGGTGCCTTAACATGGCCAAGGCCTTAAGACACACATGTAGCTGTCATTAAAGACATAAATATATATCACCAGGAGCAACTGACCCTGGTCAAAGATGACATTGTATATGTTTTAGCAGGAGAAGCCAGGTTTAAGTAAATCTGAGTGAAGGTAGCACAGTTTTTATAAACATCCTCCTATCCTCTAACAGAGAACAACACCATGGCTCATCTAAATACACAAAGTTGGTTTTATAAATGAAAACTAGGTTTTCCCTGCCTCGACAGGCCCAAGTGTCTGTTTCAAAGATGTCGACAGGCTTCAAAGAGAAACGAGGTGAAGACGTCGGGAGAGGAGAGAGAGCCCTCATGGCCGATGGAACCTGAAAGCAGAAACACAACAGTCACGTCTATTAAAACCCAAAACAAGCAAACCGCAAAACACCAGCAGAGACTGTTTAAACTCAACAAAATAATATGAGGTTCTACAAATGTTTTTATTGAAAATTTCCACTGTTCCCGGACGTTTCTGTCAATTTTGAGTAAGATTACAGTTATTTTTAAACACAAAACATTTGCCCTTTTCCACAATCCATAAAGCAACGTGATTCCACAGTGTGGAAAAGGGATATTTCACCGTTTATGGATATTTGGATAACTTAAACCAGTTAAAACATGTAACGTTTGAAGAAATTTCTGGACTGGTTTATTCTACATTTTTACTCATTGTGATTAGTTTAATATCACAAAATAAAAACAGTGTAATTTCAATACTTCCCAAGTTGTCTAAGCTTTACAGACTTGGGTTCAGTTCAAGACCCAGATGTAGAAAGAAGGCTCTATAGCAGGAAAATATACTGTGAACAAATGTATTTTTATCTGGTAGTAATTTAAAATCAAATTAATCAATGAATTGGGCAAAAACTCAAGTTATGAAGAATCAAAAAATGACGATGATTTGCCGCATAAAACTTATTTGTAGAAAATATAAAGGTTAACCAAGTTATTTTTCTCTTCTTTTAGATAACAAATGAATTCAAGCTTTTTTAAAAACACATTTTTTTCTACAGTTTTCTAGACAAAACAAAATTTCTCTGTTTTGCAGGTTTTTTATGACAAGAAACCCTGACGCATCAACGAAGGAAAACATTTAGCTGTTGGCATGGACAGGTGTGTTTCAACAACAGAAAACAGGCACTTTGTTTACCCTCTCTATTTCCACTGCATTGACCACAGTAAAAACAAATCACCATGGTGCTCCAGATTTTCCGGAATTTCAGATTGCAATTGTCTGGGAGATAATTAGAGAATTTTTAAGAAACTGAAAGTAAAATATTTAAGCAGGTAATCGCTCCAGTGGGAGGAGGTAGAAAACTTTGTTAGTCTGAACCTGTTTACATTTTCTGCTGCCTACTCAGACTACAGCAAAACACAGGTTTAGATTTGGTTGGATTTAAGATGCAAAATAAAGATTACTCGTATGTTCGGATGTTTGTTTTAGTTGATATTTTGAGTACAAAATATGCGACCTTGTATCTAAAATGACATAAACCTCATAATTTCTGCGTGTTGCCAAAATACGTATTTCTGACAAGTCATGAAGTAGCATTAAAAAGCATCTTTGCCATATAAATATAATGAGGAAAAAATACAATTTTATGACCTTAAAATGGGCCACTTTGCCCCTTTTGCCTGCCCAAAAATATTAATATACAATTTCTATAATAAAGAAAAATTTAGGAAAGGTTCCCAAATGGGTTCTGAAAGCCCACAGTGCCACAGTTAGTGTTAGATTTATTTTACACCAATAATGAGACAAGGAAACAAAGGTATTTTTTGTGACGTGTTTGTTTGGACTCTGACTTTTAGCTCTGTTCACAAATCCAATACTGCTCAGGTGTAATAACCTCTGAGAGACAAATCTGAACACAGGTAATCAGCGCTGGCAGGTAATGAACTGAAACTGACCCACCATGACTTTAATAAGGAGAGTGGGAAAGGCTTTAGGAGGACACAATAACATGTATTGATCAGCAAGGGCTAATAAACAGCACGGCTTCAGGATTCACTGAGCTAAATGACTGATGAAGCCTCAGAGTCAGGTTAAGTGGAGTGAAATGACTGCAGGGGTACCTTGTAAACTGTTTGCTGTCTTCATGAACCTCCATCTCTCGGCTCTTAAACTCATTCAGCTCCTTGCGGATAGCGGCCTGGGGGACAGAGGACGCACAGACACAAACAGGCGATGATGAGAAAATCTTTAAACCCCAAAACGATTCCCGAGTCGCTGACCCAACTCAGATTACAGCACTTTTTAGATGTTTTTCCTCTGAATATCACGAGCTGTTCAGCAACAAAAGTTCCCTGTTTGTCAAGTGTTAGATAAATGACAAATATGTGGATTAACACCTCATGCCTATTATCAGGTATGAAGGAGGAGCTGTGATGCTGTGGGCCTGGTTCTGTTCCAAAGCCAATGGGAGCCTTGTTGGTGCACATGGCATAACTGACACCTTGAAATATACAATAAAATTAAAGTTTTTCAGTGTAAGATTATGCCTCTGCAAAAACAAAACATTTATTTAACATCTTGTAACACTGAGATATAGGGAATATTTTTACAAAGAGTCCCAATATCTGTGAAAGGTTATGCAACCTTTTGCTGCAGTTATGGAATATATAAATAAGCCAACATGGTTTCATGAGGAAAAACAAGACAAGGGAAATAAAAGTTTTGCAAAATCTAGTATCAGCAAGGTCCATTAAAATACTAATTTCAAGCTGCTTCACAATAATTAGCTGTCCTAAGGGAAACATTAGGTTTATTTGGATCTATTTATCTTTTATAAATGTACTAGTACATCACCGCAAGTACCGCTTCACTCCTCATTCTGTTATTGGAAATGTTAATTTTGGAACCTTTTCAGAATGCAGATTTTTTTTAAAGGTCAATTTTACTTAAGTGGCAAGAGTCCACTAATAAAACATAAAACTAAAATTATATATATAGAAAAAAAACCCCAAATAAAATTAGTTCATAGAATCATTTTTATTACAATTCAATACAAGTAAAACTGGTCTATGCAGATGCAAATATGCTAAGTGATACAATAAGGGAGCAGCATAATAAGGACATTATGCCCTCATAATAAAGTCATTATTTTGAGGGAATATTGTGAAGTACAGAGTAGGATATACTAGACTTTAACCCTCAAAACTATTTAGTTCAGTTGGATTAGGTCAACAGCTCCTGCACCTTAAGCAAACAATCCATTTGACATTTTTTCAATCCTGGAATTGCTTCGGCATTTAATTATAATCTCTTATAATCAGGCGCACGCTCCCATTAGTGTTCAATGTGACCCATTTTATGAACTTTGTGTGATGTACAGTTCCAAACAGTAGCAGCAGGGGGCAGACTTGGCACATAGACTGAATTATGATCAAAACATCCAACACCCAAAACATGCTAAGAGACAGTTTCTACGGGTCCTGTTTAGACAAAACAGCTGTGCTGAATGAAAATAGAAAATGTATTGTTAAATTATCTCTTACTGTGCTCAGTATAAGTGTAAAACTTTGTGCTTCGGTTGATTATTTGGTCCTTTAATCTCCTAATTAGCCCATTCTTAATCTAATACATAAAAAGGTACCCTCAAATAATAATGTAATGTTAGGACTTTTAGAAAAATTGGGATACAACTGAAGTAAGAAAGGAAAGTAAATGAACAGCAGTACCTTGTCGGCGGGAGTAAGCCGTGTCCAGGGTTTGTCTGCCCGACGGTCGTAATCTTTGGCGTCCGTCACCTCCACATATTCATTGAACCGCAGGATCCTCCGAGCAATTAGCTCTGCCACTGTAGGCCTCACACTCAGCTACACACACACAAACAAAAACAAAGATGTTGGTATTAAAAAGGAATTTTGGTAATAAAAAAAAAAAAAAAAAAAAAGTCGAAAGATTTCTCAGCTCCTCTTCCACCTACTGAACCCGAGATGAGCTCATCTGTCCACAAAAGCCAATTCTCTGCCTCCTTTCATGCCTCATAGTAAAGTAAAGCCCATAAGTGTGCCCTGTGTGTGTGCGCGTGTGTGTGTACTCAGTGTTAACAGTACCTTTCTGGTGAGCCTCCTTTTAATCTCTTGCTTGGCTTCTTTCTCCTCAGCTTCATTTATTTCTGCGTGCAGAGAGTAAGCAGAGTCATTTCACTCCCGTCATGTCTGCAACAAGCTTCTGCTTTTATTTGACATGGGATTTCCTAAGTCACAATACACACCGTTAACTGTTCAAATTTTATAAGTCGCTCAGATATGAGACACTTTGATCATGTTGTTCTGTTTTTCAGACAGTGAAATCACAGCTGGATTAGTTTGCCCTACGAATGCTCATCATCCATCCAAGGGCTGCAACTACCGACGATGGGGAAAAAATAACTACCAGCCAGACATTTTATTGCTCCAGCTGCTTTTGATAACTTTTAGAAAGCATATGTTAACATATTTCTTAAAACTTCCACTTTGTTGTGACAATATAACAAGAGACAGATAATCTGTTAAAAAATATAAAATTAAGCTCCACTGCCTGTGTCTCTCTGGTCCTACTGCAGTCTGTAGACATACACAGCTTGCCCAGAAACCCTCAAATGAAGCTGTAAATCATGATCAAGTACTCGGTGCTCAATGGAGAAACAACTTACAGTTACAAGAAAACTGTTTATTTGCCGTCATCGGTGGCAATGCTAACTAGCCTGAAAATTCACAACAACCTCTGGTGTGGTGAACTAGCTGTAGAAGGGTGTGAGCGTGGCGTACTGAAGCATGATTGACAGTGCTAAGACCCTCCTGCTGGCTTTGATTGGTTGTTTCTGACCAAGTGGTGTATGTCTTGTACTTGTACTGGGAGTACTGGGAGATGATAGAGGAGACTGAGTCACTTTGTCACGACAGCCTCATACATACTATCATGACAAAGTTTTAACAGATATGTAAAAAAACCCATATAATTCATAAAAGCTACCTAGTGCAGATTTAAGTAGATTGGCTTCAGTTTAGAAATTTCTGCGATTCGAGAAACCTAAAGCAAACTGCCATCCATGGCAAACGTATCAATGTCTCTTCAGACAGACTTGCATGCACAGTAATCTTAGTCTTCTCCAAGTTGGAGAATTTAATTCCTGCTCAGTGTCCTGAGTCCCTTTTTCCATCTGTAAAACGGAGATGTAACGCAGGGTGTTCAAACTTTGTGGGCCAAAATCGCTGAGCCAAAAGAACTTGTGGGCCAAGAACAAAAATCAAGCAAATATAGTCGTCCATTTATTTTGTTTTAGTTGGAAGGAAAGGAATGTTATTCATTGTAGATCCAAAACTTTTGTGTTTGGTGTCTTAAACAAAGATATCTGGTTTTCAAATACTTTTGGGTTTGATTAAAGAAATTTATCCTCAGTTATAAGGACGGGATTTGGGTGAAGCAAAGTCGGCTTTTCAGTAAAAGCCTCTGGATGGATGTGGTTCAAATTATTATAAAAGTTTGGTCAAAACAGATGAATACTTTGTGTTGTTCTTAACATTTCCTATTGTAAGACAGTTACGTTGTTAATAATGTTACCCTGATTTCAAATAAAACGTCTCCGCCTACATCAATCACTGGTGATGGACGGACCAAATTCTGTCCAAGGGTGTACACAAATGGGCACTGGGCCGCAATTTGGACCCGCCTGAAGCGATGTCTGTCTGTTTGTCTGATTTAGGACACACATGAGGTTATGTGAGGAGCTGAAGGAGACTGAACAAAATGAACTCTGAACAACTGGAACACCTCAGCACCATGACCCCACACATTCATTCATCACTTTAAAAAGAATGACCACCACAAACCATGTTTCCTTTTGGAGCAGCAAGCAAAAGGACGTGCACTAGCATTTTCAAGATGTGTTTTTTGTTTCTTCTTCAAAGATTCAATTTGTTTATTTTCACACAACAAGATTACATAATGAAATTACAGGACTTGATCTGTCAGCCAACTCCCATTTTGAGCTCATCAGCTGTGAAAGCCGAGTTCCTCTGCGCTTGGGATGAATTTATTTGCTCTGCACCAGCTGAACACGCTAAAGTAGCGCCGAAAATCTTCTTATGGGTTGACATTTATGTGCTGAGCTGAAACGTCAAAGGAACGGACAAAACCGTTTCCTACAAGGAAGCCTTTCTGTGCATTTGGTGTTATGCTTGCCTGAAACGTGTTTGTTTGTAACGCCAAGTCTATCAGTAATATCCCTAAGCCCTGCCCTAATCTTCACATGATGAAGATTAGGAAAAGATTTTATAGACTTACGTTTGAGGATGTTTCTCTGCTCCAGCTCCTCTGTGGTGGGTCTTTGGCTCAGGCGTCTAAAACAAGAAGATTATGCCCACATGCCATTTTACAAAAGGGCTAACAGAATATAACTGAAACATTCCCCTGACCTCAGAAAGGAAAATTCATATCACTCTAACACATTTAAAATCTATTTAACACCTTTTGTTGCTGATTACAATAGATCCAGTGCCGACTGCCATCATCCTCAGTTCTCCGCCGCGTATCACTGGTACTATTACACCACCCACATCAACACCATTAAATCATTACCAATCTGTTATTGTCCCACAGCTGAGCCAAATCTATGACAGGTAGCACCTACCCACACTTTCACAGCTTCCTTTAGTGAGTCTCAGTGTGTGTACCTGACTAATTTGGAGCCTATCTGCTGGCGGAGCTCGTGCCTCTCCGTCTCTGAGCTTCTTGGCAGAATGTTTTTCTCCTCCAACTCCTCCTTGCTGGGTCGGTTGCCCAGCTTAATGTTCAGCGTGTCTCGTCGGCGGATCTTGCTGGCCAAGGAGTCTGACAAGAGGGAATGGAGATCGATGAATTGAGTTCTTAAGGCAATGAAAAAACTTGAAGTAAAACTTAATATTGACTGTCGATTAACATATAAAATATTAAAGTAATCCATTGCTGATAAAGCAGACAAGTATACGTGAGGGTTTTTTATTTTATTTGTGCAAACTTAGGTAGTTAAGCAAGAGGTTTAATTGACTGAAATGACTAAAAATGAACTTGATGTCTAATGAGGAAAGTTTCGATGTCATTTGTAGTACAATAAAAATAAAACATGCATGAACACTGGTGAGTCAGATTATGATTCACTTAGATGATCTTAAAAAAAAAAAAAGAACAGTCCAAATAAAACTCCCAACACACCTCGCTTGTTTTCATGTCAGACACTTATTACTACATCACTAAATTGACATCGTACTGTTTGTGTATTCATCTTCGTCGTCCTCTTCTTCATCATCATCGCCCCGGTACAGGATGGGTCCATCCGAATCAGAATCACTGGTCTGGCTGTCTCTTGGCCTATCGGGGATAATCGTCACCTCAGCCTGGTCCGTCTTCACGCTCAGACCTGGATGCTTTTCCGAATCGCCCGCTGCTGACCTGCACAGGCCAATAACAGGTCAATAACAGGTCAATAACAGGCCAATAACAGGCCAATAACAGGCCAATAACAGGCCAATAACAGGTCAATAACAGGTCAATAACAGGTCAATAACAGGCCAATAACAGCTATAGTGCAACCTGGGTTCCTAACTTAGGCATGGGCAAATGATTAACAGTTCAGTGCAAAAGAATTCGTACACTTTTAACTTTTTATTTTCTTACGTTACAATAAGACACGCTTTTTATTAGCACTTAAAGCGACGGACCAACACTGAGATCCGCATCATTGTGATGTGCAAGGCAAACCACAACTGGTACCCAGAGTTTTATTTGTAAATTATTGAGGTGTGGTTTGCATATGTATTCAGTTTTATTTGCATCTAAGGCTGAAAATTAAACCGCTACATTTACAGCAGCTTAGCAAGTCTAAAAAATAAAATGCTTACAGTTTTTCTTTGGCAAAAAGCTCAAGCTGGGAGTAGATGAAGAGCGTCTGAGTAACAGATTCTCAATGTAGGACTTTAACTAGGCCATTCTAACACATGGATATGCTCTGATCTAGAGCGCTGACTGTATGTATGGGGTTGTTGTTTCAGTCTTCAAGCAGATTTTCCAGGAATGATTTGCATTTAGTTTTACTCACTTTTTTAACTTCTCTCATACAGTCACTTTGGACATCCTGGTTGCTTCTCTAATAAATTCTCCGTTTATTTCAGGGAAAAGGCGTGTCTGGTATTTTCACCAATGTGCCATCCCTGTTCTGTAATCAGATAATGATTTGAACAGAACTCTATAAAATGTTTATAGCTACCCAATGTGCTCCATCAAACGTCTGAGATCTTCACAGAAAAGATTAATACCGAGATTAAATGACATACAAGGAGATTATTTACTCATTAAG
The DNA here is from genome assembly GCF_019740435.1 of Gambusia affinis. Classification (NCBI taxonomy): domain Eukaryota; kingdom Metazoa; phylum Chordata; class Actinopteri; order Cyprinodontiformes; family Poeciliidae; genus Gambusia; species Gambusia affinis. The sequence continues at coordinate 8,932,647 of NC_057880.1, forward strand.
TGACTTTTGAAGGTGAATTGTTGCTGTACTTTTTTTAAAAGCAGGATTTCTTCAAAACTTGTGTCACTTGTGTCTATGATTATGCAAAGAAACATTATGTACAAGAGAAAATAAGAGTTTGACCGGAACTCTTAAAATCAGTTGCAGAAAAAATATGCATAGAGACTATTGCAGAACTTTAGCATGGTGTGAATTATTAACGCCAATACTATCGGACTATATGATCAAAAATAAAATTTGGCAACACAAAGGCAGATAAGTATAAGCGACACAAGGTTTTACCTGGAGTCGTTCTCTTTACCACAATCTGTTTCTCCTTGCTTTTTCGCATCTTTTCTGTCCTCTAATTCTGTCCTTTCACGTTTGTCCCTCTGAGAGCGGTCGTCTTTGTCTCCTGTGAAGGAGGTGTCCTCTGTAGTCTGGTTGATATGAGAGGACTTGTCTGTGATCTCACGAGTCAAACACTTGTGAGTCTCTTCCCTTGAAGCAGAGTCATTTAGAGCCGATTTAGACTCTAGATCAGCTTTCGAACAAATAGCCTGATTTCCCTCTGCCTTGCTTCCTGAGGGTTTGGATGAAGGAGGCTTGTTGTCTGAGGAAGGCGAAGATGATTTGAGGTCCTCAGGATGACTAGGAGCATCTGTGGAGGTTTTCTGAGATTCGGGTGAAGAAGCTGAAGCGTCTGGTTTCTTGATGGTCTTTGCAGGCATCCCTTCAGACCGGGCCGCAGCATCTTTGGGCACCCGAGAACGAGGTGTGGCGGTGGTGGAGGCGGTGGTTTTACTCACGCCTCCCGTCTTCTTTGGGTTTGAGGATTTGGCTGAGGAGGAACGGAAAAACCTCCAGTCAATATAAGAAAACCAAACATTAGTAAGGTAGGGCTGCTTAAACAAGTATGCTGTAAAAACAATAGTTCAAATTTCTAAGACTTGAATTAAAGCCCCAACAATATAAGTTATACGTCATGATCAAATGAAAGTCAAATGAAAATTATTTTCAAGACTGTTTTAGCAATTAAAAATGCAAATAATGCAAAGCCATACAATAGTATTTAGATAATTAAAAAAAAAAAAGATATTAAACAATTATAGAGGAGATAATACAAAGTGGCAGAGCTGGGGATGTATGCAACATTTTGTGTTTGTTTGATGGATGCCGACAAGTAGAGTTTCAGCAGGGAAGTGCGAAAAAACACTGAACATACAAAGGAGCTGGAACGAAGGCTGTGTGTAGCAGGAAAGGTGTTTTTGCAGCGCTACTGAAAAGCTCCTCTGCAGCTATTTTGCTTTCTTTATTTATACTTAAAAACAATAATAGCAGGGCGTTAGGAACACAGATTATAACCATGGTTTGTCTTCCAGGAAAAGCAACGTGAGCAACAACTGCAACGCATGTACAAATGTAACATTTTAAAATTAATCTCAACAAGACCAAATCAGATGACTGATTAGGAAATTTTGTGTTGATCTAGAGAACTACATGGTGTCAGTGAAGAACTCTACCAATTTACCTCTATTGGATAAGAAATGTGTCAGTGGTCTAACCCTCTTTACTTTTGGAAAACACCAACAGCCACAATGTTTTAATCTGAAAAACTACAAGTCGTCGTTGCTGTCTTTGACTGCCACGGTTTACAGAAACCTAATTTTTTTTTTTCCTGCATCAGCGTTATCATATGTCCTCCAAAGTGACAAACAGGAAGCTAGTGAGTGTGGCTGATTTCCATTGAGATAAGATGACAGGAGGAACAGAGAGGAGATGCTGATTCATCACATCAAAAGGAGTCAGCTGAGGTCACTTGGACATCTTTAAAAAGGTGTTATGATGTTGATGCATACCTTTTTAGTTAACAAACCATGATGTATAATGTTTATTTTTTTTCTGGAAATATGTCTACACGACTTTTTCTTGTAAGTGAGGGAAAGTAGCCTTCGTTCGTAAAAAGCCGAGGAGAGGCAGCATTGCTTTGTTTCACTCGGAAAACTTACTCATAACATGAGTAAGCCTTCATACGGGTAACCCACCAACTCAAGATACACCACAATAAGCTCCACATGCTAACTGGAAGCCTTTCCTCTGCAATCTGATCTCAGATAGCTGGAAGACGATGGGCTGATTAACTCATATGTGCAGCTAAAAATAATCTTATGTACGGTATATAACAGTCAAAGGCAGTTTTAGCCACCAAGTGTCAGTATTATTCTTGGTCACATGGTGAAGCTAGGATAGATGTAAGCAGAAGAAGAAGTGTTTGTAATAGAGGTACGGCAAATAAAACATGTCAAACAACACAATAGTATGTTTTCATTTAGTTGTGTCTTAGGAATCAAAGGAAAAACGTGTTTAAATTACAGGCGGTGATGCATGTTCAAGTCTCCATACAGCATCTTGTCATAATCTATCTAAAATCTATATAGTGGTAGAAGCAACGTTTCTCTTGTTAAGGATGCTGGTTTATCTCTGGTACAAGATGGAAACAGATGTCCATACAAACCACAAATGCGTGTTAGTATTAGCACTGAGGCCCCCAGAGAAACATTTGTCTCTGATTCAGACTTTCCTTTCTCTTCTCCTGCCTGCTCAAAGTTTAGCTTTGAATGTGTACATCAGCAGTTACTTGCTTCGCATCTTTTGTCTGAACATATTAATCTCATCTGACTCCCCCAGCAGATTAGATAACTGGTGAAGGTGGTAAAACAGCAGCAAGCTGGTCATTTTTGGCGTTTAGATGGTGTCAAACCAGCCACCTCAGCAGACACCGTAGAACATTTGAAGACAGAAAAATGCTTTTGCGTGCATCATAACGTTGTACTGTGACTCCACAACGGCAAACAGTGTAGCCAACGGTCTAAAACTAAATATGCACACATGCGAGGAGCTGATCAGATTATAAAGGATGCTGTGTGCTCACTTCAAAAGAAGTTTAACCTGAAACAGTGAGTGCTTTTTAAAGCTGCGCTGCCAGCTATAATGTTTCAAGGTTAAAAAAGAAAAAGGAAACATAACACCTAAGGTGATATGGAATAAAGTCGCTTTTCAAAGCTTGTGTAGCATCTTTGTGTTCATGTAGAAGAAGCCAGAGAGAAAATAAAATGTTTGAACTTCAGACACAAATAAAAACAACCTCTGTACAGCTGCTTTGGTAAAATGTCTAGAGAGAAAACTAGAGAAACGTTGTTTTCTGCTTCTGTGGACTCAACGACACGGAAGAAGAGGTGTGATAAACGTGCACTCACAATTTCATCCAACCAGTACAATCCACACACACACACACACACGCACGCACACGCACGAACACACTTATTGTAATATGGAAGTGTTTCCACAGCTATACACAAACCATCACTTCTGCTTTTGCCGAAAACAGAGATCATAAGTGAAGCACTTCAACTGCAGGAAGACTGGTAATCCCCTCTATTAGAGAAAACTTTTGTAGCCACTTGACCTGACTTACACATTATTGTGCTTTCAGGGTATCAATACACCTTGAACACGTCACACTTCGCCATGTTACAACCATTAACCTCAGTGTGTTTCCTTAGGATTTGCCAGACCAGTTGAACATGATTGTGAAATCTCCAGAAAAGAATGTGCCATGTCAGATGTTTCACACTGTTTTACCTAACCATGCCTTAACCCCTTAACTGCCACCCCTAAAACGCTTACGTGTAAGTGAATGGGTTTATGAAGACACCGGGGTCCTCAAGAGGGCTAAGAGGGCTTTAACTTGTGCATAACGGTGGCATTGATGTTTCTGGTGTCTTCCATGCTCTTCAAGATGATATTTTCTTTCACTAATGTTCCCCAAAAAACCTCTGAGTCCACAGGAACACAACTTAATTTATTCTCAGACTGAATTAATTATGAATTGACTCTTTATTAATTAACTGTATTTCTGAAGGCAAATTGTGTCACTGGATTTCATTTTAGGGTGCGAAAACATATACAGAAACCCAGTTTTCTTTTCCATCAACTTAACAATGAGCAGCTTCTTTGTGTTGGTCCATTACATAAAATCCCAATGAAACAGATGTTTGTGGTTGCAGCATGACGAAATAGCAAGATACCAAGTGCACGATGAGGTGTACATACACACATGGATATCAGGTGGAGTTTATTTTAAGGAGGGCCGCGTTACTTAGTTAGTTCTTCAGGGATACGACACATTTTCCATGCAGGGCGGCAGACAGGCAGGGAGGCAGCAGCTCTCAAGGGGACCGCAGGCTTCAGTCTCCTCCAGCTGAACTTACCAACCCCTCGACTTGTGGTGTTAGTGTGCCGTGGGTTAGCTTTAGCCTGCGTGGATGCGCCTGCCTTGCCTGTGGTTTTAGCTGCCTTTTTAGCTCCTGGAGCACCTTCTTTGTGTCGCGTTGCGGTGGCGCCACCGGCTCTGGTGGCAGTGGCCGCAGCGGCACTTTGCTGTTTTTTAGCTGCAGCGTCTCGAGGTCGCACCTGGTTTGTCCGGGCAGGTGGTTTAGTCACGGAGCTCTCTGAGCAGGCAGTAAGGAAGAAGTTGTAGAATTAAAAAGACACTGAGCATTTGCATTGTTGCAAAGAGATGAACAAGCTGGCATGCAGGCAACAATAGACTGTGAAAATATTAGAGGTGATGTTGGGGGGGGAAAGAGCTGAAGCCTTTAAATAGGCTTTGATAGATGATGTATGTGCATTACTTTCCCAGCTTCCCAGCTCTCATGGTATCTGTTGCTTTATTTGCTAAATCTGCTCCCTTTGGCTTTCTGATTATTGGCAAATTGCTACAAGTTCAATGCTAACGCAATTGAGTGGGAAACATCACAACACTTAAGCAGCATCAGTCTGAGGAGCAAAGGCTTGAGAGAGTGGGGCGCATTAGGAGGAGGAGATGCTGCACTGCTTGGACTGTGGCTCCCTGCTGGAGGCTGATGTAATGGCATTATCAGTTCGAACACATTAGGCTCCCTCATTGATCCCTCAGAGAGGTCAACGTCAGCTAGAGAACGGACACATTTCCAAATGCAATGCGTGGTTTCAAAACCTCTGAAAGACTCAAAAAATATTCTGGACAACAAAAATTTACCGTTTAAAAAATAAAAATAGTCTTAGTAGTTTGTTTGCTCAGGGGAGCTACAGCAACAATGACCCAACAATTTTCTACAGATCTGATTCTGGCATTTTGTGTTAAGTTCCTATTAGTGGAGATGTACCGAGAAATTGGCTGGTGACTGTAATCGGCTAATTTTACCCTTGACCGGCCATGTTCAGTTATGTTTTCCGATCAGTAAACGCATCAGATTTAAAAGTTAAAAGATTGTGATGACAAAAATCTTCTTCATTGTGTTAGTGAGGGATGCCGTTTTCAGCATCACAGAGGTGTTTCAAAATGAACACAAACAGCTTTGAAAAAAAAAAAAGACTTCTCTTTATAAAGATGTCAATTTCAACTAAAATCTATATTGCTACATCAGGACTATGGAAAAATCTCTTGACTGGTGCACCTTTTCTTAACAAACAGGAACAATTTTACATGACAACCAATGACCAGAGTTATCTTAACCAAGAATGAGAAAAGTATTTATAATGGTTGTGAAATGTTTTCTGAAAATGAGGAGAAAGGGGAGTACTGTCACAGTACTCCTACAGGTCAGAGCAAGGCAACAATTTATACAGGAATGGATAAAAGGAAGAAAACCAAACCACCTGATGTTTTTTCCTCTGTGCTGATTGGTCCAGCGGCTTGTTCCTCCACCAGAGCTTCAGGAGACTCGATGTCCACTTTGACTTCCTCTGGAGTTAAACTGGACGATGCATGGCCGTTCAGATTTTCACTACTGATCGGCTCATCTGAGACAAAAACAAAATGCTGCCGTCACAGATTTGTGTTCACTTCAACAACAAGCAGCTTTGGTGACATTGAAGAAAGTTAAAGTTGTCTGAAGTACGCGAAAAACTCCCCTTGTGAAAAAAAATCCGTAATTTCAGCCAAGATTAGAATATTTTACAAATTTCCATCTTATATTGTGCAAGGTCGTAATAATCATGCAGTATGGAAATAATATTCACAGTTTGGTGGCACAAACTGTGACCGGATGCCAGAAACATAGACACACAAAATAAACAAGTGTACACACACATACTTTCACACCAAAGGGCAAATTAAAGTGGAAAAACAATCAACCTAACATGCATGATTTGATTTTGGTGAAGTCGGAGAACCCATGTATCCCCTGGGAGGACGAGAAAACACCAAACAGAAACGTCTGTTTGGGATTTTAATCTGGGACCCTTGGTGCCAATATAGACAAAATGAGACGAACCTTGCTCAGGGATAAGAACCCCCTTCCTGATGAGCTCCTCTCTTGTTTGTCTAGTGGAGATTTTTCTCTCTAGAACTGTAATAAAAAAAAGATCAAGATAGACGTGGAATTCGGTAAAGAAATGTAATATGCTCTCCTTCAGACTTTCTTTTGGTAAAGGCAATTATTTTACACAGGACTCTAAAATGTCTATACTCAAATCATCACTCCTATCTCAAGTCATCGTCCTGTTATCACACATTGTTCTGTTTTATTGAACCATTAAAAAAAAGCAGCAAAAGTAGAATAGTGAGAAAAACCTGGGTAATCGCAGTCAGTGTTGAAATTGCAATCGTCAACAAGATTGCCGCATCATATTTTCCTAACATCATGCAACCCAAAGTGTTCCTCAGGGCATACCAAACAGTATTTGCAACATTAAACAAATGTGATTAGAAGGTTTGCTGAATATTAAATTTCTCAGCAGAATCACAAAAGTAAATTTCAGACTTTCCACTTTGTGTTGACTGGGACTGGGAAATCAAATATATTTTTATCAATTAATCAAATTTTAAGTGTAAGAAGGCTTAAGTATTGGAAAATAATTTTAAGTGTTTTTTCTCCAATGTTCAGAGTGATGGCAGCTGACACAGAGCCTATCATCTGTTTATTTGGACTATGAATTCAGGTCAACTCCCAGAACGGATGACTGAAATAAAACAAAAGTTTTTGAAAATACTTTTTGTCATTTGTAATTTCTTTAAGAAAAAAAAAGATTAAAATCAAATTTGGTATGATAGAATCTGAGGTCTTATTTTTAATGCCATACTGTCTAGTCCTGGTGTTAACGAAAAAATGTCAGCTGTTATTTTAATTCACACAGAACTGCCTGCTTTAATCACTCAGCAACTGTTGCTCTGCTGTCTAATTAAACAAGTGTGACTTTCCACTGATAAATTTAACAATACGGCCCTTTTTTATTTTATAAGGTCAGAATCATAAGGATTCCTTCTAGTAAATTATCCTGGAAACGAGCCACAAACTTGCACAGACAAATCAAAAAGCAGAATATTACACTAACCAGATATGGGGGGGGGGGGAAAGAGCCTCTGGTGTTTCCATTTAGTTCTGTCTCTTTTCATTTCCTGACCAACAGCTCAGGAATAATCCAGAAAGAATTACAAACAAGTCATGCAACCGTTTCCTTTTAAAGCTCTTCTGGGAGCTACAGCGGTCCAATTCATATTTAATGTTCCCCACAAACCCAACGGTACAAGCCATGACACTGTCCAGACTTCTGATTGGAGAGAACAACTTGGCAGTTGTTAGCACAGAGTCAAAAACACCTACAGCTGCACATTTCGTACATCCTACCTTTGGAGAGATCCTGGAACTTGTCGCTGGTTTTCTTCTTCCTCCACTTCCAGGGTTTGAACAGTTTTCCCAGGGTTGACAGTTTCCCTCGCTGCTGTCGTGAGCCATGGGCATTCTGGGTATTGGAGGCGTTGTCCACCACCACATCACAGCTGGCCACAGATGATTTCTCCAGGCCATCAACTAGAATACGACACAAATATGTAAAAAAACAAAAAACAAACAAATAAGAAATTCAATGTTTAACTAGTTAATTGATATTTATCTGTCCATACAGTGCTTCACATTAATAATGTAATCTTTATAGGAAATTTGAATCTAAAGAGTAAAACATGCTGCACTTTAAATGCGGCTTAGTGTTTAAAATAAAATTTATGGCCCTAGATGTTCCGATCCAGCTTTATTTTTTTTATTTTACTGGGCAAAAACCGTTTTGGTTTTTTCAACCTGCTGATTCCAAGGTTTGCCATTTCCGACTTTCTTTTACAAACTTAAAGCACACAAACTCTTTATTTATTTATCATCTCAAGTATTGACCACAAACAACAACAAAAAAATTGTGAAAATTAGGAACTGAAGATTGTCCAGGTTTATAAATGAAAAATATATACCCACACATTTTTCACATTTTTATTAAGCCCAACATTGTATTAAAAGAAAAACAGCTTTTCATCTTGTTGTTTTGCTGAATTGAAGAAAAAGATTTTCGATTTGGTGACCGGTCAATTACTAGTCCCAACTGATCACAGAAAATTGGATTTTTAAATCCAGCTTTTAGCACACTGAGGGACAAAATGAGAATGCTTTTATAAATACTCTTTAAACAACCCCCCCAAAAGTTCAATTTCATTTAAATGGATAAGATGAACCTTGAAGGGTTTCCCAGTATTTACTGCTTTTTCTCAGCTGCAAGTCCACACTCCAAAAGAAAAAAGTTAACTATAACAATCTGACCCCACTCTGACTGAAGTGCTCAAAGTTGTCCAACATACGCAATTGCTTGGCTTCATCTCACTTCAAATCACCTCAACTACAAGCTCAGAGAGCAGTTCTTGCACCTATGGATTTCTTTTATCCTCAGAGTTCGTCTCTTTTGAGGTAATGGCAAGTGAACACACACACTGTATCCTACTGGACTCGAGTTTGATCTTTTTTTTTTCCAATCCAGCAGCGTTTTAAAAATCCCTTTTCCAATACAACCTGCTGCTGCTACTCTTAAAAATGGTCAATCTACATTTATATTCCAGCATTATATACAAGTAGATGCTGGGTGAACAAACATTGTGCGTAGCTTTAAAAGAGAAAACCCCTTAAACAGAAAGAAAGAAAGAAAGAAAAGTCTTGGATTCTTTTCAAATCTTATCAGAAGTCAGTTCATGTCAAACTGTTTTATTATCGCATTCAGTCGTTCAGCGGAGAGACGGTCATGTCCTGTACTTTAGCTCATATAAAAATCAATTCGCTGCTGATTGGTTGGCTTACATGAGCACTGATAGATTGTGTTGATGTCAATATTAGTTGCTGGTGACAGGAAACAGCCAATATGCAGTGAAAGGACTCAGAGGGTGGATGATGGACAGTGAAGATGGATAAAAAGCAGAATTTTCTGCAAGAGTTCAGCTGAAAAATTTAAGATTTTCTTACTCATTAACCTCAGCATCAGGATGGAGTTTCCAAAATAAAAGCCCACATGGTGCATTTAGCAAATACCGTTTCTTGCATAGAGATAGGCATTAGCCGACTAATCAACGAGGCCAAGATTTTGTCTTTCTTAAAACACAACCATCAGACTCGCCTCATCATGCTTAGCTGACAACCACAGAGCCACAATTATGAGCAGCAGAAAGTTGATGTGCATAAAGTAAGAGTGAGAAACATAATAACAGTATTCAGCCAATTAAATAGCTACAAGCTAACCTCACTGGAGTTTCTGTGTTAGTTTGATGCTTTTTTAAAATCATGCTCTTGCTGTAATCGTCAAAAACGAACCCTTTTCTAACAATCTAAGGAGGAATAGGAACAGCATCACAGATCTTCCACCATACGTAACACAGCCAATGAGGTGCTTTTTACACCATCAAATTAATTTCTTTAAAAGACAAGAGCAAAATCAAAATGCAGTTTTAAAGAGCTGGTTGGATATAGTAAGAAATAAAAACACCATCCAAACCAACCAGCTCCTATAAGACAAATTATTTGACCCCAAAAACCTAATAACTAGTTGTTCTTTCACTGGGAGCAACAACTGTCAACAAGCACTTATATCAGAGCAAGACGTGTTGCTTTTTCAGATATTGTAAGACCTTTTAGCCTATTGCATGATGTTAAACAAGTTCTGTTTAGGTTTGTGATTCTACAAATACAGAACTAATCAGACATTGGAGGTAGCAAGTGATACTGCAGTCAGCTTTCCACAAAATATGGCTAATGATAACTAATTTGTGATTTGACAATTGGGGCAGATGCATTTTCCACATATGGTCAGATCAATTTGGAAAGCTTTATTTCCTTCATAAATGCGATTTTCATTTAGAATCAGATTTTTGCATTTACTCGGGTTATTTGTGCCCATTACTCAACACATTTGGTTATCTGTACATAGGCCTGTCGCAATAAACAATAAATCACACCATAAATCAAAACTATCAACCTCATTTTAATTATTGGCTCTATCGTCTCTTCCAGCCTTTTTCTCTTTCTGTTGATGACACTGAATGAAAAAAGGCTCAACTCCGCTACTCTCCACTGACCCTCCCTTCCTCATATCGTTAGTGTAATGTCCAGTTCACACTGCACCATCTTAGAGCTGTCGGCTGATTCTCGGCCCATTTTCAAAACCTGAGAGATCACACATTAGCCGACAGAAATCCTAGGTATAAAGGATCGATTGTGCCATGTAGTTTCCAACAATGGGCACAAAATAATGGCTACAAGTTCAGTGAACTCATTTTAAAACCTGAGTTCACTGGAACTCAGGTTCTTAGAGAAAGCCCAAAGTTCTAAGATTGTCATAAAGGAAAAACCGAGGCAGAAAATCGTGTAGTGTGAACTATTGCATTAGGTAGTCGATGTGCCCATCTTCTCTATTTAAATCTAATGATTACTGAAGGGCAATATGGTAAACAGACTTCATAATCTGCACTCTTTTGGTTGAATGCAGTATTTATTTACACTTTGGCTTTATGTTGTTCAGTTTTTATTCAAGTACGTTTTTTGTTAATGGAGACTGAGAATCCATTTTATTTTTGTTTTTGGTTGTTTTGTTTATTTTTATCAGTTCCAGTGTTTAATGTTCTTTTCAAAATAAAGTGTATCCATCTTTGGCAGGAAATCACATGCATTATTACGTCATTTTCATTAAATCAGTGTATAAAGGTCTTCAAACAATATTATCGTTTATCGCAATAATTTTTGAGACAATTAATCGCTCAGCAAAACTTGTTATCGTGACAGGTCTATCTGTACATTTAAAAGCCATAGAAAAGAAAAAACTGTATCAACTCAACCATTATTCTGGCTGCAATGACTACTGTAAAAGTCAGTGTGGCAGGATTGCTATTTAAGCAAAATTCAAGGACTCAAATATATGAATATATATATATAAATATGATTAATAAAAATGAAAGAACTGAAGTGAGCCGGAGAGACCTAAGCATGCTTTCCCAAAACGGCTCTAACAGAGTCTCTCGCCTGCACACCAACACACATTTCCTGTTCCTGTGTTGATATAAAATCACAATAGGAGCAGTTTAGCAGCTGTATTGTGCAACTAATGATGGGAAAATCAGCAACAGCACTCATAATCACCATAAGACCAACTACAAAACCTCTTGTGAGCCACAACTAAACAAGAACAATAGACTTAGTACTTGCTGGGCAGACAGAGGAGAAATACACAGAAATAGTTCACAGAAGTGAAAGAAAACTTGAGTCCTGAGAACAAAGAGAACAGGAACAGAAAGAAAAAAAGAAATTCAAGTTCATAGTTCAGGTTTTCTTCATAATCCCGAGAAAGAGTATGTGATTCATAGCTGGTAGTAAAATATGAACCATGAAACATGCGATCTAAATATAATTGAGTTAAGTGTTGTTTTTAATGGCTGTGGCTAATGACCTGCATCATTTGTTTTCATAATGTTTCTGTCTCTTATTGAAACAGGACTCAGCATTACTACAATAACATATTTTAACATGAAAGAGGAATATTCTGTCATCATGGAGGAAGACTGTAAAACTAAAGTCCACATTATTGACCCTCATACAGCACAGAAAGCAAAACTTAACACTCCACATCCTTTGCTGAGTAAGTCAAACACATGCCCAGTCATTTTATTATCATGAATTCAATCTTCAGAGAAAACCAATAACCTTGCAATCCAGACCAAACATTTCCTAAACTCAAAGCCCAGAAGATGAAATGCTACAAGCTTCCAACTGACTGAGGTTTTGCAATGTTGTAATAAAATATTTCAAATTTTCCACTTGAACTGAAAGGCCTGTTAACATACACGCATTTTCAAAATCATTTAAAAGAACTAAATGGCCCAATATTTATTATCATATTTGTCTCATATAAAACATCTTTTACAGCAATATATAGTGGTTTGCATAATTTCCTTCCAAGTTCAATATCAAGTTTAGCAATATACCGTACCATCTCTATGCTGATGATATTCAGCCATATTGCTCATTCAAAGTGTATAACTCCTTAAAAAATTACCTCCTCAACTGACTGCTTGACTAGTAGATCTTAGATTTATGGCCCGGCCCGAAATCCGGACTGGGCCGGGCCAAAATTATTTGCTTGATGGTCAGGTCGGGTTGGACTCGGGTTTCTGTGGCACGCGCATTTAATAAGCCTGCAATAAATCCAGCAGAGAGAAAACCAAATGAGAACGCAAGACGTGAAGTTGCATTGATCTACTTATTACAGTCTAAATAGAGGAGTTGGTAGCTTAGCCTGGAGCAGAAGTTCATTAGACTGTGCACATTGTTACGCTCCTACCAATCATACATCCCAGATGATCTAAACTCTATTATTGAGCATCAATCATTGATGCTAGACAATATTTGTTGTCTAGCTAGTGAAGCAAATATAAAATCTCCAATAAATTGGAAATGTAGGTATGTTTGTCCAACAAACCTCTGGATCTCAGTGAAGTTAACATTGTCTTTTGAAAATCACTCTGACAACTACACAAAAACTGCTTCTTTCATTTCAGCAACATTCTCAAATAAATAAAAATGCACCAAAAACTATGACTGCAATGGTATGTTATACTTTTACTTCTTCTCACTTAGACTACTGTAATGACATTTTCCTTTGAATAAGAGGAAGCTCAACCATCTCCGGTATCTCAGAACGCTGCTGCTTGACTTTAAACCAACACACAAGAGAGATTGCATTAGTCGTGATCTAGTATGACTTCAGCGGTTACCCACTTATGCTCTAGTTCATTTTAAAATCTTGTCATTTACTGTTTATAGCTCCTCTTACATGTCTGACCTGATCTCAACTTCCCTCCCCATCGACGGCGTTCGGGTCAAAACCTGTAAGTTCTAAATCCATAAAAGAAACCTGTTGGAAGATGAAGAATACTTGAGTTAGGACCGACAGAGCCTACTCTAAGTGTAGAGTTGAATCCCACTGAGAATCTGTGGCAGGACTTGAAAATAGCTGCTCACACATGCTCTGTGTAATCTGACTGATCTTGGCCAATGTTGCAATGAACAATGAGGAAAGAATTCAACTTCTAGATGTGCAAAGTCGGTAGAAATGTTTTTGCCCCCCAAGTGGCAGGTTTGCGTTACTTGTGTTGGCTTATGATCTAAAATCTTAATAAAATGTACTAATGTTTGTGGGTGTAATACGACAAAATGTGGAAAATGGGGAATTGATACTTTTGCAAGGCATTATAAGAGGGGATGCAAACAAAAAGGCAGGATAAAGGGACGGGCTTTTGCTTCATCTGATAGCATCTGTTTAAAAGATCTGCACTTCTTGGATTACTTAGCCCAGGAAGTTTTTAAAACAGTCACTAAATTAAACCGTAACACGTAGCAATATGCCTGATCAGTATTATTTAAAAAAAGCATTCCAACTTGCTTTTACTCAAAAAAGGTGGTTGAATTCATCTCCAGCAAAAACTACAAATACACCTGGCTGTTCCAGAGAGGAATGACCTCCAGATGTACTTTTGAAGAAAGCTCACTTAGCACACATTACTGAGGCTTTAACATCACACACTGAAACTGATTTCTCACTGAGCTATTTTTTTTTTCTTTTTAATCACTTTGACTCGGCCAACCTTGAATAGTGACTCAGGCTTTGGATATACAGCAGATGTGGGAACGGGTAGGCTAATCAGAAACACAACTTGTGACACAGTCGAGATCTGACTGAAGTAATCCCCCACTGGGTTTGTCCAGCTATAAAACTGCTATGCAAAGATACGCAGCCAATGGGTTTATTTGCAGTTACACATCATAAAATGAACAGAATATTAAATCCTTTAAAGGCAGTTTGTTGTTATTGTTGTCGTTTGTTCTCTACAGTGCTATCCCTTGAAAACAATGTATCGTATTGAAGCCAGTGTGTGTTTTTTCTCAGAAGATATAGCAGGGACATGTGTTGAGGAGGAGGGGAAAGGGAGAGGCTTGTTTCCTTCCTTCGCTGCAAGTTACCAGGGGAGAGAAGAAATAGACGTCACAAACAGAGGAAGAGGGATGGAGGTGGAGAGAGAGGCAAAAACATACACAGAACAGAAGATACAGGGGACAGAAAGGAGGGAATCGAAGCCTGAAGTTTGGAGAAAATATGTGGTAAGAAAAGATGGAAGAAAGGATCGAGAGGAGAAGACGAACAGGGCAAAAAAGAGGCGCTGGACACGAGTAGAGGGAGGAGCAACCTAACACTTATGTCATTTCTTCCTAATCTAAAAGCCAGAAAACCACAGTGTACCAAAACTTATAATACACACAATAATTCAGAGGGCAAGCAATCTGGACATTGTTAAGACTGCTACACCGTTTGTACTATCACACCGTGGCTTGACTGTTTTTCTTTTTTTTGTTTGTTTGTTTGTTTTTTACAGCGGCCATAATTGCTGACAGACGGCAGAGGGCATATCAGTTTCTGTTAATAATCCTTCACTATGATCCTTCCTGCTACTATAGAGCTGTAAAGTCAGCAAATTCAAGCACACCACAGTGCTGTTCTGTAATCTATAATGCAATAATGTGGAGAATATTCATCGTTATAACAGACAGGGGTTTGACTTGGGGGCGCAGGTTGACGAGTGTTGAGTTGACGGCGGACAGCACCACAAAAAGGTCCAGTTTGTTTCCATATTGAGTCATGTGTCCCTTCCTGCACCCCATCACCTCAAAGGGTTTCCATTACCTGATTGAAAGAGCAATGTTAACCTTACTACAGAAACAAAAGGATTAAAAAAAAAACGGTAAAGAGCAGTAGTTTTTTATCAATGGGTTGGATATCAATTTTAATTAACAGTGTTTAAACATATTCAGCTCATTATACGAGAATAGAGATGCACAATGTCTGGAAAAACAAGCAATTACAATACTATTGCTGAATGTTGCAATGGCAAGATAAAGTATGATTACCCCATATTTCCCTGAGTTCTTTACTATAATGACCCTACTGATCTATTTTACCATCACCTACTAAAACTATGCATCAAGTTTGGGACTGACAGCAGCGGAATCCCATCCGACAGGTCAAATTAGCTATTTGCTCACAGAAGTCCCAATAACAAGGAAGTTTCAAATGTTATAAATTACAAGATAACGACTGACACTGAGCTGTTTTCAGACGTAACGTTTACTTTGTTTGGAAACAATCAGAGATTTTTTATTACTGGGCTCCTTCATGTGACGTCTGTGGGTCCGATGAGGCTACCGCTAACAGATTGCTATGACCCATTAACAGTCCTCAGTCAGTAAACATCACTGGCTAATAATCAAGCAAGCTCTTTTACAGTAAACGTGAGAGCCAGTATGTTAAGTACTGGCTTCCTTTAATTGTTTATTTCATAAAAATAAAAAGACCATTTACAAGAATGAAGTCTCATATTCTCCATCTCTGGTGACCTCCAAAGCAAATGCCAACAATACTGGCAACATCTCTGGCACTGTTTTCAAAATGTTAACAAACCTCATTTATTTAAACACAGCAACTTTTTCACAAACCCCCATCCTCACCCAAAAACTCCTACAGAGCAATCTAAAGGTTTTAATAAGTTTACCAACTGCAAATAAAAATGACCATATACTGTCAATAGATGTTAACTTAAGAAGGGATGGGCTGATGCTCTGTGTTTATGATTTAAGTGCTTCATACCACATCCTTTAACCATTAGTCTGTCAGTGTTACACCCTTGCTCTTACTCTGAAGTGATCGCATTTCATTGTCACAGCAGCGAGTTTTTCACATTATGGCTTTCCGTAAGTTTTAAAGTGTTGTCACGGGGTTTGTAGTTTTATTGCTGAATATCAGCTGTTTTTAAATATGCGTTGGAAGCATCTTCTCCTTACTCTGTGGCTGGGAACAGAACAACAGAGCAACTTCAGAACTACGTCCTTTATAATTTCAATATAGCAGCCTCAAGCACTGATCCAAGACCTCAAGCATGAAGCACATACTTTCTTACACTGAGCTCAGAATATTGGCTTAAACTTATTTCATGTTAACAGCAGGATAGGATCTCTTTGAAGAAGACTTCAGCTTGAAGAGAAAGATTAAGGTGTTTTATTAAAGCAAGATTGGCTTATTCTTAACTTTATAAGTGATTTTGTTTGATAAAGAACATCTGTTTTTATTCAACCACCAAATTTCATTCATTTCTGTAGCCACAGACATCGACCCTCATGATGAAGCTGAAGAAGAAGACCACATGTGCTGCCAATCTGCGTGGGCTTTGAAGCCCGATGGAAATAACTCAGAAAAAAAAGACTAAAAACAATCATCATGAAGATATGAGCTGAATTTTATTTTATTTTATTTTTTTTAAACCAAAACAGTATGATCCAGTGAAAATTATACTGGATATAATGAGTAGATTCTAAAGCTTACATGGACACGACTGTGCAGTTTTGTCAAATGACATTAAGCTCTAAATATGAAGAGTTTGAGTGACTGAAGAAGACAAGGCTCTTGTCAGACAGTGTCCTAACCAACCTGACAGCTGGCGTGTTATGAGGGAGATTGTGCTTCATTCAAATGTGCTACTGCTGCGTTATGTGAAGAATCTTGAGTTTTGATTGTCATAGTGTGCCTGGTAACAGCAACTCTACTGAAAAAAAAAAAAACTTTCATAGAAAGTAAGGCAGTGTCACCCAAAGTGTCTCGATTCAGCTGCACCATGTTGTCCTCAATAGCAGAAACTTACTAATGTAGAAATAAGGAGCATTCACAAGGCAGCAAACATCATATTTGTTTTCCCTTAGATGTAAGGAACCAACGCATAAAAATCACAAGTAATTGAATAAAACTCTGCCTTGGAAAAAAGTAACTAATTTCCTGCCAAGCAGATCCCGGAGCTAGGAGGACATGATCATGGGTCAATCAGACAGCAATGAACTATCAAAAAAAAACAAAAACAACTTCTTACATGAGTCTTTCATCAGTCCTGTTTGGCAATGAGATGGAAATTTCAGCCACAACAGAGCTACGCAAAGCTGCTGTTACTGTTCAGTGTTGCACCCCATTGATGCACTGCACTAGTGGAAAATGAATGAAAACAAATATCCAAAGGGGGTTTTCAGCAGCAGCACTCAAGCTAAACAGTCTAAGCTTCATGTGGTGGATAAGCGTTCCCAAACAGCATATAAGCCTCAGTTCAAATGAATTATTGCTTAATGTCTCACTTTAGTTCACATGCATGTTTTTTTTGCAGTAGCAGGAAGCTTGTCTTTATAGTGACACATATAAAGCTGTGAAAACAATCACTGTATGACTAAAGCGTCATGTTAATAGTTTAGCAATAGTTAGCACCAGTTAGCACATTAATCAAGCATCCCATTAGAAAGAGATTGCTCTACACTGTAAAACTTCCAAAAAAAGAACATCCTTTCTACAGAACTTACTTTTTTTTTTACTACGTGTGCCCCACCAGCCGGACAAAAAAAAGCAGCAACACAACCAGTGCTAGCTGATACTAAAGAATCTATTGAATATTTCTCTACAAAGAAGGAAAAGTAAAGATCAGACTTTCCCTGATCGATAGACCTCATGAAACAGAAAATATGCTGAAAGTGTTTACTAAGGTAGTGGCTCTGAATCCAACAGAAAAGGAATAAAAAAAAGAACGCTCACCTATGTCTCTAAAATTCATCTGATCATTCAAAACAAAAAACGTGCTTCAAAGTTTATGCCACTGGCCGGTATGAAAACAACTACTAGAGAATATTTCTCCAATATTTCACCTATCAAATAGAAATCAAAGTTCATTGATGCATATCTAACAGTGCAACAAGAGAAGGAAGTCTGAGCATATGACTCCAATGTGAAAAAAGAAAAAGGGTAGAAGACTAGATTACAAAAAATATTGTTCTTTATTACCATTTCAGAACTGCTTCGAATCAGGGTTTCGGAAAACAACAGTAATAATGATGCAAAATCTCCTGCTGCCAAACATCTCATTACAGCTGACCCCGATATTGGTTGAAATTTCAAGATATTAAGTTGTGCCAGCTCCTAAAAGAGGAGGCAACAGAGATAAACTCTTGTTAAGGAAAACATTTTGGATCTTACAGTTCACTACAGATCTGCAAGATTACAATAAATGTTTTTATGTTTGAATTTCTGTAGAGTGCTGCATATTACTATTTTTGTTTAATTGCCACTGATTGGAGTCCTTTCTCCAAGATGTTTATTCTTTGCCTGATTGTCCAGCTTGTCTCTGACTTAGTAGCCCTTTAGTTTTTATATAGATACATTGTTCATCAGATCATTACCAATTTCAGGTTTTACTTGGTGTGAACAGTTTGTTTACATTTAGTTGTTTACATTCTATGCATGTTCCCTCAGGGCTAACATGCATTAAAAAAAGGTGTTACACTTGCTTTGATAAAGTGTAACAAAAAAAATAAGGAAAGTACAGGATGATCTATCTTTATTCATCAACACATGCTGCTGTATCTCAAGAGATCAGAATGTTGTCAACAAGTTAATTTGCTTCTGTAATTTTCTGTATTTCATCCGATCTTCTGTATTTCTTTCAGTTAATTTTGATCATCAAAAAGCCAGAATTCAGTTTCTCAGAACGTTTGAACAAAACTAAGATAAAAAAAAATGTTTTTAATAAAAAGAAATGTTCACTTAGCAAAACCTGTGTCTGTATATGTACAATATGCGCAACCAATAAGTTGTAGCAAGTGACATTGAGAAGACCAGCCTGCGGCTTTGCTGACTTTGATGACAGCCTTTAACTTCTCCACATTGTCAGGTCTTGTTAGACAGGTTATCAAGCTCAGTTGTGTCTTGCTCATTAAACCAGGTATTGGTAGCTCTAGTAGTGTCAGCAGGAGTAAAGTCCTGCTGGAAAGTGAAATCAACATCTTCATAAAACTTCTCAGCAGATGGAAGAAGGAAGTGCTTTAAAAAGCGCCTTCGCTGACATGGAGGACACAATGACCACTAGAGCTGCACTAATATTACAAATATAATGCTCTTGCAATGTCAGTATGTGCAATATGCATATTGTAAAGAACTGCTTGAAGTGAAATAATTGTTGGCTAATATTTTCCAAGTGTTCTAAACTTGCATTTTTCATACTAATGAAATATTCAGGTGTAAATACTCTGACACTAATGACGTTGCTCAAAATTGAATTGATTGATGGGAGCACAGGAAAGAAGAAAAGAGCCAAATATGCAACTAATGTCATTGGAATATTTACTAAGCATATTAGTAAATATGCTTAGTAAATATTGCCTAATATTTAGGCACCGATTGCAGCTTTCTGTTGATCACCGGTCTTTAAAAAATCTGACCTGCCAATTCCAATTCTGCCCATTACTAATTTTTTTTGTCTCAATGTTGCGAACGTGACAGACATGATCTGGTGGGTGGATCTGTCAGGCAGAACCAAAGAGGACAGTGGCTGATTTTTAGATCCCATCCAAGGTGGTAAGATCAGCTTCACATATAACACTTACAATTTGTAGTACAGAGTATTGGTCGATGACTGATCTCCTAAAATTAAAGAACTCGGGGGGCCGATTTATGTGTGCACCCCTGCTAATATTATCTGTATCGTAGGTTTGTCTTTTATTTTGCAGCCCTAACAATAAAAATTAATGTCAGATACCAACAACAACCACACATAACATTCACAAAGGAGATAAGATCAGAGCAGATTGTCAACAAGATAGTTGTACTGCAGCACAACTGTTCAAGTCATCTGTAGAAAGTTTTTTTTTTACTTGCACTGTATAGAAAAGAATGTTTTCTCATTACATTTCCTAAATGTCAGAAAAATTCAAGAATTTTTAGAAATATTCATTTCTCACTAGTATTTTGTAGAATAGTCTTTTATACTGTATGACTTGGTTAAAACATTTCAAGCGTTTTTTTTTCACAAGTTTCTGATAATTTACTGGGATTTTGGGTTTCATCTTCCTTCCTAATTTTCTTTGGGAGTGAGATCAGACCTTTACGGTCCTTCACTTCCTAACTAATTTTGCAAAATGACTGAGGCCATGGGGGATCCATTTATGCCAAAGTTTTAACTTGCTACCTAATGTCTTGAGATATTGCTTCGGTATTTCCACATAGTGTTCTTTCGGCATGATGCCATCTTATGTCTGAAGTTCACAAGTCCTCCCTGCACAAAATATCCCACGCAACATGACGCTGCCACCTCTGTACTTCTGAACTGGGACGTTGATCTCAGGCTTTAAAGGTTTATCACTTTTTCCTCCAAATGTAACAATAATAATTATGCCCAATACTCTCTTCCATTATCTGGCATTTAGCCAAACAGGTATTTTAATATCCATAAATGATACAAAACAGGACAAGTTTAGTCAGATTTAAAGTTTAAAGAAAGTAAAGGAGAGTTACTGAAAATTGAGGATATTCTAATTTACTTCCAGGCACATGTTGCATTTACAGACTGAAAGTTGTGGGAAATATTAGTTTGAAGCCTTTAATAAGAAAAAAAAAAACATGTAAACAACTGTTTTATTCTGTAACCTTTTTAAACCCACCGATAAATATATTACATCAGCTTTAGCCTCATCTTATTAGAATAAAAATTGAGCTGTACAACTGTCAAATGAAATCTCTGTCAAAGTTATGAAATTTCCTGTCACGCCTTTTCTAAATGCGCAGTGCCCGAGTAAAAACATATTTTTGTAGTATTTTGCCTGCGTTTCTATTTGCTTAACTCTAAAATACGAGTTAAAATGAAGAACGAGCGTCAAACAAAAAACAAAGAACAATATTTTCTGGGAAAACTAACTAACCTCTTGATCTGCACAGACCTAAAACTGGCTGCAAAATTCATCAAGTTTTCATTACTCGGAGGCAACAATGCGGCCGCATAAACAGCCCTAGGGTTATAAAACTCCACCGCCTGCTTGTTCGCTGGCTGTTTAACTAGTTTTATGACAGCTGGGCAGCGCAGCCAGCGATAAATTTAGAAACGCACACCCCGCGTATAAAGATGCACGAATTGATTTAACAATCCAGCTAGCCAGATTAGCACAAAGCTTAGCGTTTCGTCGGAGTGTTTCTAAGTTCTTTATGTCAAAAGGAGGGGAAAAAGAAACTAAAGTTAAACAAAGAGAGCAAGAAACGAGGAGACTTCCTGGATAAAGATAGCGGATTGTGTGTGAGAGAGAGAAGCAAGAGGAAGACACACTGACATCACACACACACGCGCGCGCGAACCCCAACCCAAAAAAAACACACACTCACCGCTCGTTGACTGAGACACGGCAGACACAGCGGTCTGACCCATATTCAGCTCCGGCGGCGGGCCGGACAGGGTTCTCCACCCCTCCACCAGAACCCGCTATCACGGCTTCCTATTCCCGCATAAACCCCGTCCGCAGCCGTCGAGCGCGTTCATCTCAAGAGAAGTTTCACGCTGAGATGGCCGAGGCGCAGGAAACTTGGTTCATGCACTGAGAGTGAGTGAGCGAGTGAGTGGGTCTCTACTACGTAGCGACGTCCCCTCCCACCCCGTCGTCCTGTGAGCGGCTGCAAAATGCCTCTCATTCCCCCATGCAGATCAGAGAAGCTGATCTGACACCTCCAGTCATGAGTTGAAAACTGAACAAGCCAAGGAATATTGGAAACCAGAATTTTGTTTAGAGGGGGGAAACAGTAAGTGAGTTCCCTGCTGAATTTAAGTACAAATCTGAAAGTCTGCATCTTCATTTATTAGACATTTTAATGCCTCTTTTCTTAATTAGATTAAGTTTATGTGACATCTGGCTCCAGGCTGGGCCAATTAAATGCCCCATTCACTCTGACACCCAAAATTTAACCCAGAATTCCTTTGGAAATGACTAACTAGAGTCCACTGGCGTGAAATGTAATCTCAGAATAAATGCAGCTGAGAGCCTCAGCTGGTTTGACAAAACAACATTAGTGACCAGACAGCATCACCTATAGCAATAAAGGGAAGACATGTTTAAAAGTTTAAAGTAGGGTTAGGTTGAAAATGAATAATTTTCTACCATGACCACCTAAAGTGCTTATCTTTTTGCAGCCTGCAAAGAGATAAGCACTCCATTATTCAATGTCATGTCTGATGAAGAGAAGGTAAATTATAAGCATATTTTCACAATCTTAGTTAATTTCATCCCGAGATTCTGATGATTCCAGAGATCTATGCTAAGAGTTTCTGAAATACAGCACACGTTCTTTGCAACAGACTGAAAAGCTCAATAATTGTCTACAGTCATCCCTACAACTTATATTGAACTTCTTCTTTGGCCAAGTTGGAACCCAACATCAGCTTCCCCTAACAATCATCTGGTAGTGACTATAACATACTCGCTGACCTCTGGGAAGACCTGACCCCTGGCCTGGACACTGCCGGATAAAATTAGATGTTACGAAAATAGATCAGTGTTACATTTTCAAACATATTCAGCTGAAACCAGATGGTTATGTATGTAAACAGGCATACTTTCTCACTTACTGACATTAAATCAGACAAAATTTTTCTGGGATAGGTCAGCGAGGATTTCCAAAAAATATTATACCAGATGTTTGGTGTTTTTTAGAGGTAGTTTTTCTTTAATCACATGTTGTGTTTTTTTAATCCATACATTTAGAAGTAGGAAATAACCTGCACCATTTCTACATGGATTTGAACTGACTTTCTAAGAGCAAGAATAGAATTGTTTGAGTCTGTGATAAATGCCTGACTATGTTACACTGCAGAAACAGTCACAAGTCATGGATGTTAACACAAAAACCGTCATCGATGTGTAGTCCTTTGTTAGTCCGCAGTAATTATAAAAGCTTAAGGTTTGGATCAGTGGCCTTGAAGGAGCGTTGGTACGGTAAGTTATGCTATGAATTCAGTGAGAGTACAGAATAACTCTGTATAACTCTGCTCTGGGTCATACAGGAGACAAATCAATTTGTCAGCATGAAATGAGGATGCGGTAGTAGCATCTGGCTAATAGTAGAAATACTAGCTTGAATTACACCACCTCTGCCTCTGATTTAAGGCAGGAAATTGTTTGAATGTGTTTGTGTGAGGGGCAGAGTCAACAGAGTGTCAGCTGAAACCTTGCAGAACCATCGCCTGACAAGAGCGAGCTGTCAGTACACTAACACACAAATACAGGAACAACAATAATTTGCATGACTTCAAGGATCATCGCATCGACTTCATGTGGACATTTCACTACGTTCTAATTAGACAATTCCTTACCTCCACTTGCAAAATTACAAATCTTAGTATCAAATAACTTTAAACTCTTTAAAATATGTAAAGGCTAATTTTCTCCCCCCTTTTCCCACAAACCCCAGCACTGAAACTGACTCGGTAAATGGGAGCGTAGGGTAAAATGATTTTTAATTTAGTCAAAGACTGCCATCTAGTGTTTATAAGAAGAACACAATTTCAAGTCCATCCAACTGTCTCGCTTATCCTTTAAAGAGGAAAGCTGGTGCCTACCTCCAGCAATCACTGTCCAAGAGACAGAATAAGAGTAAAACGACTAAGAAAAAGGTTATTGGATACAATATTCTTGTGTCCAATTGGGTTGTCACTCTTTCATATGCCATAAAAGAGTGAAAAAACAAGTCTACGGTTTTATTTCATCACAAAAGGAAGGACATTTTTGACTCAGATTTTCACAGAAAGTGTTTTTTAGTATGTGAACTCCAAATATTGGCTTATCTACACAGAATAATGAGCAAACAAAATTAAACAGTTTCACTATATCTTGTTAAAATGTTTGTACAAACCAGGACCGGCGGCAGGGGCTGGCATTGGGGGGCATTGCCCGCCCACTGAGTCTGGAAGACGTTTGTTGTTTTTGCCTTAGAATGGCCAACTTTCTGTTATTCCTATATCAATTTGATACAGTAGGGGCTTCAGCACTTCCCATATCTGTGTCCTATGCCACTGTTTTCAGCAGTTAAAACTGTTTAATCCGTTAACACCTCGTAACCTGTTTTTCCCAACCGCCTTTAAACGCAACATGAGTGCTACGACGCTCGCGCTGGGTTTACGCCTGTGCGGCAGCGATGGAGACCTGCTGCTGCTGTACAGGGATGCGCAGGTGTGTGTTAGAATTATGCAGGAAACCAGCAAAACGCAAAAAACTTGGCACAGTTTTCCCCCCCAAACTAACCGACTGAAATGAGTAATATTGTTCAACACAGGTAATGTCAGCTAAAAGATGACTAGCTAATAACAATACAAAAAGCTTGTTAACAAGTAGCCTGTAGTTGTTGTCTATGTTCAGCTACGTAATTACTTTTGGAGAGGGCATCAACTCCAAAAATAAGTTGATGCCCCCTCTGTTAAACTCGTCTGGAGCCGGGGCAGGTGCAACCCTGCTTACCAACTTTCATACAACAATCATATAACACTTATGCAGTGATTCAGCGATTTATATATATTCTTCTATTTTTATAGGTCCATGAAATTTTTCAGGTAGACGCTAACAGTGACGATATCGTCAACTCTTAATCACCATGTCTGACTGCAGGACTCTGTTAAAAATTTAATTTGGGAGCAACGGAGACAGCTACAGCTTTATAGGAAGGTCATTAGTGAATGAGATGGAAGTGGATAATTGAAGATGCAGGAAGTCCTGGAGGAGGTGGGAGGATAAAGACAGAACAGGGGGATGGAATTACTTAGAGCGCTTAACAGAGCTAAGTGACTGTGTTAGCATTGACTGTGTTAGCATTGACTGTGATGTGATATTATATACTTCTTCTGTTTGATCAAATTTATTGGAGGCCGTGTGTGTTAAGGAACAATTATCAGATGAACAGTTCAGACTTGGTAAAGAACACAAGGGAACAAAAATCATCAGGAAGATCAATAAAAACACCAGAAAGGTCACAGATAAATTTAAAGTTTAAAGATGAAATAGGTTATAAAAAAATAGGAAAAAGGTCACTGTTGAAAGATGGCTGTAAGAAGACATGACTAGCATCCAGGGGGAAAAAAAGTTATAGGTTGCTATAGACATTCAACATTCAGCCAGAGCTGCAATACATTGGTTGAGCTCAGCCAAAGTCCAGGTTTTAGGAATGTGAAAATTATGAAATGGTGTTCACAAATGTTTTCTACGTTCAATCGGACTTAGCTTAAATTTTGTTTACAATCATTTCCTCTTTTAGATGTTCTTTTTTTTTCATAAAACACCTTGTAAACCGTGTATTATTTTTCTTTCTCTTCACAAGACTGTACTGCGTTGTCTATTTCTGTAACAATAAATTCAGGATAAAAAACACTGAAATCTGTCTTTGGAATGTTGCGTAATGCGGAATAGTTAAAAGGTTAAGAATCATTTTTTTTAATCACACTATATATTATGTTTTGTGTTCAAATTGGTGTGTTGTGGAGTTTCACTTAGTGTACACAGGTTTGCCTGTTGGCCTTGTTTTAAATAAAATAAATCGTAAATCATATTTAATGTGATTCTAGACATATTTGACTTTGCCTAAATTAAACAAAACAAAAAATTGGGACTAAATTCAACATTATTTTTGTGGTTAACTTTTTAAAGATTGCTCAGAAGTTTAGTCATATTCTGATAAGTTTACTGAACTGCTCCGGTGAAAGGATTTCATTCTTGACATTCTCACAGGCGTTCCGTCAAAGTCAAAACAAACAAAGGCACCACGAGGTAGCAAACAGTTTGAGTTTTCCAAAATTAGCTTGATACCTTCTGTGTATATCTGAGTGCCTCTTTTTGAGCATTGATTATTCTGCTTCTAACTGTCTTTGTGACGATCCAATCAGCTGGAGCACAAAGTTCCCGCTAGATTTAACCTGGATCAATGACGCTTTTACTTGTAATCTCTGCAAATAGAGAAAGAAAAATGGACATGAACCTTTTCATAATTTCTCTACCAGGATATTTCTTTTTTTTTTTTTTTTTTTTAGGAAGTTGGTTCCTAACTGTCCTGGTATTAAATAACAGAGATCAACTGACCGTTCAAAGACCATAGCAGCTGAAGGAGTCGAGGTTCCGGAGAGGTGGGGAAAAGGAAGGAAGAGAGTCATCAAATATTAAGTAGTAGCCTCAGCAGAACAAGAGATAATAATTGTTTAAGTGCTATTTTTTTTCCAGAGGCTTTCTCTCCTCTCTGACTTATTTATTAAACTTGATGTCTTCCGTGGTATAGTCCAATCCCCCCAGTTGAGCCTCACATGTGTGCACTTTCACAACAAACTGAAGTCTAAAACAGAAAAACATACTCCTAGCACTCCTGTTTTGCAAACTTCCTGCTTGTCCGTAAATGGCTTGAGTATGAGAAGTTACTAACTGAGTGACCTTTAAAGAGTCGACGCTGAGAGATTGCCACGCTGGGATCATGACTCAGACTCCAAACTGTCAAAACAGAGAAGTGTGATTCAGCGAGAACCAGCGACCCAGCTAAGCAAAGACAAATTAGGGAGGAAGAGTCCCAATGAAATGTTGTTGTATTCCTGCAGAGTTCCATTGCTTTAAATTATAAATGAGAAAAAGTATATTGTGTGCGTAAACACGGCCTTGGAAAAAAGGAAATTCGTGCTCGAGAACCAACAGGCACTAAAATCAAATTTTCATTTCAGCCCTTTAGCATGATCACCAGTCAAAGGCCCCAGCAGACAACGGCTCTCTATGATTCATCAATGAGATCAATATGTGAGGACTTGCGCAAACAGGAAAAGGGCCCTGTCATTTTGCTCTTTAAAATTTTGATGGATTCATCTTCTGATGCATCTTTTGAGTGGTCTAAAAGAAAACCTAACCGCATTCACCCGTTAAGATTGTTACTTCTTTCGTCTAACTGTTCAACTTCAATTGCAGGTCTAGGTATCCATGACTACCAAATCAATGGAGTTACTATCAACTTTAACAATTTCAGTCCACTAATGTGTGTCTTTCATCTTGATTCATCTCCCTTTTCGCTGAAGTCCCTAAATAAAAAATAGCGAAGGACTGACGGTAGAAACTGGAAAGATCCGCATCTCATGAGGGAGATCGGATAGACAGGACAACTATTAGATGTGCACACTGCAAATGTGAGCTTTGTAGAAGACTAGTCAGAAGAAAACATGTAGGAGACACAACAAATGTTGCTGCTATTGTCACAGCAGTAGTAGCAACATGATGTGGAGATCCTGGTCAGAGTTTATTAGAAGAAGATTGGAGATCAATAAGGAGGAAACCTGAAGATGTAGTTTGGAAAGGACATAGGTCTGGGGTGTATATACCCAGAACTATAGCAGAATTATGTTAATATGGATAAAGGCACATTGCTGAAATGACTCAAGAGTCCGGACCTAAATCCAGGTGATAATGTGCAGCAAGACTGTGAGCATTGGTTTTCATAGACTCTTCATTCAAACGGACTGAGCTGGAGCTGCTTAGCAAATAAGAATGAGAAAATATTTTGGAATCCAGATGCGCAAGCAATTTAAAAATTGCAACTCTGCACTATTCTTTGTTGGTCTATCACATAAGAGTCCAATAAAATACATTACAGATGCAAAAGGATGCACTTCTCCAGTGCAATGAAACATGAATTGAATGGTTGCATGTGATTTTGTTCAGGCAGCTGATTATTCAAATGATCAATCGGTATTGGGCTTTTGTTACTGCGCGCCCTCCAATCCCGCACACTGAAAAGGAAAGCGCCTCCCAATTCTTAAAATAAACCTTTATCTCCCATGCTTACAATATCATGCACCCTCATCCATTTTTAGTCGATCTTATCAGCACGGGTTTCTAATGTAAGACCAAAGCAAGCGACGACTCCTGGCTTCTCTTTCTCTTCACATCTTCCAGTCAGGTTGCCTGAAATCCGATCTCCTGTTTGTTGTATTCCGTTCTGCGCAACCCATAAGCTGCCATCACTGCTAAAATGTTGTCTGCATAAATCAATAGTTGACATCCTGCCAGACCGGGCAGCCAGACCAAAGCAAGCAGGAGAGACACAAAGAAGTGCACGGTGCAGCACTGGCGTGAAAAGAGCTTTGCACACTGCGGCGTAGTTGATAGTAACTGTAGGACAAAAAGGTCAGGGTTGAAGGAAAATGTGCAAACATAGCCTGGATGAAAATCTTATTAGGTTAAAGCCAAACGTGGGGAGTAAACACGCATCTTTTATTTCTGCACCTGCACGCTCCAACTTTATACGGTAAAATGTGCACACATTTACCAAATAGCTATTATCAGCTGCAGAAACAGTTGGCTTGAGCCTGTCCGCCATGTTTTCTTAGTTGTGTTGTGAGGTTATTAGCTTCCAGCTTCAAGCCTAAACATGGCTTGTTTTAAAGTAGGCTACCAGTGGTTGATAATGGTTGCTTTGGCTATCGTCCAGCTAGTTTTTGCTCACACACTGTCCTCAGGTTTAGCACTGTAAGGCTTCAAAATGTTCCACACAACATTTTGAAGCTCACATATTCAATCTAAAGTTAGAAGTGCAATAAAACTTTCTGTAAAAGAAAATCAGTTAATGTAAAAGCTTTCAGTTAAACTGTAGGAAAAAAATGCAGCATATGATCAACAGAGAAACAGAAGGGAAGTTAAGTCTTTTAAAAAGCAAGCAGGAATTTCTGCCAGAGATCTACCTGCCAAACAAGCAGATCAATCTAAAGTTATGTTGTTTTACCAGAGCAGGACTCACCTCTATTAACTATTAAAGCCTGCAGAGTTATCTCCAAACTCAAGCAACATTTGTGACATAACTGAAGCTGCGGGTGTGGCTTTGTTTCTAACTTTAGTGTCTAAATGCAGAAGTGAAGGTGCTGTCAACTGTGGTCAATAGCCTTTTTGTTGAAAAACACTCCTACCAGCACAGAAATATAAACTAATTGCGCTAGTAAATTATTATAATTACACAGACACATAAAGACTGGAATTACTCTGTCACACTGACACAAAATAGCCACATAAAAAACAAAAAGGGAACATGTGTAGTGCTCAGTCCCATGACACATTTCTTCTGCTTTTTCTTTTTTGTTGTTGCACTAAAATGTTACTGATCATCAAACCAAATTTTCAAATTATGACTTAATTGATTTAAGGAAAGACATTTTCTAAAGCCACCTGAAAATATGGAATAAGGTCTTTCACTCCCTCTAACAACTGGCTGTGTTGTATTCACTGGGAGTTAGGGTTTTCTTTTAGCATGAACAGACTGCTTAAGGGCATTCCCCAACAGTTCGGTCTGGACTTTAACTAGGCCACATTGAAACATACTGCATGTTTTAGCCGTTCCAAGGTAGACTTGCTGGTGAATTTCGTCCTGTTGCTTAACTCAGGTGCGAATGAGTTCAAGGTCACTCAGGGATAGCTGGATATTCTTGTTCAGGATTTTCTGGGGGCAAATCATTAAGCTTCTCAAGGAGAGCCAGACCACCACACTGCCACCACCAAGTTTGACTGTTGGTATGACCTACTATTTCAGAAATGCTGAGTTTGTTTTTGTGCCAAATATACGGGAGCACGTACCTTCCAGAAGGTTGCACACTTGTTTTGCCAGGCTAACAAACTATTTTCAACAAAGATGTTTACTGACAATGGTGAGATGGGGCTTAATTTTCTTTTAGATCAGCACTTGTTTTCCATTTGTGATTCTCCCATGCATGCCAGTTTTGGTCAGCTCTTTCTTATGGTCAAATCATCAACTATGACCTCATCTGGGAGAAAACAAGAACTGCAGTGCTTTGGATTTAGTCCTCGGTTTTTTTGTGTTTTTTCGTTCATGAACTCTTTGAGCAGTTTAGCTAGGCTGTCCATTTCTGAAAAGTGACACCACTGTTCTATGTTGTCATCTTTTGTAAATGATGACTCTCACTGAGATTTCATGGTGCCTTAAAGCTGTGGAAATGACTTTTCATTTTGCCAGACAGGCACTACTTAAGCAATGTAATTAAACAGTTCAGTGTGACAAAAAAAGGAGAAATTTGCACTGTGTGTTTTCACAGCACTGTGGAGCAAAGAACTGCGACCCACCACCGAGTTCGTTGCAAAGTTCGGCACTCCACACGCACATATGCGTGCAGGAACGATCGCAGAGGCTGCTTTGCCTTGCAAAACAGTGATTCACAAATTTGCAGTCATAACAATTTGTTTTGTGGCAAACCCACGCCTCTGTTACAAAACACACAGCTCTGAACACAGATGGATTCTGGCTAAGCCCGTTCAAGTCCAACAAAGCTTCCCTCGGATTCCAAGATCATTTCTGTTACACATTTCTATATCTAAGTAGTGTTGTTATGGTGGCTATGTCTACAATGAATACCTATTTTTTTGTTTCACTGTAGAAAAAGAATCACTACACCCTCCCAATATTCAAATCATACACTAAGAAGTGCTCCATAAAAAGGAGAGGATACACACTGTGGGGAACTCTAGTGCTAAAAGGTATGTGTGTATCATTTGCACTTTAAGCACAGCAGCAGAAACATTTCATATTAAATGCACTGATAATGTTGTGACAACTTCTGTAAACAGTAATTGAACTATAGTAGATAACGCAGAGTTGATTTATTCTGCAGCTCTACTCCAACCGATGAACTGACGCACCAGATTTGGCCAAAAAGGGCAACACTACTAGGCATCATCAATCATAACAAGTATCCTTCCCTCTGTTGAAATCAGCTTCCATTATTCCCCGCAATTGTTAATAATCTAGAGTGTTCACAGACTTATGAAGCACATTTGATTTGAACCACCATCATTTCCTCACGATTAGGAGCCTCAACAGAAAATCTGGCCGTCACAACAGAAGACTGGTGAAGAGGATTCGAACATTATAAGGTGATCTAGCTGAAGCGTTAGCGTTTTGAGTGTTAATGCCCGGAGGATGCTGTTTTGCTGTGGATTTTCCGTGACTGTATGTTGTTGTTGAAGCGAGCCCAGAATACTACATGCTGTGGGAAAAAAAAAAGGCAGAGCAGTGCAAGAAAAACAAGCTTCAGGCAGATGACCCGCCACTCAGTCAAGGGATCTTCACAATAGCTAAACAGTCAGAGGCTCTGATTCTGGATCGCGCCGGCTGTTCCCAACGAGACAGATAAGTTATGAATGAAGTTGAGTATGTGAGAGGAAGCAGAAGAGGATGTGTAGGATCATTGCTCTTTTTAAATGTGGAAGTTTGAAACACGTCATAAAGTCAGAGACAGAACAAACACACCCGCAGCCAGACAGGGAAGTACGCTACTTTTTAGAATACAAGGAGGAAACTCACCGTCATGCTCCATGTTTTGATCCTACGGGGGAATATGAAGAGGAGTGCGAGTTGATCCTTGCCTCTTCCTGACACACACGACCTCTCTGCCACCCTCCCACCCTCCACTAACTCGCCGTCCTCCTTGTTTTCTGTCTCCTTGCGTCTCCTGTGCTCTCTCCCCTCCCTCTGTCTCTCTCCACTTCCCTCCTCCATCACTCTTCCCTCCCTCCCTCCCTCCCTCCCTCCCTCACTGTTTCCAACCACTGTGTGCCCGTGTCTCCTCCTTCAATGCACTTGCTCAGATGAAAAGCATTAAAACTTAATGTTTGTTTCCATCTCAGTTGTTCTCTCCTTCTCACCCTCGTCTCATCCTGCTTTTCTGTCCATCTTCCTGGATGTCAAGGGTTTTCCTACTTACTCGTGGCTCCATCTCTGTGTATTTTTGTTCCAACCGATGCAATCCCAAAAGGATGCAAAAAGAATGGGGAGAATGAGACACTCTCAGGGGTGGAGGAGGTGTATCACATAACCGAAGGAGCACCACGAGGTTAATGTTACTTTCTTGAAGCAAACAACTTCAATGTGTATCAAAAAAAAAAACGTAGAACAAAAGTGGAAGTAAAACAATACCTTGTTCATATCAAGATGGATGGAGAAAAATGCATCCATCTTGGAAGAAAACCTGTCTGATGCTGCGAACCACCTGAGCCAAAAGCTGAAACTACTTTGACCTCTGCATGTGTGAAAGCGGTACAGGCTTATGCTGAAAGACGTCTGTAATAGCAAAAAAAAGCTGATCTAAAAATCCATCTCACACTTTTGAGATTTTATATGTCAAAGTAGTTTGAAAACCATGTATAATTTTTCTTCTACACCACAACAATGCATTGCTTTGTCAGTGTCAGTCTGTCACAAAACCCAATAAAATACTTCCAAATTTGTAGCTTTAGCTTGAGAAAATGTAAAAGCGTCACCGCCATCTACTCTTGCATTTTTCAAGGGTATCGGCTAAAAGCAATGTTTAATTTAACTTGATTATTGATGAAACGAAAATAAAATACTCTGGCTCAATTTGTTTTGTTGTAAAAGAATGCTTCAGAACAGGGACTTTTTACACAATAAGATCCTTCTTCTAAAAGAATAGGTTTAAAAGTCTGTGCTTTTCAAATGACGTTTTTTATTTTTGCAATTAACTCATTAATGGAAACCACAGAAGATCTTAACTCTGTGAACTCTGAATGATAAATATATCCAAGAACTTTTTAAATGTGATAGCCAAAATGCACCAATCAGGTTCTGACATTTTGTGTTCAGATGGTCACTGTTGAGTTGTTTTCTTATTGTAATTAAATTAGCTGTGACCTCTGAGGTATGTTTTCGAAGCAGATTAGCTGACAGTTTACTTTGTAAACAAAACCTCTTTTGGGTTTTTTTTTTAGTCTGATTGTTGCCTAGTAACACAATAAGACCATATCTGAGAATTATGGCACCCTCCATGACAAAAATAAACAAAGCACATGCTGAACGCACATTAGATCAACACAATATGTGCACAAATTGCAACACCAACTAATCAATGTTCAGAGATTCTGGGAGGAGAGACAAACCTCAAAGCGTCACAGAGCAAAATCAGAGGAGCAGACAGATGGTTGCTTTCAGGTTTCCTTCTGACACAAACATCTTAAAAACTGCTGGGTGAAATACTATACCACCAGGGCCATTTTGCTCATATATTGACGACCCAGTTCTAGTTTGAGTTGACACAGACAAGATTGGGTTATGGGCTTGACCTGGCATAGTGGCTTATGGTTTCAAGCTACAGTACAGACCAAAAGTTTGGACACACTTTCTAATTGAACTCAATTAGAAGTCAGTAAGTTTTTAATACATGTTGGTTGGAAATTATTATTGATTCAAATATGCAATAGAACGGATCTGACTAGCAAGAAAATAAACCACTGGCTAATGGTGCGTTTCATGGCAAACAGCTGAATTTGAATAACTAAATTCACATTCAGAAGACAACACTGTGCAGAATATTAGAGTACCATGTTTCACAGTGGAAACATACTGGTTTTTACCCTGAAATGCTGCGTTGGTATTATGCCAGAAGTCAGACGACACACAACCTCCTAAAGGTATTTTCTGGTAGATGTGAGGTGAATCTTTTTTCTGGCTAGCATTGTTTTGGCCTTTGAACTCTGCCTTGAATTCAGATTTTACAAAGTCTCTATTCTTTTGTTGAATCATGATTACTGATCTTAACTGAGGCTTGTGAGATCTGCAGTAATTTGGTTGTCCTTCTTGCAAAGCTGGAGTACTTTTGGTATCCAGGTGTGAATTGTGGCTCTTCTTGGCTGGAGACATAAAGGATTAAAACTTGCTTTGTGATTATTTTCAAATTTTTGTCAACAGCATCATTTTAGATCACACTTAACATTTACAGAATTGCATAGCTGATGGGATTCCTGCTAGAAACATAGACAACACTTTGTTTTGTCTTCCTCGGCCTTGCCTGGACGCTGTCCTAGTGTTTTAAACACAATCTAAGCTGCTGACCATTCTCAGCACCTTATTATGTGCATCAGATTTTGCTGACATATTTTTCAGATCAGATGGTCTGTTGGTAAATTATACGATCACAATGTTCTGTGGGGCAGCTGCACTTTCCACTATGTCACATTTGTTCTGCAAATCCATATTGGCTGATAGAGTTCATAGTGTCAGAGAGGTTGAGGGTTTATGACTGTCTCCCAAGGTGCATTGGGGGTGTAATACTGATGAAGGAATTTCAGACCCCATTCTATGTTGAGACCATCCAGCTTATTGTGATCACAAACCCAAAAGGAGAATCTGACGGTGGGCTAATCTCTTTGCTTCTCACCTTTTCTTGATTTTGGCTTTATCAAAATCAGCATCACCTACTGAGACCTTTTAGTGTGGTTCATGCAATCAGAAAAGTACTGTTGAAGTCATTTTTTAAAATTTTATTTCACACGTCTCCTAGTAATCAGGCCAGTGTGTAATCTGATTGGTGAATTTGAACCAAACAAATGCAGTTAATAGTTAAATTGCTATTTTAACACAAGAGCAGGTGGGTTTGAAAGTTGCTTGAATAATCGTTTCTAAAATATATTTTAAATGTTCTCAAGTTATCTTTGTATAAAATAAGAATTTGTTTGATCTTTAGAGTTTGTCTGATAAAAAAGTAAAAACTGAAGAAATCTGTAATGTTGCAGAGACTTTTTTCCAAAATGCCCACTTTAGATTCGCACACCCCAATACAGTGACATATTCAAAACTTGATAGGGTCCCGTCTGATTGGAACCCACAGTAATTACGTGGACCAAACTCAATGCAAACAGTGTTAAAGTGAGTTTTGATGTTAGACAACTGAAAAAAAAGCTGTTTTTTTCAGTGTGTGAGCTGGTGTGTGGGTGATAGAGAGCTGATGTGAACACTGTTTCACTGTCTAAAGTAAGACAGACATAATGTCCACACAACCATTAGGTTATTGACTGCATAAGAGCAGCTATATGCAGTAAAGTTTGGAGCTACTTCCCTTTCATCAGTCAGTGTAATTGCTCTGTGTACTGTAGATACTTCAAGTTTACCTGCTTCAGTTGTTTTTCTATTTGATCTTCTCTCGTCTAACCTCTTCACCGATTTCTTAATATCTAAACAACCCAAAGCTGCTGTTTTTCTCTCATCTTCCTAAGCACCAATATATCAGATCAACCCACTATGTCAGCATGGCATTTCCATTACGTACAAACACGCACTTACTCTACGAACATATCATTACAGGGGGAGGGGGGGGGCAGAGTAGAGTTAACATCCTGCTCATCTGCTGCT
The DNA here is from genome assembly GCF_019740435.1 of Gambusia affinis. NCBI lineage: Eukaryota > Metazoa > Chordata > Actinopteri > Cyprinodontiformes > Poeciliidae > Gambusia > Gambusia affinis. The sequence continues at coordinate 8,968,056 of NC_057880.1, forward strand.
GAGGCATTTTTACAAATATTAATAGAGTTAAAGGCTTAGTAAGTAACCACAGAGTTACTGATAGACAGATGGAAGGGGAGACGAACGGCATAAGTGAGACTTTGGCTTTTTAAGAAGTCCGACGAAGCGACACACGACGAGCGAGAAGAAACAACAACTGGCTCGTCACCGTCCCCAAAACCCACCTCCACAGGTGAACATAAACCTATGTGATGGAAAGATGAAATCTAGAAAACTCCAGTACTTCACAAGACCAGATGGTAATAAAAAGCATAGTGTTCTTTTCTTTTTCCACCAGTTAATGTAAGAACAGAATGAACACAATCCACTTAAAACAGACCAAGACTGAATAAACATTAAAAATAATTACTAAATCTTTTGAACCCACTGTTTAATAGCCTTTCTTGTTGTATGTTTCATTACAATAGGACAAGGGAGTTTGAAAATGCAAATACTAGCATGACTTACTCTTTAGTTTGGGAGACTGGAGCATTTCAAAAATGTTCAAACTTTACTTTATTGGACAATTGTAACAGTTGAATGAATGTCCTAATGGTTTAAGGTCATGTTACAACATCTCACTTACACAATTAAGGCACCAAACAGACACCAGGACATTCTCCGACAAGAGAATGCCCTGGTAAAGAAATTATGGTTCCAACAATTACAGCTGGCCCATGTCTTGATAAGGAGCTCGACACAATCACACTCCTGCAACTGTGATTGTTAGTGTAATGCTCTTTTCCTGAAATGTTGTGTTACATGTTTAAAGCGTGATGGGATGCCATTCTTCTTTTTAACAAATTCCACTGTGACCAGGGGCTGGGTAAGTCACACTGTAATTGTCTTATTAAATTTAAGATATCAGCAACTAATTCACCCAATTTTTCTAGATTTGAAAACAACACAAAAGAGAGTTCCTTAATAAAAAATAAAACAAAACAAAAAAATGTAAAAAAAACACAAAAAAAAAAACACAAAATTTAAAACTTGAAGATAGTAAAATGTGTTTTTGAAAGTGGTGCCTTAAAATGCATCCGAAAGTGTACTTCATTTTAAGAGAAGTTTACAAACCTGTGACATCATCATGTGGACATCATCATATTAAATCTAACTTATCTAAAATAGGAAATGTAGAGTTTGATTTTATCTCAGAGTGTCAATTAAAATCAGCTTTCAGATGCACATGTGATGTAAATCTTCTCGACGGCTAGTCATGAAAGATTTCTAGCTGAAACGTGTTTCAAACGTCATGCATTCATAACCGCATTCCTCTTTCAGAGCAGAGTTTTATTTCTGAGTCTTTAACAGAAGCCACAGCAGAGGCTAAGGATAGACCATGTGTGGGAAGTGAGGGGTAAAGAGCTGCTATCTGTACAACTCAATGTTTTAACAAGTAGTTATTGCCGACTCAAAGGGGCTGTAATCAGCGTTATTTTGGGAAGGATACCCGAAAGGAGGACAGCTCCCAGCAAGATGATGCCGCTTTTTTGCCTTTTTGTCTGCAGCCCTCTCCTCCTCCTACTTAATCACCACATATTATTTTTTTTTTTTTTTGCTTCTGCTCTTTGACTTCCATCTATCTAGTTAAGAATCGAGACTTTCTGTTCCTTTTGTTCCTATTCTCCTTGTCTTTTCCTCCACTTATTTTATACATCCATCTGGAGGATAATCTGCTACTAACAAAGCTCGGCTGACGGCCATCTCTGCCTGACTGATCGTCACAAGTGAAAACATGAAAATTAATGCAAGCACAGATGTTACAATGCACACAGAATATTGTTGCTTTGCTTTATTATCTTGTGCAGTTGTCAGAGTGGGATTAGTGTTGCTTAGGCAGCATCGTGAGAGCAGCAGTTGCTTTCAGAAAATATCCAAGGAGCTGTTACTTTCATATAATCCAATCAAAGTTACTAAAGGGATTTATTGGCCTCAATAAATCACTTTTATGGACAATCGGTGATATTCACATATTTTTCTTATGCATAAGAGAAGCACTAGTTCCGTTCAATTTACAAACTGTTGTGATAACATTCATTTTAAGGAGCGTCGTCTGCGCATAACATCAGTGAAAGTTGTCGTGGGACGTCAGATAAAAAAAAAAGAAACTTTCATATTTGTACGGATCAATTGATGTTCTTCTAGTTGTACAAACAAATAAAAGGCCAAAATCAATATTTTTCTTATATTACATACAAATATAAAACAATAATTTTAATTTATGGATGACACAACCATGAGGATTTTTTTGTTTTGTTTTGTTATTGCTTCAAATACAGCAATCTGTGAAGTGAAAACTAAGCGATAGATTTCACCTCTTGAACTGAATTACTAAATTAAATAAATTTTTAGAGGATGGTCAAATTTATTGAGACACACTTGTAAGCGTAAGCAGTTTTAGTGAAATTCCAAACGGATCACTGAGTATAATGGTGAAACGGCTCCCTCTTCTGTTTTCTTTTTGTAACACCGATCATAATTTTGAAAACGATGGTAAAACGGCAGTATTTTAACTTCAGGTCCAATTATATTTTGGCCTCACTCTCAGGAAATATCACATGTACGTAAAGCGGATATTCATATCTTCATATCTATGAAGAACTTCGTGGGACTGTATCTGAAGATGTAGAAGAGTTAACACAAGGCCTTTGAAACTCTTTATACACTCTGGGTTTTTAGAAGTTCAAACTATAACGTTGTTTATTTAGTCTTTGGACTTCCAGTTTTCTAACTGCTCCAGCAACCATTTCCTGTAATTATAGCTGAAACATAAACACTCAATACTTCCTGTGCAAGACAGGCAGAAGCAGTGAAGCCTCCGCATGACAGTGATGCTACAACGGATTAACCAGACCGCAGAACATGGAAGATCTCTTTAGAAAAGCAGTGCATTATTATGGGTATCAACCCATCAGTAGTGATGGCAAATGGGTGCACTCGTGCAGAATGAGGCTAAAGTTGTGGAGCTGGCTTATAGGAAGTGGTTTCAACCACTGTCAATACATTAGCAGGTATGCGCTCTATGCAGCCATGGGCAGCAGGCTGCAAAAACTGTCACGGTGACATTTGAGAAAGATGGGGAGGATAAATGTGCGGTTACCACAATGGCTGAGGCGTTATACCACTGGTTCTGTCGTCCTGTCTTTTTGAAGCCATTTTGATACCCTGCCACTGGACCCTGAGTGGGTCTTCTGCTGCAAATAAGGGCCAAAAAGCCCATAAGTGATGTCTTTCAGTCAGTTTGTTTAAAGTTTCATTATTTGTCTCATCCTCATTATAATTTAGGAAAACAATAGTAGAGCCCACAAGCTTTAAGTCGGATGTGTTCAAATTACTACAAGTGTGATGCTTTAGTAGACATTTGGTTTGTCACCTGAAAAGAAAAAAAAAATCAGCTACACAGGGTGTAAATAAAAAATATTACAGTAACGTGTCTGTTCAAATAAATGAACCTGTCCCTTTCGAACACAATGTTGTCTGCCATTGGTATCTGAACCAGGGGTGAGGCAGCGTCGTCTCCTACCTGAGCGGGCTCCCCGGAGCCTGAACAACACTCTGGAGCGAAATCCTGAGATGTCACTTTGGGAGCGGTGTCTGGGGAAGGGCAACAGCTGAGTAAAGCGCCTCATTTCTGGGTATGTGTCTCCTTCCTCATCCTCCATCGTCGAGTCCTCCGTCAGCCCGCTAGGAGAGGTGCAGCAGAGTGAAACTTCTCTTTATGAACATGTAGGAGCCTAAGCCGGGGCCCCTCCTTCTCGTCCCCTGCAAACTTCATTTACTTTCCTGTTTTGTCGACGCCTGTGGAAAAAAAAAATAGCTACCGAATAACAGCTTTAACTGGGTTGTCTTGTGTTTTAAGACCGCAGTTTCAGAAGTTACAAAAAAAAAAAAGAAAATGGTGCGAGAAAAATTTCCTTACGGCCTAATTCCTGATCGATAACATCATACTTTTAAACTTGTGTAGTCAACTAAAGTACTTTTACTGATTAATCTAAAAATATCGACTAAGTTAAAGAACGAGAAAGCAAAATTATAGAAAAAAAGACAAGCTCATGTGATTTCAGATTTTAAACGCTAGGCGTCGCTAAATTGCCACTCTGCTACGATACTTGCCGTCCATATTAACAGAGTCCCTTCGTACGTTTGCTCGAAAAATAGGTTGAAGATATCTCACTCCAATCATTTTATAAGTACGTTTCAAATATTGCATTTTTAGTTTGTTTTCTATTAGCACCTTAAAATTATATAGTATCTCAACAAATCATAATAAAAAAATAGATTAAAAAATGCAACATACTACAAAAAGTTCTGGAGATGGAAAAAAAAAATTTCAATCCCATACAAAATTCAAATATAGCACAGTTTTACAGTGTCTCAAAACTTGAAACTTGAAAAACTTAATATTTTAGCGAGGTCACAGTTAGACGTTTATAAGTCACTCATATTGTAAGATCTAATTTGATTCACATGCATTCTGGTTAGGTCGCATCCAGCGCAGTCAAATTCAGAGTGAACATCTTCGCAACAGACAATCTGTGTTTATCCTAGAGCAGCAGTATGACTGTTGTCTTCTGGATCTGTTGAGATGGACTGAGGGCTGCGGCGCAGAGGACAGACTAAACAACCCTAAGACTACGTCCACTTGGTAGGAAGTTGAACGCTGGGAGGTAAACTATGTTTTTCGTCATATGGAAAGCCACTAACTTAATCGTTCTGAGATTTTTTTTCTGTTAGTTTTCCTCTAATGTTTTACGAAGCTGGCTAACCCCAGTCATCTGTGTTAGCCGCGTTAACGCAAGCTGCAGTTCCCTCGGCAGATTCCCGATAGTTTTACGTGGGACAATTACACTATTAGACGTATTTTGTGAGTAATTTAGCTTGTTTCTAGAGAGCTAACATAACCTGAACCATTTCTGGTTGTTCATTTTGTTGCTAACACAACTGTTCAATGGGTTATGGTAGTCTAAATGGTCAAATGTTAACCAAGACTAGCTCACTGTCATTCTAATGCTATTCCGTGGGTTTGGGTTGGTAAACTCACGGACAGATAGTCTTTTTGTTGGTCGCAATTGAAAACTCATTTTAACTTTGACATTCTGATTGTTTTTTCAACGGAAAGGAGCTTTGTGATGGCAGTAAAACCTACTGGCCTTATCTTCTCTGTTAAAAGTAGTTTATGGGCAGAAAGTTGAACTGAACCCACCTGTTCTACTCCTGCACTTTGACCTCCAGGGAGCAAGGCCTTCACAGTAAATTGCCTCTGCTACACCCTCATTTGCTCTGTAGTGGGGTTTTTTTTTTTCGAGAGGAGTTCTGATGCCAAATACACATTCACCATGGTCTGCTAGTGATAGCAAGTTGGAAAGGTAAAAATCAGATCTTTTTGAAATTCATAACCCGCCATGCTAAGTGCTACCATGTCAAGTTGACAACAACCCTCTTCTGTGTGGATACTTCTGTTAAGAAAAAAGACTAGCTGCTTTGAGTGTCATTGAAGTGTTAAAACGTCACATTGGAGAAGGTACAGATAACAAGAAGACTGGACAAACAGAGTACAGAATGTACACAAGTTGATTGATCAAGTTCACAGATCTTACATTGGCTGTAGAAAGCTTTACCAAAATAGGATTGTTCATGAACCACAAAACTCTGATTGGTGGAGCTTTAGTTTTTAATCTGTTTTCTCTTTCAGAAGTGATTCTGTTGTTTTTTGGGGGGGTTTTTTTGTTTGTTTTTTTTTTTTTTTTTTTTTTTTGAAAGAATGGTCCGCAGAACATGATATTTACTAACTTTAAAAGTTGCAAATATGTACAAACAGAAATATAAACAAACTGATACCAGGTGAATCTCTAAACATGATAATTGTCAATGTTTGCTTCAGCTGTTAACACCCACTGCAGCAGCAGCGGTAATGTTTTGGCCATTAGAGCCACATTTTGGATCAAACACATGCGGTTGATACAAAAATGCAACTCGAATGATTTGGAAACGATATAGAAATGTGTTGTTCCCCCATAGCATTGTGTTCCAGAATCAGCTGATTAGCTTGATTCATGTGCTTCCTGTAATGTCACTAGCCCAAAAGCACACAAGGAGCAAGATTTTTTTTTTGCGTAATTACAGAAACAACAGTACATATTTTGTGAACTGCTGCAGTGGAGATAGATCATCCATTTCACCAGAAATGGATGATTTCTGATCTCTATTTTTACTACAACAACACACGCCTGAGTAGTGCCTTTTTAATTACTAAGTATTTCTATGTAATATATAATATTGTGATGATTTTAGGAATACCTTTAAACACTGTTGCTAAAGTATTACCAAATAATCCCTGACTACTATTTTTTATTTTTGTTGTTGTTGTTAACTTGAAAACAAGTTTCAGTGTTACGTTTGCCCATAATGAGAGACTAGAAGTATCAAAAATGTGTTGCTTATTTTTTCTTTCTTAACAAAAGACATGAAAACAAATATGAATTTCACCTGGAGTCTGAAATGTGGCTACAGCCAGGCAGGTTGTCAAACATTTTCTTGGCTGGGTTCTTTTAGTAAAGAATTGGTTACATGACAGTTGGGTGGAAACAAGATAGTTACTAAGCTAGTCTGATCAAATCCATGTCTTAACAACTCCTGAAGCATTATCTCCAAGTTAGACTATGTGTGTGTGTGTGTGTGTGTGTGTAGCAGATTTCTATTCTCAGATGTGTTTTATTTCATGCTCCTTTTGTTAAAGAAACCATTTTTTTTGTTTTAAAAATGTCTCTTACAAAGAACCCTTCTTGGTTTAAAGAAAGCAGAAAAATGCATGAGTGTATGCCTAATACTATGGTAAAATGACTGAGACTTTTTCCACAGAAACTCTGTATGGTCATGGCTACAAAAAAATCATGACAGCAGTGACAACTTTCATCATGGGAAATATTTATATATACCAATTAATCAGCCAGAGATCAGAGTTGATCCATTTTCCCTGTCAGCCAAATTTGGACTAGCTTACTTCCAGAGATTTTTCAAATTTCACTCTAATAGAAAACTGAGACGTGTGAAAATAACTTACTATGCATCAGGGTTTTAAGATCAGGTCAGTGGCTGTAGTTCTGATCTTGAAAAGACTCATTAAATGACTGTGCGCTAAATATAAAGTGAAAGACTTTAATGGAAAGAAAGGGTCTTTTTTTTTTTCTTTCTTTCCACCAAACCGGTTTCATTTCTAAACCGATGCTTTCTTTCTGTCTCCACCACCGCAAACACTGACCCCGAAACGCGGCTGCTTCATCAGTACCAGGTCTTTCCTGGGTCAGACAGAGGAAAGAACCACTGCCGCCTACACCTCTAGTGGGGCTCATGGAAACCAACAACCTGTTATTTGTTAAGAGGACCGAGTCTCAAAGTGGTAGTAAAAAGAAATAAGGCTTGTCATATTTATAGCTGGTAATGAATAAATAATGGGGTTTTTTAATACTGTAAGTCTGTATTAAAAAATACATTTAAGACATTGTAAGCTACATAATAATGTTTTACAAAGCGGACACTTTGGAAAATGAAACTTGTTCAAATGAAACAAAATGTTTCCATCTTATTTTTTTTGTTGCTAAGCTAGAGTTGGCGTGGTAGGTTGCCATGGATTCTGACCAGCTTGGTTTGTCGCCTTCAATCTGGGTGTTCAAATGATAAATTGTTTTAAAGCAAAAAGCCTTCTTGAATTAACGCCACTTGGTGAAATGTGGCCACTAATTCAGATAATGCTGCAATGGAGGGTTGCTGGTCCCCTTCACAGTTTGGTACTTTATAGTTTTGATTCTTTGTTCCAGACTTGTTTTTGGGTGTGAAGTGGAGCCAGCCTGTGTAATTGCTTGTTGGTGTCCTTTGGCTTTTCCTGCTTGTCTTCCTCAGAGATGCAATACCTCCAAGCAACACTTTCCCTTTTGCATTTTTGACTTCTTAGGAATCGTCTTCTCCAAGCGTTTTTGCCATGTTACTGAAGCTTGAAGCCTCCAGCATTTCAACTACTAGGCAGGCATTAATGCTCTGGTTTGCAATATCGATGTCCAGATGAATCCTCAAAACCAAAAATTAGATTAATCGATTAAATCTATTTATCGTCCAGCCCTAATTTATACCCTTTTAATTGTGATGATTATCTTTTGGTCTTTGCGATTGGAAGGCTTCTTTCCCATCACCCTAATCTTTAGCTTCCCCCACAGATTCATCATCAGATTCAGGTCAGGGACTTTGACTGGACTCCTCCAAAATGTTAATATAACCTCCAGTCAAAAGGAGCCTGTTGGTAAAATCTCAATCACAACTATGGTCATACCTGCAACTTTCAACATGTTTTACACGAGTGGCAGCCACTCTGCACATCAAACTCCTGGCTGTGACGTCAGGGAGCGCGCTTGTTGAGTTTCAGTCCAAATCGGACTTCAGCGCAAAAAGAATCCGCCTTTACCTGGTCGACATTATCCATTCACTCATAGGGTGCTCTATTAACTCGTATCGTAACCACAATCCGCCCCTAGCATCTGGACTCACAGGAGCACTTACTCAGCCCGGCCGCCTCTCTCGTGACAGTCAGTTTTCGTTTTGTGCTGAGATAGCTGCTTCTTGCTGCGGCCCCTTCTCTCTTGCCTGAGTGTCAAACGGGACGACTCTGGTGCACGCAGGGACTCGCTGAGATGCTCACAGCCCAGAGTCCCTGCATAACAACTAAGCCTTTTGTCCCTCTCTGTGCCCCCCTCTACCACCACCACCACCACCACCACCATCTCTCCCTGTCCACCCACACAGCGCACATAATGTTGCGGAGAAAGACCCCCTTTATCTTCTGCCTTTCCACCGACACACATCAGTCCCATATTTCAGGCCTGGTCTCCAAAAAGACAACAGCTTAAACAGGCTGATGCGACAATATGTCCACAGTGACTCGCCACCCACCCACGCAGAGCTTTGACATTGAGATGTGAGCAGTCACACGCGTCGAGCATCGACTCATCATTTTGTTGATTAACAACATACAAAGGTTGTTTTTTTTGTTTTTTGTTTTCCCTAGGGATGTGACTTACCAGGTTAACTGCTTATTCTTATTCTCTCTCTCTCTATGCTTAAGTGAGTGCTGAGCTGAAGGAGGGAGTAGATAGAAGGGGTTGGGCAGAGGCTTGCCAAATCAGATGAGTGAGCATTTGGGAGGAGAGAGCTCGGAAAGTGAAAAAGGAGCCGACTGCAAAGGAAAAAGGGGGGAGAGAAAAAAGAGAGAGCAAGCGTCGGCGCAGAGGAAGTATGACAGAGAGAGAGAGAAACAGTGTTACAGGAAAAAAAAAAAGAGGCCAGAGGAGAGCAAAAAAATAAGACGACAAGAGAGTGGGTGAGGCTGATATAAAAGGATAAAAGGGCGGGCTGTGGTTAGTGTCACATGATCTGCTGCTGGCTGGTTGGTGCCTGGTGAGCTCCAGGTGGCAGCGAAACCACAGTAGATGCAAAACGAAGGAAGGAGAAATACAACTGCCCTCTCCCGCCTCACAAATCGCTCCTTCCACTCTTTTCTTTTTTTTTCTTTCTCTCTCTCTCTCTCTCTGTGTCCCGAAGGAATTCTCCCCGATCTCGGTCGCCCCCTCTCCTCCTCCTCCGCTCCCGGCCCGACGAGGCCGGGGAATGTCCCGGCGGCGAGATGCCTTATGTGGACCGACAGAACCGCATTTGTGGTTTCCTGGACATCGAGGAGAATGAGAACAGCGGCAAGTTCCTGCGACGGTACTTCATCCTGGACACACAGCAGGGGAGCCTGGTGTGGTTCATGGATAACCCTCAGGTAAGGGCAGCTATTGGTGTTAGCTTAGCTCTTTACCTTTACTCATCTTGACGAAATGAGTGTGGTTTAAGAAGAAAAAGAAGCAATTCATGCAGCTGCAGTTCATTGTAAGGTTTCTGGCGATGGAGCGTTGGTCATTTTAAGCAGCCGAATGCCATGTGCCATTTATCTGAGGCGACGATCAGCTTTCCTGCAGCTGAAAGCAACTTAAAGCCAACCTCTCTCATTCATCATGAGCACAGAATTAAGTACGGTAAACGTTTCCATCGCCTGGCAGCCTCACGAGGACAGGAGAACTTGTAATTATGTAATTCTAGCTGACAGAATTGGGAAGCACATATTTTAAGCCCAGGAGTAACTGAGGGCAAACGGTGTCTGGGTTTTAGCTGTTGACCCACACCGCTGTAAATCACTTACACTCCTGCTTTTTTTTTTTTTTTAATGTGAGGTTCATTTTACTTATTTATTTTTGTGTGTGTGTGTGTGCTCATGCTGGTTTTGATCTGCTTTGTATCTGTCAGATCCTTGTTGTGCATCGTTTCCCTAAATAATGCAGTGCATGAGAAATGCTAAATTATTAAGTTCTTCTCTTTTTATAGGTTGACAAAAGTTAAAACTTTAATGATGTTAAATCTGGATCTCTGAATTTCAGTAACAGAGCAAGGCAGTAAAAACGGTGGTAATGGAGTGCAGCCAAAGTAAAGTTGTATATGATCGTGGTTTGCAGAGATTTTTTTATGTGGTATTTATTTTCAGCTAAAACTTCAACCTCAACAATTAGAAATGTTCCAGTCGGTCATTTAAGGCCAGGCATTGACCAAGTCAGTATTGCAGTTTAATACTTGATTAAATAAAGTTTCCATTCAACCAATACGTTTTCAAGAAAACCTTCCTGATTTATAGGCAACCTCCAAAAATGTTAAGAACTATGTAAAAATGAGCATCATTTTAGAAAAGCAATCTTTAATGATAATTTGTTTTTAAAATGAATTTTAATATAATAACTTTTCAATCTATAAGTTTAAAGACATAGTTTATTATAAAATGTTTTTGCAAAATCAAAAACCTTGCTAAAGCATGTTCATAAATATTTAATACTCCAGAACATTAATGCAATTTAAGACTAAAGGCTAAAAATAGTGTTCTTGGAGCCCATTTGTGGAAGATACAAAGATTTGTGGAAGATAGCATGAAGATACAAATATTTACTTCACTATTTGTTTTAGAACATATTGTTAAAGAAAATGTGGCAATATATTTTAAATGGTTACATAACTCAATAAATACACATACTTTGGACAGAGGTCTTTTATTCATATTGAAGGTAATTTGTTAAATCCTGCAAATTTAGAGTTAGACTTTGAAACGTTATCTTTCTACCCTTTTTGGTCACCTGTTGATTGTTTTTTTGTGTGTTTGTTTATGAATAATTTATGTTTATGACTAAAATAATAATAGAAAAATTTGCATTTTATTAGAAAAAGCCTTCTTGCCATCTCTCTAAGCTTGAGCTCCCTACACAGATTCTCCATCTCATTCAATTTAGGACTCTAACTGAGTCATTCCCAAATGTTTGTATTATGTTATTTAAAACGTATATCTGCTACATACCTATATCTGCTTCGAGGTGTGAAATAACACTGCATTTCATTAGTACCACACTTAACTCCAGTCCTTCCTGTTGCTGTAGCCTCTTCTGTTCTTCCTTTTTCTGGCAGCAGTACATGTTTGTTTTTTGTAAAGGTCAACGCCAAGATGCTGTTCTTGTGTTGTTGCAGCAGCAGCAGCAGCGGTCTACTGAAAAAAGAAACCACAACATGACAACATGTTACTAAAAAATTTGCACGGCTTTGTCGTTTTGTTTTTAAAGACATTTCTGACTCGACTCTTGGCAGCTAACGTCTTCGGTCAACTCACATCTTGCTTTTGCCGTTTTCAACTGCGGTTTGCGTTTGAGTTAGCCATTTTGTTTTTAATTGACTTTTTGATCATTTGCATATTGCAGTGCAAGTGGCTTCTTGAGGGCTGAACAATGTTGGTATAAGTAAAAGACTCATGAGTTGAAGTTAGAATAATCACAGGAGTAGAGGCACTATTACAAGAGTCACACTCAACTTGGTGTTTGGTTCATTGTTGCCTGATGATCCAAACATGTCTTTAGTGATTTCATGCGAGTTGTTTTGGTCACGCGTTCCAAGGTTTGAATTGCTAAAAAAAAACCACCTGGGGAGACATGGTGACCTGCAGAGAAGGTGTTAGAAAGACGGAAGCTGATCTGAGGCCAAATTTTCTATTTACTGTTGTCTTTTTACGTTTGTTGTTGATGACTTCTTCCACTCCTCTCTCAAACAATCTGCCCTCCCTGTCCAGATTGGGCACCTTGCTGTCTTCAAGCGAGTGTTCCTTGTCCTTGAGGTGTAAATTACCTGCTGATTCTTGATCCAATGTGATTGTTCTTCTGCGTTCTGATCCATCCAGATGTGCGGTTTATGTTCTCCAATGTAGAGGTTGTAGAAGTCGGTCCTGTCTCTTGCAGCTGCTTCTCGTCGTATAGTGATCATTTCTACTACAAGTGCACCATGCTCACCTGTGGTGGAAATGGGAAGCCTGACTTTCACTCTGATTTTAGACAATAACAAAGTTTTTTTTATGTCTGAAAAGTCACTAAATATATCAAGAAAGTTGGCAACAGTTGGGTGACTATAGTTAACCACGCACATGCAGATGTGACCTGGTGGACTGTTCTGGCAGTCAGCCCTCTCTAACGGCAGATCAAAAGGGGACAGCGGCTGGTTTTCAGACTTTTGCAGGAGTAGATACAATCGGCATTGGCCGATTGTGGTTTCTTTGCAGAACACCCATATTTGACCCATAAAATAACCTCCCCAAACTATAATACCATTTTTGCAAGACTTGTACAAAAACTAGATCTTGATTTCTAAGACCTTTAAGCATTTTAATACCAAAAACAAAGATTGGGAGTTGTCATTAACTCCTGATCCGATTGGTTTAGAGATTATGTGACCCTGCATCGACATTTGCAATCAGATTGTGACATCACTTAAATCAGCCTTAGTCTTTTGTTTTTGTACTTTTTATTTAAGCATGTTAATGCAAATATTCCTCTTTTTGCTTTCCTTCTGTAGAACCTGCCCGTCGGTGCAGACTGTGTTGGTTCACTCAAGCTCACCTACATCTCCAAGGTAAAGGAAAATGTAGCATCAGAAGCTTTCTGTACTCTAATACAGTTTGACTAAAATAGTTTAGTTAAATACAAAGGTGAAACTTTGTACTTAATCCATCTTTAGGTCAGTGATGCCACCAAGCAGAGGCCCAAAGCAGAGTTTTGCTTTGGTAAGTACGCAACCAAACATCGTCATCTTCCTATTTACCTTTGGTTTGGTTGGTTGACTCGTCTTGTTGATAACATCTTAATCAGCAATTTTGATCTAGAGTTCAAAAGATTTATACGTCTAGGAAACAAGTCTTGATTTGTTTACAATAACATTTTAAAATGTTCTTTGTAATCCTACACATGCAGTACAAGACTGTTGTTCCGTTGATTTTTGTCTGAGGCTTTACTGGAGGCAATCAGAGCTCCATCAATGCTGGTTTTCAAGATAGAGCCAGCATGGTGGACAATGGTGGCTCCAGACACAACTGGTATTGTCTGTCCTCAGGATGTGTAAAGGCAGAGCTGTGTTTGAAACACACACGTACGCAACCCTTCCCTCCTCCCCTCACACACACACACACACACGTGATTGAAGCTTAGTCAGTTCAGTGTGAACAAGCAATGATAAATGAGTGCTACATGACAGAGCACTTTAAAAGTGTAAATGAATAAAATACCAGATCATGTCAGAATGTAATGTGTTGCTGTTTAATGTATGATTATATATATTTGTACACGACAATATGACTCTATAGTAGAAAAAAAAGTCTTAGAGTAATTTTTGCTCAAATCACTTGCTAAAATAGCTTCTTTAAGGCTAAATTAATCTAAAGATAAATATTCTCAGCTTAGATTTTGTTAGATTACTATTTAATCTTTAAAATGTTAATATTTCACCTCATGTGCCATTAAAAAACATTTTATTACTTTATTCTCTAAAACAAGGATATAAACTTCCTTTAGAGCAGTGTTTCCCAACCCTGGTCCTCAAGGCACACCGTCCTACATGTTTTACAGGTTTCCCTGCTTTAAAGTGCCTGATTCAACTGATTGCAGTTCAACAAACGCCTGTTAATCAGTGATCAATTGAAATCAGCTGGACTGAAGTAAGGAAATACCTAAAACATGCAGGACAGTGCTGGCTTGAGGACCAGGGTTGGGGAAACACTGGATTAGAGCGCCCATGAGAGGTGCAACGATAAATCTGCCCCCATTTCCTTAATTTTGGGAAATGTGTGATTGGCTGATACTTAAATGTGAAGCTGATGTTATCCACTCCACCAATCTTATTTTCATCAGCAAAAGTCTAATAATCAGACTTTTGCAACAGAGGACAGCAGAGCAACTGTCCTCTGTTGCTCTGCTGTGAGAGAGGTTAGACTGGAAGACCCGTCCACCAGGTCACGTCTGCAAGTTGACAGTTTACAATAGTCACACCACTGGTGCCAACTCAGCAACTCTCCTGCTATATTGAGAGACATTACAGACAAAAAAAAATTTATATCGACCAAAATCTGCAAAGATCTTTACTTGACTTCACACACCTTTGAGGACAACATGATCGTGTTGCGTAAATCTATCGGTTGCCTTAGATCAGGTTCTTCAGGGAAAAAAAAACTTCCCTCTCTGTTATTGTTGACTTGTCTCTCTCCTTGACTCCCATCCGACTCAATCACAGGAAGTATTAGTGCGACGAATGGCCGACCGTGTTGATGTTGCCGTGTGAGTGCACATTGTCTGGCTGCGTGCGCGCCACATGCCTTGTTGAGGTTTCTGCCGGATGCCAACATCCTAATTGGGACTTGCTTTGGAGATTGGATGAAGTTATTTTTGAAAGGCCATTTGTGCAGCACATGTTGATAACCACAATTCCTGCTTCCCCCACCGCTCCTTCAGGCACTTAGTGGTGTTCAGAAAAGTTAGCCGGTGCTCAAACAGTAAGTTGTGTTGCTAGAAAATTGAGATCAGAGATCTTTGAAGCCGGTTGCGTCATGGATGGATTTAAAGTATTTGTATGAGAGTTGAAGGTTAACAGGTTTTCCCACCAGTGTGCATAGTTTTACAACTGAGTCAGAGCCGTCGCCTGACGGTTACACCTAGACTTGTCATCCTGGCGCTCTACTTTAAAGACCAAAACACTGACTCAACACTTGGTGTCCCTCAAAGACGAGGTCAACATATTTGAGAAAGCTTAACACTATAATTTTATTAACCAGAGAGCAGACAGATTTATTTAGAGAGAAGTGTCATTCCGCTCTGAGTTAGAGCTCAAAATGAATGATCTTAATTGTGCCACAGAGTTTGCTTTGTGCCTTTTACTGCTGTTAGTTGACAGGTAAATCAGCGCTGCTGTAATGTGATTTATCTCAGTGACGTGGAAAGGAAGCAGAAGATACAAGGAAGCTTTGAACAGTGCAACTTAATGATTCATGGGAAAGAGAATGCATGCAGTCGGCTTCTGACTCACACCTTTCAAAAATGCAAAACATGTAAAAGTTGGTCTTTCTCTTTCATTTGAGTCTGACTCTGAACATATGATGCTATTTAGTTGTTGGGCCTTGAATAATTTTTTTTTTTTTTTACAAGGAAATCTTGTTGACTGTGTGGGAAACTCCCTCAGTTCAGTTTGATTTCATCACCGCAGTCACCGGGGGCAGTTGCTCTGTTCTGACACTCATTATTGTGCAAGAATGGCAAAGTTTTGGATTAACCCTTCATCTTTGCCTTTTTAGTTTATATTTACAATAGATGTTTCACAAAGTGTCTCAGACGGCGATGTTGTAGGAGTAGTAATGTACTCTGTGACGGAGGCGTTGGAACCAAAGTTAATTTCACCCTTCTTTTTGTTCCCACTCCTGTTTTATGATCTGTTAGTCATCAATGCTGGGATGAGGAAGTTCTTCCTTCAGGCCAATGATCAGCAGGACCTTGTAGACTGGGTCATCGCTCTCAATAAAGCCACCAAGATCACCGTGAGTCACACAAAACAAGCAGCTTTTCCTTTTCTTCTTAATTATTTTTGTTTTGACAATATGAAGCTGTCTTTTCTGGCTCATATTTAATCTTTCTTTTCTTCCTTCTCTGAACTGATTAAGAAACTCTGTCAAGGAATTAGAAGTGAGTCAAAATATGACTAACAGGATGCTGTATTGTTTTCCTGAGGTCTGGGATAAAGGACTGCTTCCATTGTTCTGCATAAAATGCTATCCTGACAAAGAGGAAATGGATATAAAATATGTTACACTACAGGCAGATTTTGCATATGCAAATTGATGTTTTCTCTACTTAAATTATTTAGAAATGTAGTAGAGTTTAACCTGCAGCTAATCGCTACAAACCGCCTGCATCTGCAACGTTTATGTTTTTTCTTAAGGTGCCAAAGTCGTCAGAAAGCCACCAGAATTCAGAGAACCAGAAAGTTTTGCCAGACGTCGTCGGGCCCAAGAAGCAAGTTTCCTACAGGACGGACATAATCGGTGGAGTTCCCATCATAACCCAAACCCAGGTGAACATCAGCTCCACCTAACAACCTGTCACACGCTTAACAGGGAATCTATTCAGAGTTTCAGGGTAAACATGAGAATAACAATTAGAATATGTTTTTAGATATTTAAGTCTGGCTAAAACACATATCAAATGCTTCCTGAATCTTCTCCATTGATACTGAAAGTGTTGCAATCAAAAGACTTTGTGTTGTGCGTGAGTGGCCGTGAATGCATCTCTTAAAAGACCGATCTTAATTTGGCTGATTCTGAAGTTATGTTATGTTTTTTTTGGAGGGGCTCTGTCTTCTTTTTTTTTTTTCCTTTTCTTCTCTTCTCTTTTCCTTTCTTTCCTTCTCTTTTCTCTTCCAAACGCTCTTACTCAGTGAACATGACGTTTTCTGACTCAAACTGGCTTACCAAACTGGTAAGCTGTTTTTTTTCCAAACTGGAAAAATTTTTTTTACAATCAGTTCAGATAATAATCTGAACATTCTTTTTCATTTTCCAGAAAATTTTCAAAAAGAAATTGAATTTGTTCAACTTCTTTTAAAAGTAACTGCTTAGATAAATAATAATTGTACGTTTTGTTCAAAGGTGCTTTGCAGGAATACAACAATATAAAATCGCATCAAAACATTACTGGTGTATATTGCTGAAAGATAAAATAATTAGTTTTGTTTCACCGGTTTGTGCAAAGAAATCTTGTTTAAGGTGTAAATAAATGCATGACCTTGTCTAACCTTTAGTTAATGGAAAAAAAGTAATATACTCATGGGTAAACAATAATTAAAATAAAACACACATTGTTTGCAGAGAACAGTTTGGACTTTCATACCCTTGAATAATAATTATGCGTTTTCTATGCTCATTTAAAACATAAAATAAAAATGCTGTTATTTAGTGTATGTTCAATATTTTATATCGCATTAAGCATGCACATATTTTGGTGAAGGACCTTATCAGTTTCCAAGTTTAACCTAAAAATGATTGTGTCTGTGTTGCAAAGTTTAAACTTTACATGTCAATAAGATGTTTTTCCCTCCCAGCATGAAGGCGGTGACGGTGCGAACAGATCAGAGCGCGAGGCGCTGCAGCGCTCCCACAGTCAGCTGCCGTACTTCCTGGGCAGGCCGGCTCAGGAACAGAGCGTCATCAAGTCAGGCTACTGTGTGAAGCAAGGAGCCGTGGTGAGGCCTTTAGACGGCTTTTTATTCGATTCCATGTTGGCTTTCAGAAAAATCCTTAAGGTCCTTATTTTACACATTTTGGAAATGTCTCTTTTGCAAGTTTAGACTACAAATGAAACACTAATATATTAGAGGGTGAGACTGGCATCAAACACGTTGTTTGGACATTGTTAAAAAGTGTCATTTATGTGTTGTTAATCCTACAGATTATTCTCAAATGAGAAATTAATTTGTGATAAACTCCTTGGATGTAAAAGACTGTAAAGTCTCTAAAACCGCTGTGGTTTAGCAGGCTTGCCTCTCTGTTAAGGCAAGCCTAAAGCAATGAATCCAACAGTTTTCAACCTGATTTATAGGAAGCTTTTGTAGAAGAAACCATTTTCTAAAACATGTTGCCACGTCGACTGGTCATTCCTACATTTAAGCCTAAAGAGTATTGAGTATTCAAGCAAATAAGGAGAAGGTTTAACGAAGTACAGAAAAGTTGCGATTTGATTTGGACATGTGGCTTTTTAGAAATATTTAAGTTAAAGATCTACTTTCTCAAGAGATCACTCGTGTAAGATGCTGACTTACATTTTTACAACTACATTTTGTTGCTTGTACTTGTGACAGTGCAATGACAATAAAGTTTAATTCTATCCTATTCTATTCTATTCTAACTTTATAATAATTATATTGCTTTGTATTTCATTTATACAGGAAATTTTGCTCCAACTGAAGCTGCAAATTTACAAGTTTCTCTTTTAATTTTCCTGGAAGTAATTCTATCAAACTCGACTTGTTTTCTTCCCAGATGAGGAACTGGAAACGTCGCTACTTCCTCCTTGAGGAAAACGCTATGAGCTACTTCAAGTCAGATTTGGTAATTAACTTCCAAGTTAAAATGAAGATCTCTCTTTTTTTTTTTTTTTTTACAAAAATGTTCAGTGTGAAGTTGCTTCACCTCCCAGTGGTGGGCGGAGTAACATCACTCTCACTCCCAAGTTTCAGCTTGTTTTATTCGCAGTCTGAGGAATTCACTGCCTTCACATGTCCTGTCACGTCTTGCTACCTCCATCCAGTTTTACTCACACACACACACACACACAAGCTGTCCTCAAGACAACCTGCACATCCTGTACCCTGTCCTTGTCAGCGTCAGCCCCTATTTGACCCATTTATCTGTGTATTTGGCTATCAACATCCTCAAGGACACTCTAACAATCAAGAAAATTACAAGCTTTGAGGAAAGTTTGCCATTTTTCTTGTCGGACAGAAACCATCTTGGATTGATTTTAGTGATTATGCTATTAAAATACCTCCAAATAAGAATATTCGTCCTCTTTGTGGGTGTTTTTTGTTGTCTTTAGGAGAAAGAGCCTCTGAGGATGATCCCTCTAAAGGAGGTTCATAAGGTCCAGGAGTGCAAACAGAGGTATTCAACATGCCCCGACATTTTCCCACTGTGTATAATAAACGTCTTTGTGTTTGATAAAGACGGATTTGTATCGGCTCTAGATTTCAAATTTGATTTCACTTGCTTCTGGCTTCCTTCTAGTGACATCATGATGAGAGATAATCTCTTTGAAGTCGTCACCACATCGAGGACGTTTTACATCCAGGTGTGTTTTCTGTGATTGTAAAATTAGCTTAGCAGCTATCTCAGATCAGACTGTAAGATTCCTGAATTTTGTCATTTTTACCAACTACGGATTCTACATCCACTCCATAGGATTTCTCCGTCTAATACTTCAGTTAATTAATTAATTTATTTATTTATTTTGTCTCCACTAGGCGGACAGCCCAGTGGAGATGCACAGTTGGATAAAGGCCATCTCAGGGGCCATAGTAGCTCAGCGGGGACCTGGGCGGTCGGCTGCCACAGTAAGTACCGTTCACTGTGACACATGGACAAAAGCAGAAGTCATGAATTACGCTGACATCTAGTGGTAGGAAGAATCGGCCCATAAGGAACACTAATGTGTGTTGTTTTTAGTGGACGTTCTTGAGCATGAACTGTTAATTTTACTGAAGCCAAAACACAACTAACCTGTTTCTTTTTCTTGATAAACGTCATTTATGCCGTATGAGGTACCAGTTTTAGAATCTAAAAGCAGGTGAGCTCAAAGTAAGTTCTGCTGTGGAAACATGCACCCCGCCTTCAAATTGTGCCTTGAAGAACTAGTTATAATCTTTAACCTGTTTCATATTCTGTCATGTTACAACCACAATTTTTATTTTATTTTCTTTGTTGGAATTTATGGGATCAGAAAGTTTCACCGTGAAGCAAAAGGAAAAGCGCGCATGATCTGATTTTGACTTAGCAAATAAAAATCTAAAAAGTATCAGCAGGTTAGTAACTGAAGAGTTCCAGCTCAAAAGATTTGGAGAAAGGTACAAATTTCCACAGTTTTAAGGTGACAACAACAAATAAAAAAACAAGCATTTCCAGCCCCTCCATGTTCTGTTTCATGTTATTCTGTTCCATTAAACACAATTAAACTACAACAGAATTTGTGGTTGTAAACAGAAAAAATTTCCAGGAGTATGAACAGTTTTGCAAAGCACTTAGTTTAAAAAGAAAAAAAGTGCCAAAAAAACGATTTTGTTTATTGATGTAATTTTGCGGTGTCCTCCTAGAAACTTGTAAATCCATTTTTTTTATCACCCCCTCATCCCCAATCACAAACCATATCCATATTCTTTTACTGAAGTGTCCTCTTCAAATGTGTCATCTATTAAACAATCAGCAGATGATGCATGTCACTAAAGATTTGTATTTTGGATCCTCAGCTGAATGCAAACCACGTAGAACCATCTGTTATTAAAATGACATTCTATTACTATAGTCACAAAAAAGCAGCTAAAGCTGAAAGGTGCCAGAGGAATAATCAACACCTTTGCGTACCTCCATTGGTACTTCCTGGTTACACTGGAATCATTCTGTGCTCCACATCTCTGTTTTTTCTTTAGCTGTTGTTCTTTTTTTTCTTACTGTCCTCTTCTTCCTTTGTCACACTCTCTCTCTCTCTCTCTGTGTCCATCCTGTCGCATTGGGACCCCCAGCCCGTCTGCTCTAATCCTGCTGTGCACTGTGTTGTTGCAGATGCGGCAGGCCAGACGGCTGTCGAACCCCTGTATACAGAGGTATACATCTCGAATCGGGGAGTGCAGCGGCACGTATGTCAGCTCGTCTAAATCCCCCTTGCAAACTATAAGTTCACCTTTCCAGTACCTTTTTTTATTATTATTATTATTATTATTATTTCTTTCCCCCTCTCACTGCCTGGCGCTTTGGTTGTTAGATATTTGCTCTTTTCACACATTGAACATGAGACATGTTCAACTGCAAGTTAAGCTTTTTCTTCTATAAAATCTGCAGTGGCTGATTTTTGGTTACGCATTGCCTAAAAGGGAACAGGGGGTAGAATCTGGCAAGTGCACAAAGGAGCCTAAAGGCCTACATTATAGAAATATAAATTTTTTCTGAAAGCATGCATCATCCCTCATGATATTGACAGTTAAAAGTTTTCCCACTATTAGTGCCGATGCTGAGTTTTAAAACTCAAGTCGACCTTTTCTCTGAATTTTTGGTTTTAAAATCATTTAAAATCGGCCAACTTGCTTGTGGAATGAATTCACAGGAGTAACGGATGACTAAAACTAAAAAAGAACATGAAGTTGCAGATCTCATCTTTGGAAAATTTGCAGCTATGTCTGCATAAATTGATATTTTATAACCGGAGAGTCCACAGTTAATGTTGCGCACATCTCTGCTTGCGCATAGTACAACTTTAAAACATATTTTGAGAATGTTTTGTTTTTTTTGTTTTTTAGGATGGCATTGAATGTGTGAAAATGGCTACCATAAGAGCAGCTAAGGTCTAAATGCATATCTAGTGCTCTTTTTTTCTTTTTTCATTTGTATGCTGCTGCTGTGAAAGGATATTTGCTCCCTCTAGAAATATATTTCTTTTTGTCACAGTTAAATGCATCAGTTCACAAAGCAAATTTTAATGTCAGACAAAAATAACCTGAATAAATAAACATAAAAAATGTTCTTTTAAGGGAATAAGCTGTCCAAACCAACTTAGGCTTGTGAAAAAAAAAAAAAAATGTAATCGCGCCTCTTCAGAATGAACCTAGTAAACTAACTGTGACGTTAGTCACACTTTATGACTCAATTTCACAACCAAACATGATTATTACCAGACCTTTAGAAAGTCACTTTCTAACTTCATGAAGCTGAAGATCTCAAAACGCAACATATTTTGGCCTGACATAATGAAAAGTTCAAGGGCAGACGAGAAACACGGGCAGTGACGGCCATTTTTAAGGCTGAATCACAAAGCTAGTGGCGAAGACGGAAGGGGAAAACATAAACCAGTGGTGAACTTTCCCAGGAGTGGTGAGGACATTGGTCAAAGCAGGTCCACCTCTAAATGGCTGCTAGAGGAAAAGGACAAAACAAGAGAGTGGTTATGCATTTAAATGCCATAACTTTAAAGAGGCATTTCATTTAATGTGGGCGAATTGAAGCAATTCTGCAAACAAGAGTTGCCCAAAATCTCCCCCACATCTTTGCAAATACTTGTCGCCACCCATAATTAGGTTTGGGAGGAAAAATACTTTTTTCCACGTCAGGCCAGGCCGCTTCGGATCGCGTTTGAAATCATTTGAAAATTTCTCTTCATATCCATTTGTTCTATTTGTCTTTCTCTGGAATCAGAATTTGTTTTTGTGAAAGTGTAAGTGTGACAAAAAAGAACAAGCCAGAGGAAATCCATATGGAGTCAAATACTTTTTCACACCTCTGAAAGTACCCACCACATCCTAAATATGGCTGCCATAACTCAGCAAGCCCTTTCACTATGTCCCCCTTCTCTTGATGCTCTTTCATTTACCTCCTTTCTCTGTTTTTGGTTTTCTCTTTTGCTTATCTGTCTTACAATAAGTTGTGGATCCTCTGTGGTCAGATTAAGTAGTGAATAGAAACGTATCATTATTTAAAAGATTGTCCAATATAAATATGCCGTATGGTTTACTTGCAACTTGTGAGTGACATGCAGTCGTTGTATAAGAAATACAAGAGATCCAATGGCTCATTTTAAAAAACGAACAAAGGAAAAAAATGACTCTAGATGACTGTAGGATAATTTTATCAGCACTGTGCAGTATTATTAAGGAATCTGAAGCTGTGCAGTTCATCCATCTGATCGCTGAAATCTTCACTGAAATGTACCTTTATTGTTTTTGGCTCTTCTTTTTATTTATTTATTTTTTGTCTTCACCTTATTATACTGACGTTCAAATGTCTGCATGTATAGATGTACATATATTTATATGAACTTTACACAAGAGTAGCGCACAGTGACTGTCTGAAGTTTCCCAGCAGCTCGGCTGTGAATACTGTTTCTGTCTTTACTTGTTGCTGTCATTCACACCTTCTCTTCCCCTCCATGCCTTGTTCTCTCTGCAGTCTGCTGCAGCTGTGTACCTGTCTTAGATGTGTGACATCCTGCTTGTCTCTCCTCTTCCCTCCTGTCCGCTGCCTGTATGTTCTTCCTTTCCTCTTTCTTTCGAGACGCGTGTCCACCTGTTGATTGCGTGTACTTGTGTGTGTGCTGTAACGTTTTAACCTGTGTGCGCTAACTTTAACCAGCGAATCTGCGCGGGCAGAACCGCACACTCAGGGTCGTTTGCGAATGTTGAGTTGCGTCACGATATTTTAGATTTGTAAAATTCTAAAAATATTCTTACAAATAAGTGCCAGCTGTTCTAAAAAGTGGGAATCTTCCTGAAATTCCCCTGAATATTGAGCTCAAGTTGCTTTTGGACATTTTGATTCAATATAACGATTCTTCTGGTAAATAGTGCTGGACAAATTTGCTGGAACACCTGTTAATGATGTGTAAAAACATTTAAAATAAACTCACGTTTTACTGCAACAACCTACTCTCACTATGAAAAGTTCACAAAAGTCCAGCCTTGTTCCATAGATGAAAGATCTTAGGTTAAGAAGTAATTGTTTTAGCGGTGACCCAGTTGTTGGTTTTGACAGTACAACTTCTCCAACATTTTGCAGAGAGGTTCTGTGACCTTAAATTTGGACAGCCCCATGTTCTTCACTCGTTCTCCTCCGTAGCTCATCTAAGAGTTTTCCAAAGGAGTGAAAGCTGTGGCTAAAACAGGAAAGGTCATTTCACCTGTTTGGCAGTATTTTAGATATTTGAAACAAAAAAACGAATCGATAATTATCTATCGATTGACATGAAACACCATTGTGATGTTTTTCAGTCATATCGCCCAGGCCTTCTCTAGTCTCATTTGACCATAATTAAAGTCCAGTAAGCTCTATTTTTGTGATGGATGTAACTGAAGAAGTATTTTTCTGCCATCACTCTCTGTTTGCTGCACTTGGGGACTCTATGATGGCATTCTTTACATCTTTAAGCTTTTAAGATGCTTTTTCTCCCCCGCACCATCCTGCTTACTCTGTGAGACGGTGGCATGAAGAAATGTCGCATCGCGTTTAAGCGCCATGGAAACGGAAAGTCCTAGTTTGCTTACTTGAAGAACAACATTTATTTTAAATCCATTGTTTGGGTTTCCAATAATTGGACCAATGGATATTTTAGTAAAAGCAACAATTTATTAATGTGGGATTTTTAAAAGTAATTCCACCGTGAGGATTTCCCCTCAACTGTAAGCTTGCGATTAATCTACTGCAATAAAAGATTAATTTAAATCTTTTTACACATCTCTCTCAGGAATTACACCAACTCTTTCAAATCAGTAAAGCTTGCAGGGACACAAATTGTCCCACCGCGATGTTGTGCGAGACGAAGTTCTGTTTGAAACTCTGGAAACTCCAGGAGTTTCCAGAAGCTCACGCTGCAGCTCTAATGCTGCCATGTTTGCCTTGCTAACCCTCCACCAGCTGCTCAGTGGCGACTACTTCTCTGCTTTTCACCGCCTCTGCTGTGTTTTTCTTTCTTCTCCCGCTTCTGTTTATCTTTCAGAGACTGAAAAGTGACTATGAAAAGCTGTGAAACACTAAGCGACAACCAACCACTGCTCCTTCCAAAGGCTCTTTGTTTTCAATTTCCTTTTGCAACCCAAACCCGCTGACACTCCTCTCTCCCTGCTACCAATACTACCACCACTCTCTCCAGTCTTAACTCCACACTCTTCAGCTTCCACAACCTTCCGGCTGCTTCAGACTCCACCTGCCGGTGCTTCATCCAGTCTTTTTAAAAATTACTCAACCTTTAGCAGAGATGCGCTTTAGTCACTAACGGCAGCCGCCCTCTCTCCTCCCCCGCCTCCCTCTTCTCGCCGCAGGAACACGGCAACCGATCCACGTTCTACCGCAGCCCAGCGGCTGCCGCCGTCCCTCGCGCGCCCGTACCTGCCGTGCCACCATGCAACCCAGAGCGGGGCGATGCTGTCTCGTGCGGCGCACGCCCGCAGCCTGGCGTGGGACAGCGAGCACTTCATGAGCCTGCTGCCACGCCCCGTTCACAGCCACACGCCAGCACGCCTGTCCCTGCAGGAGACGCGCCTCGCAAAGTGACCTCCCAGCCGCCCGCCAGCATCACCGTGGCGAGCGCCGAGGAGTCGCCGTGGAGACGCCGAAGCAGCTTCGAGCCCCAGGCGCCCCAGACGCATCTGGACATTGACGACACGGATCTGCCAGTGAGCGAGGTCTGACCGACTCTGAGCTGGACTTGAAAGCCTTCTCCCCTGCACCCCTCGGACACACAGGTCACACCGTGAACCCGGGCTTCGGTTTGCTAAACCAGGCCATAACACAAACTCTTCGTCGGAGCGCTTCCATCGACACCGCCGAACCGCACTCCTCTGCCAAAGACGACCCAGCGTTCTCCCAAACTCCCGGACTCTGGATGGGGTCCGAGCCAAGCTACACGTTTTACTTGTTCTGAATGAAATTCAGCGTCAGAGCTTTATTTTAACACACATAGGCACAGAGATTTTTTTTTTCTTTTAGTAAATTACTTTGTGCCAACTAAATAAGGGAGCTTTGAACAATACAAGCTTTTCTCCTCAGTGTTTGAGGGTTTTTAAACTTTAGAGTTCCTTTTTGTTGTTGTTTTTTTAATTTTTTTTTTTAAATCCACTAATGCTAGACTCCCCGGTTCATTCACACACTAAACAAACTGACACTGGATAAAATGGTAAGAAGTTAATGTTTGCAGCCAAATGTATTCCTGCTTGAAAATCTTCCACTGACCTCTTTGTTTTCAAGTGTCTCTTAAGTTCAGTCTGCATTTATAGCTACATACATCTTAATGTGTAAAGCTGCCGCTTGTTCTTTCTCCCACCTTTAGTGGGTTCTCAATTTGGTTTATAGAGAACCAAATCAGAGGCTGAATACGCTTCTTCTTCAGACTACATTTTCGTACGCCTTGCTTTGCTGCGTTTTTAAGTGAAAACGCATTGAACTCGTGTGCATTTTGACTAAACGGTGAGAGTCTCCCCACACATCTGCCTCACAGAAAACATGGAAACACTGAAATTAGTCACTCGCCTCATTTGCATGCAAATATCTCAACGACTCTTCAGGTGATCTTTGTTTGTGTTTGTTGTTTATTTACAGGCCCGTTTGTTGTTGTGAGTTGGCAGATTTGTTTCAAATGCTTTTAGATTTGAGTTTTCTTGTATCTGTACCTTCAGTATAATTCTAAGCAGCTACCAAACGGTGTTATTGGAAAAAAAACCCACAAACACACAACTCACTGTAATCCTACTAGATAATGCACACTCATCTTTATTTTTCTTTTAAGTGCCTGTCTTACTTCAGTTTACTAAACTCAAGCTATTTCACTCCCATTTCCGTCTGGTGTTTGAATTGTTTCTATTTATTAAGTGGATGACTTGAAAGAAATAAACACTGAAAATGTGCTGCGTGGTGAGAGTTGTGCTTGTCTCACTTATGAAAATACAACCAATCTAGAGGCATCCTTTGCGTGCCGATTTCTCTCTCTATACATAAAGCTGCTCCCTACTGCCCTCCTGTGGAGAGAATAATCTTTACATCATTCCACTAAATCAGTCGTTTTATTTCTCATGAAAAGTGGTTAAAGTTGTTGCAACGTTTATCACATTACGCAAAGCGATTTATAAAAATGGATGAAATAAGCATACATAATAAATATCTATATCTACATTTTTCTGCTACTAAAAACTTAAAAATGCTGTGTTGATGTCAAGTTACAGCTGATCTCTACATTGTGATGAAAATTGCTAGGTTCTCAGGGTGTAAAAAGTAAGAATATATATATATATATATATATAAATTATTGAAAGCAGCTTTTACTTGAATGTGAACAAAATATTCAATACATCATAAAATAAAGATCTCAGACAACCATTTAATGCTGGCACCCCCTGGTAAAGGAGTAAAAAGAATAAATCAATTTTAAAATATTATTTTATTGTAGGTTCATAATATCACACTGACATATATATATATATATATATATATATATATATATATATATATATATATATATATATATATATATATATAACTTTAAGGTATTACTTCTATATTTAAATTTGTTGTGTAATAAACTCTACTGTGTAATAGTTTTGGCCTTTTTACCAAGTGCTTTTCACTCTTACTGCACAAACCTTTTGGATTTTTCCTTTTACTTGAGTACAATCTTTGGCTACTCTACTCTTCTCTGCAAGTAGTAGAATTTTAGATTCATATAATAGCTGGATTTTCCAATAGTTTATTTTTATTGGGCAGCAAAAACTGAATTCACGAATACTGAGCTGTGAGTTGTTGGGATTCCACTTGATATAGTTGACCCCCAATATGGAGCTTATTGAACTCCACATGTTTAAATGTGAGGGCAAAACTTTGCATCACTCTCAAACTAGTTGACACGTAGATGTCGTCATGTGATTGCTATGGAAACATGGTGACCCCAGGATAGGACTCTTGAGCCCTGGAGAATTATTTTTACCTCGCTAACCATCCTCCTCACTGTGCGATGTGGGAAGATAAATATGGGCCCTTGTTTCGCTTTGTGGGCGGTGACTAAAAGAAACGGCCCTCTGCGTCACGTCATGTTTGTGGCACTAGGCAACAATTCGGTGAGTACCATTTAGAAGTCCCTAAACATGTCAATTACATCAAGAGAAGAAGCATAGTATGTATGAAAACTTCACTGCCTATTCTCAATTTGCTAGGGCAATCAGTAATTTTTTGCAAGCAGTAAAAATCTTACAACAAAATTCTTAACATTTTTAACAACTTCTATTGCCCACAAACATCTGTGAGCTTAGATTAAAGGTTGGACTCATTAACGTTTCATGGTGATATTAGGCTACCTCAGTAACAATATTTGAAGACATTTTGACTTTTTTTTACAACATGCTCGATCCTGTGCGGTGTACCCACAGCCTTGACAATGACCCTAAGAAGTGAAAGAGGAAAACTGATTTTCATGAGAAAGTAAAAGAAATGAAAACATACTGTAAGTATGGAAACACATTTGTTGCTGGTCTCCACATTCGTGCATTGTTCTTGGTCTATTATCATCAACTTTGAGGTTTGAATGTGGGCTGTTTTGGGGGAGATGCGGGGGGTTGAACTGAAGCTGTGCTGTGCCTTTAAGAACCCAGCTCTCAGCCAAGACATCAGTCGAGTCGAGGCGAGATCACACAGACCTCAGCCGAGTCCATCCCTGGCTGTGTTGACTGGCCTCGGTTGGAGAATGGGTGTTCCTTATGGATGAGGTTGTTTTCATCTGCAGATTCTCCCACCATTTGTCGCTTATGCATTTGCGCCGAGGAGGGCTTGGCTTCGTCTTTTGAGATGCTGCCAGTTGCACTCAGTTTAATTCATACAATAATCATTAAAATTACAGAGCTCTTTTTTTATTTTTTTATTTAGAGTTTCCTGCCCCCCTTTCTAATTGCCCTCTTCATGGAGATGCTTGTGTTGCCCTACGCTCTCCACAGGGGGTACTAGCCTTCAATCTCCTCCGATGCCAAACGGCCTTGTGCAAACAAACTCCCCTCAATTTAAAACCCACTTGGAGACAATTCAGAGAATCCTGCTCCTCACAATCAATCACGCCGCGTTGAGGCGTTTTATGACGCTGATTTACAGCAGTGCTGTTTATTGGACTCTTACTGTTGGCCACAGACATCTAAATCTAACAGAGCTCTGTTGTTCAGTAGGAAGGTTTTTATGTTTTTCACTAAAATTGTGTTATTTCAGCCAAAAGAAACCAAAAAGAGATACATGAATTCACTAATTAGGAAATCACACAAGGTCGTGGCACAGATTATTAATGACGGTAATTTGTGCTTAAAACGTCTAAAAGTTCTCATGAGCAATTAGTGGTTAAATTACAAAAGAAAGGACAAACGCACTGCATTAGCCTCCACAAATCCCTTCCATCACCCTGTTATTTTCCCCTCCTAATAGTTTGGTTTATCCATAAGGTTTTTGTTAATGCCATGTGTGACTAATTAATGAGGAAGCAAAAAAAAATAAATAAAAAATTTAATTAAATAAAATAAACGGCTTGGAAACTACTGCAGCATGTGTGGAGAGCAAGTAAAGCACACACAGGCTTCGGGCCTTTTTATGTTCCATTACTAAGATTTTACTTTTAATTTATTTAAAAGTGGGCTACTAACATCCATGCTAGTAAACACACACACGCACGCGTCTTAAGCGATTCCACATGCTGTGGTGGTCTAACGCAGGCATTTGCAAACTCTCTGCAGGAGAACAAAAGATGAATATGTAGACAGAGAGACAGTAAGCTGGTTAAATCAGCTACTCGCACCCCTTACACTGCTATATGTGACAGTGTATCACAAACTACTAAAATTAAAACTCGCATTTCTACATTTCAAAGAAAGAAAATACATATTTTCTATTCTATTGCACATGTTTTTCCATCCCTAAGATTACATGGGGCCCATGCCTTGTTTGGCTATTTTTGATATGGGCCATAGGCTATGGCTCTCCCCCAGGGTGTCATACTGTTAGGGGTTGACAAAAGTTCTCTCAGTTGTGTCTGAACAACATTTCAGTTTTTCAGTCACTGCTGGGCGAAAATATTTTTTTAACCCAGTCTAGTTCAACTTCCAGAGCAATTTATGTGTGATTAATAACATTTTACTTTTAATGTTGAAGAATTGCTCAGCTCCTCCAAAGGTCACCCCCTCAGCATGACACTGCCATCATCATGCTTCACAGCACAGGTGGGAGGTTGCCTTGGATCTCGTCTCAAAAATTTCCACTGATTCCGTCAGATTAGAAAGTTGTTCCTCTGGTCTTTTTGGTCAGAGCCGTATGTAGGCAAAAAAAAAAAAAAAAAAAAAGCAAGTGCCTGCATCTCCTTAATACACACATTCTCTCTCTCTCTCTCTCTCTCTTCCGGAAGCATCCACCACACTCTGCTTTCCCTTTCAGTGCGCCCCGTGAACGCATCACTTTCCATGCCTTTTCCCACTGACTGGAAAGTTGCGTGTGTGATGCGGTGCCAGTAAAAACGTGCGCAGAGATTTGCTGCGCAGAAGTTCTGTTAAATGCCTCTCCAGCTGCAATGACCCCCCCCCCCCCCTCTCTCTCTCTCTCTCTCTCTTTTTCTCTCTCTCTCTCAGCACAGAGCTCTCCCATCCTATAGCCCTGCGAAGTCGGGATCGAACTTTTCTTTCTCTATGAACTTCGTGCTTCACTTTTAAAACTTCTTTCTCTCCCTCTAACTCTCTCCTTTTTAATTTTATTTTAATTTTATTTACTGTGAACGATGTTTCGGTCCTTCTTGTTGTGCGTGGCCGCAGCGTCGTTGCAGGCAGATGCGCAGATAACCAGCCGCTATGTTGTCGGATGCCCCTCCGTGTGCGACAAATCCATGTGTCCCCGTCTGCCCGCGGACTGCCCGGCGGGACAAGCCCTCGACGTCTGCCAGTGCTGCACGGTGTGCGCGTCCGGCGAGGGGGAGGCATGCGGCGGCGGCGGCAAGCTCGGCGACCCGACGTGCGGAGACGGGCTGGAGTGCTCCGTGTCCGGCGGAGTGGCGTACAGCGTGACGGTGCGGAGGAGAAGCAAGAGCGGGATCTGCGCGTGCAAGACCACGGAGCCGGTGTGCGGGAGCGACGGGGTGTCGTACCGGAGTATCTGCGAGCTGAAGAGGGTGAGCCGGCGAGCGCAGAAGCTGCAGCAGCCACCTGTTCTCTTCATTCAGCGGGGAGCCTGCGGGAAAGGTGAGGGTGTGTTAAGGTTGAGAGGATTTTTCTTTTATTGTCGCTCCAGCGATAGACTTCAGGTTTGATCGCTTTGATGTTCATATCTCGCACTCATTAAAAACCCACATTGAGTTTTTGTTTTTCAGAAAAATCATCTTTTGTATTACATTGAATAAATGTTTTGACATGGGTGACGCAATCACACAGAAGGCTTTTGATTTGGCAGATGTCCGGCAGATGGCCATCTTAGACACATTTTACAAGCCACAAAAGGTCACTGCTAACTGTTCACAGAGGTCTGTATTCAGCCATCGTAATAGAACGTTGAGTGGAAGGATGAACTGTGATAGAGATGTAGAAGCAATACAGATTCAATAGACTGTGAGGGTAGTGGGGGGGATGCACAAGATAAGAACCTTACCTGGAGTCAGAGCTTCATCAGCCAACACACACATGTTGCATCTCCGATGTCAATAAGCCTCTCTTGGACCTGAGGTAACATCAAAGGCGTTTTTTTCTCATTGGTTCAAAGTTTTATTTTCAAATGAAAGTAAGTTTTGCATTTCATTCGAATGTCAGGTTCCCATGTTGTGGAAATCCCAGAGAATCTGGTGAGGTGGATCATGACTCGTGTGGATGAACTGACGCCAACTTTCTGAGTTGAAGTCTTTTGCCACTGAATTGTCAGTACAGTCTTCTCCCAAGAGGTTTCAGGGTCTTTTATGGCATCTGCTGGCAAGACTTATGGAGTTGTTAATCTTTTTTTCCCTCTCTGGACTTACAGCCAGGGCTGCACAGTGGCGCAGTTGGTAGAGCTGTTGCCTTGCAGAAAAAAGGTCCTGGGTTCGATTCCCGGCCCGGGGTCTTTCTGCATGGAGTTTGCATGTTCTCCCTGTGCATGGTGGGTTCTCTCCGGGTTCTCCGGCTTCCTCCCACAGTCCAAAAGCATGACTGTCACGTGAATTGGTCTCTCTAAATTCTCCCTATGTGTGAGTGTGTGTGTGAATGGTTGTTTGTCTTGTATGTCTTTGTGTTGCCCTGCGGCAGACTGGCGACCTGTCCAGGGTGAACCCCACCTCTCGCCCAGAACGTAGCTGGAGATAGACACCAGCAACCCTCCCGACCCCATTAGGGACAAGGGTGAACAGAAAATGGATGGATGGATGGACTTACAGCCAGATGTACCAATACCTAGTATTATATCACTGTGCTTCACCAGTCGGCAAACTGGTTTGACCTAAACCTCATGTCCATGTAAGTATTGAGTGCTGACACTTCTGCAAAAGAAAAAAATTTTTTACTGATCCTGTCATAAGGTACAACTGGATTTCAAGTTTGTTTGTTTGGTTTTTTTTTTTTTTAGCTTTTTTTTTCCCAGAAAAAATAACACAAATGAATGCATATTAACACAAGTTTCACTTTTTGAGTCGAATGACTCAAACAAATGAACTTTTTGATGACGTTCTAATTGATTGACATCCATTCATGCTGTAGCTCTGCAGTCTTCCCTACTAGGTGTTCGCTCTGCCCCTTCAGTTCTCACTGGAGTGATCTGACGTTTTCTGACAGGTCTGAAGTTTACACAGATGTTGTAGCTCAGAGGAGCGCACAATATCCGTGTGTCTTGGATGACAAAAGCCGCCATTCAACCGGTTGTTCTGTTCCCTCTTGTTCCCAACAGAATCGTCCTCGATCTGATCTCTTCGCTTTTGCCTGACAGGATGAAGTCATGCGCTGCGTCGCTGATGTAAAGCTCGATGCGTGCCCAGTAAAAGTCACATGAGCACGATTGGCATGATTTCTTGCAGCCAATCTCATGGCCAGTGTGATTTAGTTGATTAGAAAGGAATTCTTAAGGGCGGATAAAAATAAAATTGGAATGATACTGACAGGACTGTTGTAAAGCTCGCCATTTCCCGACAGATCTGTGCTTTGTCAAAGCGTTTCACTCTAATCGGAGCACTTCTATAATGAACTGACGCCATTCTCCTGGAGCAATTCAATCCATCTAAGAAAAACAAGTGGGTTATTCATCATCATCAGTGTGGTATGTGTCTGTCCTAAAACATGACTTGAAAAACTCAGGAAGGAGGAGTGATCACACACATTCAAGGCCGCAGGTGTTAAAGATACTGTACGTTGCCTTTGGTTTCGGGGTGTATTTATCCCGCGTACTGCTTTTGGAAGTGGGCACTTAAAAACATATCAATGAAACGCTTCGGCACCTGCTTCCTCAAAGGCCCGAAACCTCCTTCAGAGCTTTTGGAAACTTGTATTTCCTCCCCCAGAAAAAAAAACTCCAACTGCTTCCTCCTTCTAGTTTTGCTCTCTCTCTCTCTCTCTCTATCTCTCCCTCCCAGTCTGTGTTTCTTTTGTCACTCGTAAATCACACACAAGTTGTCACGTGGAGGAATTCCTGGACCTGACTCAAAGCCACAAGTCCTCCTCTGTCGAGGGCAGTTTATAACAGGCAGGAGACTCAAGAGGAAAACACCAAATTAGCAGCCCACACATTTAAAGGAAAGGTTTTTATTTGTGTATCTGAAAAAAAACATGAAGGCGCAGTTTAAGGGCACCGCGTTGGGCTGTCAGTTTTGGTAGCAACTTAAAGGGTTACTGTAAGTCATTCCCAGGCAGCTAACCATGTCTGAAACAGACTGTGGTGGCGAGTTCTCCTAAACCCCATTCGGGGAAAAAACCAAAAACGATTCTTTTTCTTCAGAAAAAGCAAGACGTATTTCCAGTGCTAATGTCCGAACTTTACAACAATGCTGCCTTACACGCACTCTTTCATATTATTACTAGCGTTGGCTGTGCTGGAGGCGGCACATTACAGGAACTCAATCCCTCTCTGAGGACACTGACCATACCCCTGCGAAACCTGGCCCCACATTATGAAAACATGTGCAAGTACAGTAACAGTTGCATGATCTCACTTTGCGCCTGAACAGTAATGAGCTCGATTAAACAAGCACTTTGTTTTGGCAATGAAAACTAGCTCATGATATTGCCTCGACCCTTTTGGATTTATTAGAAATATCATCCTCTTTTTCTCTATATTTTTCCCCCCCCGAACCAATAGGCTGTTGGAAGTCAGTAAGGCTTTATTGGTTGTGAAAGACAAGACAGAGATGAGTCTAGAAGAATTTTATACCTGCAGCATCTAGATATCTATGAGTCTTCAGGTTTATCTGTGAACTGCATGTCAAGTCTTGAGGGGCGGCTAAGGAGTTAAAAAATACGTGTGTAATTGTGTGAGCATTCAGATTTTGATTGCAGTGCTATGACGATAATAATAACGTAGATGCTTTAAGCAAACAAAAAAAAAAAAGAAAAAAATCTAAGTAGTTTATGGCAGACGATCCACCAGACTATTCCCACCTTCTTTCCCAGCTGATTTTGCAGAGCGCACTCTGTAACTCTGGCTGCTGAGATTTGCTGAATGTGCACATTTTTCCTGAACTTGTCTTAGCTTTGCAGAATATTAGAGCGTCGTTCTCTGACTTCTGTCTGTATCGTTACGACTGCCTGTCTCGGCTCCTGTTTTTGTGTTATACTCATCTGTTTTCTTACTTGCTTCTATAGTGTCTCTCCTGCTGCTTTGCCAATGTCTGTTTCCTTAACCCCGTACTTAGCTGCATACAGATACAAAGAAGACATTTTGGGTGTAATAACCAATAATCTTAGAAAAGCAGTTATTGTACCAAAATTTGAACAAAAAATTTACAAGTTGAAGACAATGTTCAAGACAATACTCAATCTGCCACATCTTAAATGTGTTTAAAAAAAATTCACTTAGTGACGGACTGTGTGTCATTTCAGAGGATTGCATGGTTGCATGTTGTGGAGCAGAAAAAATTAGCCATTAGCGACAAAATCAGGGTTTTTTTAATGGATCACTCAAAGCCAGTTTTTCTCAAACTAGTGTTCCGCGCGCGCCCCCTGGTGGCACTGCATGTAAACAACCGTTTATTTGCCGTGACGTGAGCTCAAAGTGCGACGCTCCAGTTAGCTTACCAAAGGATTGTGTTTAAATTAATAATTGGGAAGGACCGAGCCACTAAAAATAAAGCCTGATATCAGTGGAAAGTTTCAGAGGGTGAGTTGCAAAACTTTTGGTTTTGAACTCGACAATATATAGCATGTAGTAAGTTTGTGGCTGTGCTAAGTGTGATATGACGGTGACGAGGGTGATCAGAGCTGCGCCCCACGCTGACTAACTGCATGTTAGTTAGCACCTAAAATAAAATGATTTATGTTGGGCTATCAACCAGCTGAAATAAAATGTTTGTTTTTGACAACGTAATTCTAAAAAACGATTATTTTTGTATCTGTATTCTATTCTCTTATTACGCTTCTAAATTACAAATATCCCCAAAAAGGCTATTGGTGACCACAGGATCTGTAGTGTGTGTGTATATATATATATATATAACTTAGAATCCACATTTCAGAATCTGTAAATAACTAAAAAACTCGCAAGACGTGTTCGTGATTTTGTCACATTAGCAAAACAACGCCACCCCTCAGATGTGCCTCTAAACCAGAACAGCTGATTCAAATGATTGCATGACGTCTTCTGCAGCCACCAAGTACTGCCGGAGCCTGTTAATCACCCAAAGATTCAATCCAGGTGTGTGGCAGAAGGGAAACACCTAAAACATGCAGGCAGGGGGGCCCCGAGGACTGGAATTGGGAAACACTGGTCTAGAAGTCTGATGTTTTTATACATGCCTCTTTTTGAATACTATAAAGTGATCCAATAAACCCAGTGAGCAGCTAGTCACACTTGTTCAATCCCCTGTCTTTTTATTGTTAACTGACTATGCCAAGACTACACTTTCACAATGTGAGAAATTGGTTTTCTATTTTAACCACGCCATCCTAAATCCCATTAGTAGTCCATCACATGCCGCTCTCTGCACAAGGAGCCTGAACATTTGCCTGAATATTTTTTTATTTTCTTCTTCTGTTTTGAGAGCATGGAATGTTTCAGCTGCTTGATGAGATCATTTTGGCACCGACGGTGCCAAGAATTACAAGAAAAAAGACTTCTTAGCCTTTGCTCTATCAGCTGTTGGTCTCATTTATCATAGTCACCGTTGGTTCTCTATAGATCCCCAAAGATATCTTACCCTTCATTTTGTTTGCTTTCAAAAATCTTGTAGTATACCTGCTCTGTGGATAAAGACAACACAAAAAGAACCAAAGCAACCAACTGGTAAAGATGAAGAAAAATAGACCAAGGCAAAGAAAGGTTACGTAACCTATCAGTAAACCACAAGAAGAGTTGTTCTGGATGCTGGACACATGGGTGCCGAGACCTACTGACCTATGGAGTAATGAGCCCAGACTCATTGTGACCCGGTCCAATAATCCTGATACTTGAGGAGCAGCCTTGAAATCTTGCCAGTGTTCTTTTTAAAAGCAACTACTTGGAGCTGGATGATTCATAATGATGATCTGTTTGCCCGTAACCAGATGATGGTTGGTGTTTTAGCTCTTTTATTCCCTCAATCAAAGAGAAACGAGACCACTTCTAATCTAGGTTTTCATAAATATATATTTTTCTTTTTGCCATAAATGTGGCACTTCCAATTTTCATGTTCCGTACCCATAGCTGATGTTTTTGAACTTGATAACCTTTGCCAATTTGTTCTTACCTTTCAAAAATGGTTGACTCCATTTTATATAACTAATAGGATGATAGATGAAATCATATTTTGCATTAGATTTCCTGATTGTTTGCATGAAATAGAAGGTAAAAGCAAATTACCATCAAGGTACATTCAGTTACCCATTTGCCAAAAACAATTTTAGTACATCAGCAGTGCCTGTCATAGCTTACCCTGGATTTTGTGTGGGGTTTTTTGTACCCCAGATGTTTTTTTCTCATGTTATAATGAATTTTGCTGCTCATTTTCAGTTTTTGGCACGCCAGTGCGGAGTGTTTACTTCTCCAGGTCAGCTGCTGCCCTTCTGTCTGACACTTTGTTTGTGCATGTGCCTTGCCTGCAGTCAGAACTCATGCCCTTTAATTTAACTGGTGATTTGTTAAAATTGACCTGGAAGGTGAGAATGAACAGCCGTCTGATTCAGTGTTTACTCTGTCATGCATTGGCAGCCTATGACCTGCCTTTCTCCTTTCTCCGTTTTTAGCCAGCTGGTTAAAACCCCCCCAAAATAATTAAACTAATTATATTTTCCACCGCCGTCAAAAACAAAATGTCTGAGCTAACACGATGGGACTTTTTTTCACTGTCATACCAGTACTTAAGTGCAAATAGGCAAGTAGAAGATTGCAGGTGCAGCCAATTAGGAAGAGGCAGGAAGTAACAGTTTTCAAAACAAACCCCCCCCCCCAAAAAAAATCATGCCATTGAACCAAAATCAAGTGAAATGTATTGGTGAACGGTACGGAATGGTGCGCAGATTTGAGAGTTGTTTTGGTTCGTTTGCATAAATAAGCTAGAAGAGCTGATCTGGGTCTTCATGTAGACAAAGAAGCTGCTTCTGTGTGTAAGTGCCAGTAAAACTCTGGGTGAACATGGGAAAACAAGCTGAGGAACTGGGACCTTTTGTGGTTGGGAATATGCACCTGTGGGAGGTGTAATGGATACACCCAGCTGTGAGGATAGCGAGCCCTGCGTTTGCAAAACATTGCAAAAAAAAAAAACAACTTGGATGTTTTTATAAGGAAATTTCTTAAACGTGTCTTAATGCTTTCCTGACTTTTAAGACCTTCACCAACTCCAGAAACAATCTTCCACCCATCTGATTGTTGTTAGTGAATGCTTAACTTTATTTGACTCTTTTATTAGCAGTCACCAAATGTCTCCATATGACTTCCATATGTGGGAGGAGGTGAGTCTTTTATCACAGTAAGTCAAAGCAGATCATTCCTCTTTATGTGGACGGGTATTATGCAATCTGAGTCATGTCTGTGTGTCTGCCTAGCCTCGAGTAACCTTTTTATTTACTTCGCTTTATGTCTGAATCTGTACGGTACTGAGGGCCTCCAACCATCTCTCACATTAGAGAGAATTAGTATAGAAATTGTTGGTGTTTTTTTTAAAACCTGTGGTAACATTTAGACTGTTTGTGTGACTGAGGTCAGGCTGAAATTGATGTTAGCTGCAACTGCTGTTCTTTTGGAGTATGTCTCTACATCATTGGTCATCTAAGGAAAGATATTTTAGCCAATTCTTCTTTGGAAAACAGCTCAAACTCAGTCCAATGAGCACTTAGAGCATCTTTTAATGTAAAAATTTGGTCTGTCCACGGCTTAGAAAGTTGATTGCGGCCTGGGTGTGGTACTGGATGATTCAGATACTTTGAATATGCTTTGATCTTAACCATCCTATTGTAGCTCCATTGTAGTTCTGCAACTTTCCAAATTGTTCTTTATTCATCTCCAATCATTCTCCCATCAACATTTTTTTTTTTTTTTTTTACATTTTTTTATTGATTTGCTGTTTCTGATGACGGAAATCTTTCTCACAGCACGATCTCGCCACCGCCGTATTTCAATGTGGAGACGGTGCGTTCAAGGCATTTTTGCACATAGGACAAATGTTGCAGAGCACCATCTGCATCCGTGTGACGTTTTCTTCTGCTAAATCTAAGAATGTCTTCATGGACTATATTTATAATAACATGTTGAACTGGAAGTCTTTTGCTAGGACCATAGAAACGAGATGCGTTCCGACCAATAGGGCTTCTCGTGGTAACATTAATCCCTTCCAAGGCGACCACAAACCTCCCAGGTCTGAAGCGAGCAGGGGGAGAATGACTCCAGTCTTTCCATTACCTTCCTTTAGTGTAGCGGTAAGAAGCAGCCTGGCATTTATCACAATTAATACTCTATTTATAGTTCAAAAAAGGAAAAAAAAAAAAATGTTTAGAGGTTTTAAAGAAAGACATTTCTGTTTGTAATAAGTGTAAATGTGCCAATCTAGTTCAAATGAAGAATACTTATGGAGTTCACCTTCTGAAAGTCATGCTTCCTTCCGGACACGTCTTTATTACTCTATTGACCCCCTTGACTTAGTCATTGTGTCACATGGTGCTTTACATTTCTGTTTTTGCATGAAATGTCTTGAAGTTCAATAAATTGTAAGGAGATGTGGTTCATGACAGCCAGGAAGGATTCGGGGATCATATAAAGACACCGTCCCCCCCGTGGGTTGATCAATGTTTTCGTTCTGTAAAATTTCGTGGCATTCCTTTTCGCCGAGATGGTTTGCATTCCGAGCCAGCGCTAGCGTAACTGCACCTCGAGCGAAAAGTGTCCTCATTTCTTAAGCTCAATTAATGACATCCCAGGGCTCACGGGTGCCTTTGACTTTTCCGCTCAGAACACCATGACTGAAAATTGGCCTCACGAGGGAAAAAAGGAAAAGAATGGTTCCAACTACGTGGCATGAAAAAAGGGGTTTAGGAACAAAAGGATGAAAAGCTCAGAGGAAACGATGAGTTTTGTTTAAACTTTCATCTCAGGGGGGGTTAATTACCAGGTCAGAATTTCCTAACCGGTCTAAAGCTGGATACGTAATTCAGTTCATTCCAAAGCATTCATTTTTTATGTTTATAACCAAACATTGCAAATGAGCATGAATGCCAGAGCTGACCTAGACGGTATGACCCTCAGAAGTGTCATCTTTTCTTTTTTCCCGCCCTGTGTTTTGATAAAGCTGGGTTTTTTTTGGTTAGTTTTTTTTTTTAAGTGTGAGTTTTCTATTCTCACACAACTCTTACATCATGCACTATATTTGGTGAATGGATTGTTTATTTTGCCAGTCTGACATCTTGTGTGTGTGTGTGTGTGTGTGTGCGCAGCTCAGGACAATCCAGACAGCCCGAGGCACAGATACAACTTCATCGCCGACGTGGTGGAGAAAATCGCTCCCTCTGTGGTTCACATTGAACTTTTCCGCAAGTATGTACAAGCTGTTCATCTGAATGTGTGTTTCTGTGAGTGTGGGAAAGTGGTGCAGGCTAAAATTTCCTTTCGTTTCTGCAGATTTTGTTTGTCTGTCTGTAACGTCTCAAAGGTTTCCTGATAGCGTTGCCTGCAAAGTGATTCAATAAGACCTCGTCTGTCAGACCCCTTGTTATTCTCACTGGCTTACCATTGTATTGCCTGACTTTTAGTTGTGGATATATCTAGAAACTGACTCATGACCAGAGCTGAAGTAGTTTAGTAGAGCTTCACAGTGTATGAAAACATATTTATAATCAAAATAGAAATCTAAAATTGTTGCTGGCATGCAATATTTGATACATTTATATTTGAAACTCTGCCAGTAATATAGATTTGGTTGGCTTTATCCCCTATCATGATATGTCTGAATCTCAGAATCAAGGGAGAAAGGAACATTGTTAAGATGAAAGCAAAAGGCGAGACAAACAAATTGTTTGGTAATTACAATCTACAATGTCGTTGCAATTTTCAGAAAATAATATGTTGTCCTAAGATCATGCAGGTATAACCTCCTGCTCGATTGGATTAATTGGTGCCTGTAGGAAACTTAAAAATCTTGCTCTTTTTCATCATAACTCCTCCACAAAGTTCTATCAGGTTGCTCTGGAAATTATCCACTTCTGTATGGATTTGGTTCTGAGGGAAGAAAAGTCAAATCTGACCATTTTTGAAATGAGCGAGGTGATTAAGACTGAATCTTAAATAATATCTCAAGAATGCTTGAAAAACTATTTACCATGTTGTTTCCTGTAGTTCTTAAGAAACAGACTGGAATCATCTAGCAGCATTGAAAAGTGGAAATCAGACACAAATCTCTTACTTCTTCTTCTCTTATTTTACATTCAGAGTACAGCAAAACACCCCTGAACCGACTCATTTTATCTGTTGTTCTGCAAGCGAAGAGTTTTTCTTCCCCCTCTGTCCTCCTCTGTCCCTCTCCAGGATGACTTACTCCAAGCGGGAGGTCGCTGTGGCCAGTGGCTCCGGTTTCGTTGTGTCAGAAGACGGCCAGATTGTGACCAATGCCCACGTCGTGGCCAATAAACACAGGGTGAAAGTGGAGCTAAAGAGCGGCGCCTCCTACGACGCCAAAATCAAAGACGTGGACGAGAAGTCAGACATAGCCCTCATCAAGATTGATGTACCGGTCAGTGCAAGTCTTACACAGAAGGAGGGTGGAGGGAGAGGCATGCTGTTATGCCTCGGCCTTAATAGAGGGTTTTTCTTATATACTTTTTGGTTTTGTTTTGGTCATTTTGGGCAGGAATCTCCTCAGGGAGATCTGGTGAAAAATGTGCGTCTTCACTAAGGAGATACAGAGGGATTGCTCAGGATTGTTGAAATGACGTTTTGTTAGGTGCCGTATATTACCTGTAGTACAGTGTGTCCCTCTTTTGGCGTCTTCTGGTATCTAGGGGATGAAGTGAACAAGGAAAAGAAGGGCTACGACCTTAAAACTACTCCAGTCTCAAGGACATCACAGCGTCAAACATCAAATTTTATAATCCTTTAAACCATCGCCATGGTAGCCTAGGCTGGTTGTTTACAGTGGAATCGGTGTAGGTTTAAAAAGGTACAGTTTTCAGTGCGAGTTTCACACGGCGCACTGCTTCCTAACAGCACAATGCAAAAGTGAAGATTATTTACAGGGAAGCAATAGTATAAATTGCATTTACACGATTTGGAGTTGTTTTGCAACATTTGAGCACCAGTCTTGGATTAGCCATTCATTTCAATCTTGTGGAAGCAGCTAATTTGGATTTGTACTAGTTTGAGAGCATATATTGAAGGGAGCTGCACAGAACAATGTCAAAACATTCCCCTATTTCTTCCTAATACACCTGCCAAAAACGTGCTTCAAATTTTTAATCCCCGGACTTGAGGTATATATAAAAACGCCGTAAATCTTACCGATCATTCAAGGTGCAAGAGATGTAAAGTGAGAATGCAGGTGCAGCCTGACCAAGTTCAGATCCCATCTGTGCTCAGAGTCGAGCTGCAGGAACAACCCAGATAAGAACCGGCTCATCTCACGAGAAACGGGTGGAGACTATCACTTACCACTGACTGAAAGGGTTTCTGTAAAAATAAAAAGACTACACTTTCACCACAGT
This sequence comes from Gambusia affinis, assembly GCF_019740435.1. NCBI lineage: Eukaryota > Metazoa > Chordata > Actinopteri > Cyprinodontiformes > Poeciliidae > Gambusia > Gambusia affinis. Next base: position 9,010,035 of record NC_057880.1, read on the forward strand.
CCATCTGTTTGTTGCATTTTCTCTCCCTCTCTCCGCATATTCCCCGTCTCCATCTTTATTTCGCCGTCTGCTGGACAAGAGGAATCCGTGTTGGACGTTAATCATAGTCAGTCCTGCGAAGGAATGTGGGGCAGAAAGCCAAGGCCTATTGACTGTGAGCCGAAGCGAGGGGATGAGTGCGTTATGAGGCTCGCTCTCATAGCTGGATGACACGGCTGAAAGGATGTTCACGACAGCAGCACCGTGTGTTTTACACAAGGTCTTTAGTGATGCTGAGCAATTTTCACTTTTTTTCTTTTCTTTTTTTTTTTTAAACCAACGGTGTGGGCAATGGCTGCTGAAAAACATCGCAGTGGCAGGTGCTTTGTGTTTGCTCATTCTTCGATAAGAGCTGATGCGTTCGTTGATGGCAGGCTGTTCCTGGTTCTGGGGGCTTACCCCACATCTTCATTTGTGCTGACTCAGGGGTGACAAATACTCTTAGACACGGTGACATGATTGCGTTAATGCAGGAGACCTTGTTTGTACAATGCTTGCAAAAACATTTTCCGGAATACCACAGGTTGAATTACTTAGTTTACATTAGTTTAGTTAGTCATCCTTTGAATCAACAGTTTTCGAAGATTTCGAAGAAAAATGTAAATCACTATCACGTATATAAATGTTTTCAAGGTGCTGGCATTACTGAAACAAGCTTCTGAGGGCTTCTGTTTGTCCAGAGCTGTATATGTTAAAAGAAGACCTTGCAGAGAAGGCATGTAGCTACAAGCCACAACATTGACATCAAAATATAAGTCTGCATTTCTGCTTAGTTCTTATGTCCTTTCTGTACTCTGTCTGGGATTTCTCCCAGTGAGCTTGATTTCGTCTGTTGAATGTCAACCGGAACAATCAGCGGACAGAAGGAAGAGCTGCGAAGGATGACGTCGATTTCCTGTGCTGCTTTAGATTTGTAGTCTGCCACGGTTGTAGTTTCAGCAACAGCAGTGGAAGAAGTAAACACAGCCGTTCAGTCCTTGTTGGCCACGCTTCCAAATAACGAGTAATTAAAGTCAGCGCATGAGGAGTGCTGGAGATATTTTATTGCTGGCACAGAATGTCGTTCAGCTCATCATTTCTCTCTTCGCAGCAGAGGATTGTTGTTTCTACAACACATACAATTTCTGGTAAGCTGCTTAGCGTCGAATTACATGCATCGCCGGCAAACGTTGGGTAAAGTTCACGCCTCCAGAAAGCAAATGTTTCCCAATAGCCGAGGAGCCAGAACCTTTTGTCCAAATCCGTATAGAGCAAGAAACTAGTTTTTACCAGGCTATCAAAAATAGACTGACAAAATAAAACATTCGAGAGTCAACATAATACAGCCTTATTAAATGACAGAACATGGTGTTCTTCCAGGTGGGTTAGACATTATTGCTTTCTAGAAACCAGCTAAGGCTTCTGCTTCAGGTCCAATCAGCTTCTACCAGGTGAAAAGAATCGCCAGTGTTGGCTCACACCGTTGCTGGTCGCTCTGAGACTGAAAAGCTTTCAGATAGGTGGCAGTTTTTTTTCTTCTTTCTTACTTACTTGCTTTATCTTGCTGAGAGATCAAAGAAATGTTATATTAATATCCCATTAAGTGAGGAAAAAAAGCTTAGAGTGATTTATTGTGGTGTGTATATATATATAAATGTGTTTTGCAGAATCTGACATTTTATGTCTAGTAGGCTTATTTATATCCACCATGCCCTTGATGTAGGAAGTGATTTCACCCTCATATGATTTCTGCTGTGTTTAAAGTGCTAGTCATTGTGTGAAGTCTGCGTGCGTCGTAAACACCCAGACGGTTTCGCAAGACCTGTGATGTCTGTGAAAAGACCACATGATTTAGACATGAATAGCATTTCCACTAATGTGGGAAGAAAAATTGTGTTTGATATTTAGAGCAAGTGAAAGTTAATACCTGGAAAAATTAGAGGATGGCTTGATTATAATAAGAGGGAAGGAGGGCCAGCAGAGCTATCATTAGCATTGAAAGGGTAAACGGTCTCACCCAGACCTGACGTCTTGCAGTGTTTTTATCCAAGTGAAGAACTGGGAGTATTTACTCCTTTGAAGTAACTCCAGCCTTGGGCTATAAATGGGGAAACTGCTCAAATCTTCATAAAAAATATGCCGTTTTTATCTGACACAGTTAAGCTACTGACAGCTTAGTTTTGTTTAGTTTGTTTATGAAAGAAAAATCTAGGAGCCAAGATATTTTTTCATGAAAGGTTGAGAGAGTTGACAAATAAAAAATAAAAAAAATACTTTGATTCTTTACTTACGCGAATGTAAAAGTAAAAAAAAAATATTTGTGTAAAATAATTCTTGTGAAAATGCTAGTACTTGATTCTGCAATATACCAAAGTACAAAAGTAAAAAACTATTTTCACCTTTCATGAGACATTTTGACAATCCTGCAAAGCAAAATAAAAAATTTGTCGGTGCACAAAGTGGAAGTATTTTTTTGCTCACAACTTGCCCCAAAAAATACACATTTACCCGTTGGCGTTTTTTATTTGTTGTTTTTTTTTTATATATATATATATATTTGATTAAAAATTCTTGAACGCCAGACCTTTGTGGTTTTTAATTTGGCCCAAAGAGTTCTCTTAAACACGGTCATTAATGGGCGTGCCTTCCCAATTTGTTCCATCATCGCCCTCAAGGTTTCCCCATTAATTTTCTTTCACTTGTGCTGCTGTTAATATTTTTCTACACATCACTGATCGTGGTTCCACTGGATGCAATTCAGTTTCTCTTTTAATTGTGACTTTTGCACTATTGACATTATTGATACAATGCGAAGAGTAGAACGCTCTAGTATTTTGTTTTAAATGTTAGAGGAGTAAAAGTAATAAGTTGTCTGAGAATTAGATGCTCTAGTAATGTACAGGTGCGTTAAATAACTAAAAACTTAAGTACAGTTGCACTTTACTTCCCACCTATATATCCTAACACTGTTAATAATACAGACAAATTATGTAGGAGGTGGAGACAGACAGAATTAACTTGGTAGTCTGAATTGTAATCCAATAAATTGAACTCTTTTATTTAGACCCTTTTAGAATATTTATCTGCATTTCTGTTTTACATTCAAATATGCATGTTTTTCCAGAAATCACCCGTGCTAGCACTGCATTCACTGCTCCAGTCATTGTGCTGTGGCATCCTGTTTGTGCAGCCACATCGCTGATGGTTCACAAGGTGCTTTGACAATCCTCTCCTCTGAAGAAAGAAATTCAATGAGGAGATAAGTTTCTGTGTCCTATTTTACCAATTTGATGAGCATCAGGTGATGGTGCAATCAAATGTGCATGTCTAAATTTTCCCCTGACTTTGAATGAAACATATTTATAAACCTAAGAAACAAAATAAGTAAATAAAACTTTATTTATTAAGCACTTTTTTAAAAAAACAAGCTGTAAAAAGACACAAACGCAGGCATCAGAAAGACAATAAATGTAACATAGAAGCAATACATTGTCCAGTTTAATGAGCTTTTTGTCCAAACATCTGAATGAAAACTTTCCCACAGTTTGGGTTTCAAAGCGGAGAAATAGCAATCCACCGAATGATGTGAAACAAGGAGCAACAAAGAAGGCCTTTGTTCTATTTGCTAAATATATTAGATCCTTCAGTTTGAAGAGACTGGACAAAGTTTATCATGAAGGAATCCAGACGCTAATCTCTGTTTAAGGAGTGATGTACAGTGGTAAAACTTATAACATTTGACAGACATCGAGCTAAAACTTGTCTGTATAAAGAAAGCAGAAGTCCAAGCATTCACCCCTGTGGCATCCCTCATGTCGGACACAGAAAACCAGTTGTCAGATAAAACCTTCGACTAGACAAGAAAGAGATAATCATCCAAAGATCTATACTTGAACATCTTGTTTTAGTGGCTAAAAGAGGGATTTGCCATGATTACAATTTTGTAGAATCTTAGTGACCCTGAGAAATACTTTATTAAAACTGATTACGTTAAAAAGAAGGTAAAAAAGAAAAAAAAGAAGGAACTGTAAATCCTTCCTCGTGGAATATTCTCCAGTTTGAGTCATGAGCATAAATTAGATTTTTTAGGACTTCTGATTGGTGGTCACAGAAATGATGGAGCGTATTTTAATCTGTGAAGATGCCTGATGCCGTGAAATTTATGGAAACAAAGAGAAAACCTGGCAGATAAGCGAAGGCAGCTCTCGCTAAGAGCAGTTTATCTCATTTATGTTTCTATTTTGGCCTTTTCAACTTTCATAACAATGGACCGCTTTGTCCCAAAACTGCAAAACGGCATACAGAAGAAGTCTTTATCTAATGTTCTTCGCTCTCATTTCTAGTTCTCAGACTTTGCTATTTGCTTTCAGCATCAAAACTCGGCAGCCAGCCAAAGATAATCAATAAAACCATACATTACTTTACGAATGAGACGCTTTAAAGTTTCCTCTGACGGAAATCAGCTTTCCCCCCCGCTTTTTCTCTTTGCATTTCAAAATGAAATCAGAGTTTATTGGTAGCAGATCTTAGTCTGTTCTTGGGGTTGTGGTCTACCCCTCAACTCTGGGGAATGCATTAGTCAGTGTACGGCAGCTGGAAATTCAGAAGAAAAGGGAAAAGGGGAAGTGCTGCACTCACTTGTTCCTGTGGAGAGGTTTTTTTGGGGGAGGCTAAAGGAGGGGAGAGCACGGAAAACAGAAAAAAAGAGGCAACCCTGTGGGGTAGATCCATACATCTGAAAGGATCGGTAAGCCAATGGGTCGACTGCAGCTGTGTGAGTGCAGAAAAATTTGGACGCCAGTAATAGAAAATCAACTTCAGTGCGCTCTTCATAACGTTTACCTGGAAGCATTAACACTGACGTGAAAACCAGATGACTTTAAAAAATACTTTTATGTCGACAGGTATTGACTGATTTGGATTTCCAGGAAAGACTTCACATTTTAATAATGGGGCACATTGACTGTTCCTTGGGTCCACATTTTAACAAATGAACCTGTTGAAGAATTATTTATTGTAGGAATTTGCATGATGGGTAGTTGTATGCACAGGTTATGAGCAGTCAGTGTGTTACAGGCAGTAGACAAACAAATCAGGAGGATTTAGTGAACTCATTCAGCGATGAATTTCCTCCATCTAACTGATTTCATAGCCGTTTAAACTCTTGTTAAATATTTTTACACGTCCTGACTTTTGCACAAGGGAGTCTGTTTGTACCGTCGTCGTTATCTCAGCAAAGCAACATCCATGCCAACGCGTGTCTCTGCACGCATAAGGCTGGGAAACACTTTCTGGCACAAATCTGCTGAATCCCACAGACTCCCCAGAAATATAGTAAATGAGAGCACTAGGAGAGAATGTGTTTATGTGGAGAAAAGAGCATCTACGGCGCTGAACACGCTGTTCGCCGTGAAGTCTCCATATAAAAACGCTAGACGCTATCTGCATACCAACCAGTTACGTTTCTGTTTTACGGTCGGGATGGTGAACGTGGAGTTTTCACTCTCTGCTCGGATGCTAACTAGAACCATGTGTCTTGATGAGACGAGGGGGAAAAAAATTTAGCTTTCTTAGCCATAAACGCGCCACTGTGGGTTTGGTGAGAAACACATCATGCCCACTATTAAAAAAAATGAAGGATACGAGGGGCTTTTTGTTTTCAATGCTCCCGCCATCAACCGCTGTGGATATAATGATTTGATGTTGTGATTTTTAGCAGTGCTGCACAATAGCCGTTGAATTTTTGAAGACATTGTGACATTTTTAAAAAAAAAGACATGATTTCTGCTTCCATCTCTAGACATTGATAGCAGTAAATGAGTTAATACCTCAAGATTCTCTCCGAAAATCAGACAAGAAAAAAATAATGGCCTCATGTAGTCCTCTGAAATAATTGCACTGTTTGTATTTCCCGTAGCTACGCCACTAAAGAGTCTCAGAGCATTCTCCCTGGGAAATTTGCCTGGTGCTGGTTTGGACGGGCCGTCTCTTGGAATATGCACAGTGTGCCTTTGTGTCTGTGTTTACGTGCAGAGAGGAAGGAGGGGAAAAGTGTCCTGTTGCAGCTATTTTCTTCTAACTTTATCTGTCTTTTTCTATCAGCAACGCCGAGGTAAACGTTTCCGCTTCAGATGCCGTTTCATCTATTGGTCTTTGATGATCAACAGATTCGGTCTTTTTATGTGTTCTTGGCTGCTCCCAGCAAAGAGATGAGTTCTTCAGAGACATTGCAGGTCGTCCTTCACTAAAGAGGCATTAAATCTTTGTCCTCCTCTCCAGTTCATCCTTTTCTCTTCAGCTGAAACGGTTCCCTTGCTCACAGATGCCATTAGTTGGGTAAATATCCAAGAGAAATGAAGACGGACATAAACGCGGACACACGCACAAATTTTTGCTGCTCAGTCTCTGTACACTTTGTCTTGGCCTACTTTCTGGCTTTTCCAGAACTGATTTCCAGGCATGTTGGATGGAGCGCAGCGCTGCCCAAGACGCTCTCAGCTTACTGGTCGATGACGTCACTTTTAGACGCTCCACCGCCATTTAAAACTAAACGGGCTGTCAGTTACTTTTGCTTTTCAACTAGATGAACAAACCCTTGGTGCTTCCTTAGATGTAAAGCGTAAAACAGTAAACTGCCCAATATGTCTTTACATTTTCCTTCAAAGGAGCCAGACATTTTTGTAATCTTTTGAAGTGGTCTTAGCTGGTGGTTCTTTAGGCTGTTTGAACATTTTTCCATGCTTATTTTCACTCATTTTCAGCCTAGTTCTCGTACCTGTTTACCTGATTGATTACAGCAACTAAGGAAAATGGGTGGGTACAATTATGGCTTAGAGGATTAAAGAACTATCAGTGGCAAATAAATAAAATCTTTTAAAGACGCCTTTTAGGGAAAAAACCCACATAGACTAAATGCAGACCTGGAGAGACGTATCATCCTTCTTTTGTGTGGCACATTTTCAGCTAAGAGCTAATTTTGAATCACCTTGTTGGCCTTAAAGCAACATTTTCTGTCTGATAAACTGCGTTTTCTTTGATATGTTTCATAAATTCAACTAAGGAAATATGAATACATTGTGACAGGTTGACAGGGGGCAACACTGGTTCCAGGTATTTCCCCATTTTATAACCTTGTTACCAGTTAGCATCCCTTAACAAACTAAACTTAGCACAGAAAGGAAGAAAATGTGTATTTAGTTCATTATTTCTTTGTAGCAGCCATTCTGGCCATAGAGCCAGGTTCCACTGGAAAACTTGTTTATTTAACTTATTCTACATTTCAAAAAGAAAGACAGATGTGAGTTGAGCAGCAAATCTCAGTACGTAAGTTGTGCCCATGGAAAACTTGCCAAATGACTGAGACTATTCTTTTGGCTCTTGTTCTGTTTTTTTTTATTTTTTTTATTAGATTAAATGATGGATCTTTTTTTAAAAAACATGACATGTTGGCAGCTTTACATTACATTTCATTCAGCTAGATACCAGAACTGGACATGGCCACAACCGCCTGACAAAGCCTCCTCATGCTGGTCACACACTACTGTGGGATGACCGACTGTACTGGGTCCTACCGTTACTCAGTGGGGTTGAGGTTGAGACTATGCAGACTATTCTATCCTCTACGAACTACCCAACACTAGACATAGTAACTGATAAACCCCGCTCTTTAGTGATGGGTGTGATCATGTTAGAGGTTAATTGATGAGAAATTGCCCTCTTGATTTCTCTCCAGATTGAGATTGGTCCCTCTGATGACAAGCCTTGTTTTTTTTCCAGTGAGGGATGTGCTGACCCCATGCCAACGTGCTGGCCTCCACTAACAGCTGTTTGGCACTAGCAGGGAGGATTTGCCAAACGTTTCATGAGTGCAACCCACATGCATAACTCTTCTGTTCAACGCTGAAACCTCTATGGGTTATTATATTGGTAGTTTAGTGTTTTTGATCAATTATGGAGGAGAAAATTTCTCTAATCTCACATATAATTCTTATTCTCATTTGGGCCTGTCAACCTTTTTGAAAGATGACAGGTCAGAGCCCTGTATCAAACCAAAATAGCTACCGGTACAAGCAATTTTGGATAGTAGATATTTCTTAATTAGAGTCACATTGCTTCATTTCTTTAGGACAGACTGGATAGATAAATAAAAAGATTCATGGATTCAGGAGGTCAAAGCAGGTACAAAACGTCCCCAATCCACGGTTGATACAAAACTGCTGTTCATTCCCTATTCTTTATGATACTTTATAGGATTTAAACTGTGAGAAAACTGCAATAAAAGTACTAAATTGCGGAGAGGAGCCCAACAAAATGCTTAAACATATAATTGAAAACTTTTTCCCGATTTTCTACAATGTCTGTTGTGTAGGCATGTGAGTGGGTCTCTGGAATGCCTCAACAATAGTGATGCTTTTAGAAAAGACCAGCGTACATAACTTATTTCATGCATTTTATTACCTATTTATGTTTTTTTTTTTTTTTTTTAAAACAACATTATTTTATGGCGATGCAGTGCAGATGGGCAGGCGTTCATTAAGTGAAATTTAAAGACTGTTTATGAGGAAACCTTCAAATGGCCATGTAGCAACCTTTAGTTGGCAAAAAAATTGTTGAAGATGAATAAAAACAAAAGTCCCAAAGCTTCATATGTCAGACGGTTGACGTTTGTCCCTCTGAGCATTGACCATACACTGTATATTTTCTTTCCTGAAATCAAAGACTCCTCAAGTCCATTTCTCAAGCGTTGCTTGTGCCCAAGCTTAAGCAAACACAACCACAGAGTTGTCATAAAACTGAAATCAAAAGCTCCTAAAGTCCTTTTTTAAAAAAAAAAAAAAAAAAAACTCACTTGTTCCCAAACTCAAGCAAACGTGACCACAGAGCTGACATAAAACCAAACAACAACTTTTAACTGTTAAACGGTTTTGAGGTTCTGCTAAATGACATCAGCAGCCCCCCCTGAGCACGAAGAGCCACATGTTGCTTTTTAATTTACCTATTCGGTCCGTTTTCTCCTGACTTCATATCCTGTTTTGGTCCCACAGCTGAAAGCGTTACAACCTGAGGTCACCAGCTCTCACAGACTAAGCAGTTTCAGAAACATGTAAATAAAGCACGTAAGAGAGAAATGAGCTGCATTCGCTGTCTCCCTGAGGAGAACAAACACTTCAGCCGTCATCTCCTCTCGTTATTGTGATCTGTGCAGCTCGAGATCTCGGCGGCGTCTGGCCAGAAACAAGACACCCTTGACTCCCCTTTGGGCTTTGGCTGCAAAGCTGTAGCCACACAAGAAACCCAGACATGTGTTTGCTCTTAGAAGAACCGAGAACCTCCTCAACAACATATGGAAACCATAGCGGTTTCCGCACTGGTGTCGGCAAGGATATGGTTTCACCCGATGCAAAGCCAGCAACTTCTCTGTGTAACGAAAAAAAGAAAAAAAAAACTTTAGGGTTGACTTAGTTGATGCCTTAGTTCTTCTTCGTGTAAGGACTACACTTTGTCTAGTAACTGTACTAAACTTGCATAAACAAGCATGCATTCAGACAAATGTGAGCCATAGGGACAAATCACAAGACAAATGTACAAATTTTCTCTTAATCATCTCTCCTTTGGCGCCATTCGGCCCAATCTTCTGATCGTTAACTAGATGTGTGTTGCACAAGCATGCTGGATCCTGTCCCATTTTAGGCTAAATAGCTCAGCCCTGAGGGCATAACATCAGAACTCAGTGCACCTTACTTCGCTTGTGATTTTTATTTTAAGGTAGATCTCGTAAAAATATGGTCTTTGCCTTTAAGTAGGTAAAAAACAACAACAAAAAGAACACTTTGGTAGGTAGAGTTGAAACAGTTTGGATTAAGTTCTGACACAACTAGAATTTCTGTGTGTTCTACAGTTTTCCGGCTTTATACCGCAGCAGTGCCAAGTTAGGGGGGGTTTTATCACATGACTCAATCTGGTTGGCCTAGGTGAACTTCTCCTTTCTGTAAATGATGGATACACAGCCATGCGAAAAGGTATTTGTTTTATACTTTTTTTTGGGTCATATTTTTGTTCCACTGTGTTTCAGTTTATAAAATTATGAACTGTGTTTCAGTCCATGTCAGTGTAATGTTAACGCACTGTGGATTGGAGAAAATACATTCTGACTTGTTGGTCCACTCGATGATACTGTTGGATGATTTGACACTTTATGAAAATGTTAAACCATATCATTCAAAACTTTATATGAGATGAAGGCCCATAGTGAGTGGCTCTTCTCACCAGAGCTGCTTTTTATGTAACCTAAATGTTTTCAAAGGGAAAATTTCTAATATTTATTTGCTGAAAAATCCTAAAGGGCCATTTTGTCGAAAACCAAACGACATGAATCAAGCGAAACTGTGAAAGCCTCATTCTTCTCACATCCTCGACCCGCTGTCGTGCCGTTCTCTCTACCTCGCCCCAGTTCTGTTCCTTTAAACGTGGCCACAGTGAAGCACCAGTGCCTCGTACCCTCCGTCTGAAATAGCAGGGTGAGTCACTTGGGTAGCCAGGACAGAAGACCTTGCATGCCCAGATGAGTTTCCACAAGCCATTCCAGATCATTAAGAATTGCTAAGTGATACGTAAGCTAAGGTGTCTTTTGCAACACCGAGGGTCTGCAGGTCTGGTTTGTTTTGAAGTCTCACATGGACTCGGTCTGTTCGTCAGCCAGCTCCTGCATTTTTACACTCCTATATGTACTCGATTTTTCAGAATGCAGTGTGACTTTGCGTGGGTGATTCTGTACCCCGGCGAGCCGCAAACAGTTTGCATTTATTTAATGCTTCACATCCCACTGAGAAGGACCAAAGTCAAGACAGCAGCAGTCACTATTACACAACCAGAATCATGTTATGAAAGTCACGAAAGCTGGGTGTTGAATGTCTTGGCAGAGACTTAAAGATAGTTTTTCTTTATTAGAGCTGTACGTTTTATGAATTACATAAAATAAGCTAGTAAGAGTTAATGAAAATGACACATGGTTATTTGATTTGGCTTATTGCAAACATAGAACTCAGATATGCAACAACAACATGGTTTTCTTGTTTTCAAGAAATCTGTTGTTTCCTTGAAAACAGCAGATTTCGGCAAATAATCAACCTTAGTGCAGTTTAATGACTTCACCCAAACAACTAGCCTCGTCAATATTGCCGTCATTGCAATTATTTGTTTAACGAGAAGTTTCTGCAATAATGTAATTATAGTGATAGTGCCGTAATGATCAATTTGCAGTGCATGGTGCCATCCATACTGTTTTTCTTAACATTTAGTATTCCACTTATTAGGAAGCCCAATGGTGACCATGGTGATAATATTGGTAATGTTGTGTGAATCACTTTGGACATCTCCAAGTCATTCTTGTGTGATTTGCATATTTTGAGGCAGATTTGTGTTATTTCTATGTGCTTTGCATTGTGAGAGGATTGAGTTTCAGGTAGCATAAATAAGAGGACAGCAGTGTAGGCGCATTGAATTTCTGTTGTGTTTTATTGGTTCATTTGTATGCTTTTGTAATCTGTGGCTCAAGATTAAAATGAAAGTAAGAAAAAATAAATAAATGATTTTTGTGAGGTCTGATTTTGAGGTATCAAGTTGTAAGAATTTAAATCTGAGGATCAAGCTGTCTCTGCGGATTTTATATAAGCTCCTCGTTCTTGCGTCTTTAGGGAAAACCACAAGTGTCCTTAATCGACTGGCCTGTAAAATCAGAGGTTAACATTGTATTTATTTAGTGTCATTTGGAAATATCAGTCAGACTCCATTTTCAAGCCAACAAGCATGCTTCTAATTGTGATCGTTTATACTGTACTCCCAGTTGTTTGGCATGAATGTCATTTTCCCCTGTGGTGCCGAGGAAGTAATTGTTTTGTGTGGGAGCACAGCCCTGCAGCAGAGCGTGGGGTTGTGTTTAGACGACTTGTGGTTTAGCTGTAATTATTCAAGCTGTCCACTCATAAAACACACCATCATGGGAAGTCTGAGGCACACCAGAGGGACTGTAGTAGATGCATGGAGGAGCTTCAGATTTCCTTTCAGAACTCGCTGCGTCGTACAAAAGTTTTGAAATTAGGCTTTTGTTTGTTTGACTGGTGTATGGCGATACATCAGTCATTAAAACATAATGAAGTAACTTCTTTCATGTACTGTATGTTCAAAGTGGGGTTTTTTCCCCACAGATGGAGACTTGACAAGAGAGGATGTTGAATCATGTGCTGTCAGCATTGGTCCCAAAAAGCAAATGTTGAACAGATTTAAATGACTTTATGAGTCCCATTAGCTTTGGAAGAACTTTGCTCTTAACTGAGCTGCTATTTACAGCTATTAAACTAAAATTGAGGGTGGGTTTGCTGACTCCATCATACAAATGGATAATGACTCAGAGAATACGTCCTGCCTTTGTGGACAAAAATTCTCTTATATCCAGGGCTCATAATAATACCTTTGACTAAAACAGTCTTGCAAAGACAGATGGTATTTTAGGATTGTGAAATCTCGTCCTACAACATCCAATGACGCTCCTGTCAAATGTACATCATCATCATCATCATCATCAAAAAAAAAAAGAATAGATCCCAGAAATAACTATAATGCTATCCCTCCATCTTTTCCACTTGCAGACCAAACTTCCTGTTCTGTTATTGGGCCGTTCGTCTGACCTGAGGCCGGGGGAGTTTGTAGTCGCCATCGGCAGCCCATTCTCTCTGCAGAACACGGTCACAACGGGGATCGTCAGCACCACTCAGCGGGGCGGCAGAGAGCTTGGTCTCCGAAACTCCGACATGGACTACATTCAGACGGATGCCATTATCAATGTAAATATGAAAACACGTAGTATCCGTTTTATGTTTTCCTCATATACACAGAAAGTAAGAAAGTTGTTACTTTTTGTTTGCAGTACGGTAACTCTGGAGGGCCTCTGGTAAATCTGGTAAGCCACTTTTTTTTTTTTTTTTTGTTTACATTGACAGGACAAAACCACAAGATGAGATGCTAGAACCTTTTTTGTTTTTTTTTATCTTAGGATGGCGAAGTGATTGGGATCAATACGCTGAAAGTGACGGCCGGCATTTCCTTCGCCATTCCTTCGGACAAGATTCGACAGTTTTTGGCGGAGTCATATGACAGGCAGTCCAGAGGTGACGCAATTCATCACACTTTTGTTGATGCTCCTCAGTTGACAAGATGCTCTGACAATAAAAGAGCGCCAGTGCGTATAGAGCGCCCGTTCATTTTTTTCCCCTCTCCCACAAATACAGTGAAGGCAGAAATCCTGTGTTCATTGTATGCATTAAAAACTTGTTACAGACACACTTTTGCACCAGCTTTGATGTGCTCCTGCAGCTATCAAAGAGGAGCAAGTAGGGAGTAATTTACTTTGACGGAACATCAGCCAAATTCCAACAACAATCAGCCCAGGGGAGATTGAAAAGTTCAGCGAAACAAATTGGAAACCAGCTGCAGGTGCTTCCTGCAGAACTAAGAGATGAAGAGTTTCTGTACGTCCTTCATCTTACGTGTTGTTAGAGTTCTGTGTGTGGCCTATTTTACAGCTTCTGACTGCCTGATTCCTCAGGGTAAAGAAACAAGACGATCAAAATACATTTTAAAGGCGGATTATGTGCTTGTGTGACTGTTGAGATTTTTATTTTATTTTTTTTAAAGAACGTTGTTGCGCAGTTATTTTACACATCATCTGTGAAGATCATGGTGGTTTGCAGCAAGTACCTGGCAGTTAACAAATATGGGCTGCACATTTTTACAGTATTGCTTTTTGTCGCAAATCTGTGTTTTTCTACATATTTCTGTTTCTCTTTACAGTCTTTAACGTTTCTGTCACTCGTCCTCTGTGTTGTCCGTTTTCAGGGAGAACAGAGGCCAAAAAGAAATATATCGGAGTGAGGATGATGACTCTTACGCCGTCGTAAGTCTCCTTAGTTGCTTTCCACATTTCTGTGTTTAGTATTTAGATACAACATTTATATGAGAGAATTGGTGCAATTTGTGAACCCTGTTAAAATTGTGTAGTGGTGATTGGGTAAAGTTTTCCTCCCACTTCTCCGCCCTCAGGTTAGCCAAGGACCTTAAAACTCGACATCATGACTTCCCTGACATCACCTCAGGAGCCTATGTGATGGAGGTTATTGCAAAAACACCCGCTGCAATGTAAGAAACTCCCTGGGCTTTTATGAACGTGAATGAATTCAGCCAAACAGAAGTCCACCCCGCCTTGTTGCACAGTTTCTTTGACCTTTCTAAACAATACGTGTTCAACTAATTCCAATGACTTAACTCATCTCTCTCAGGCCCTTTGCTACCTGTACAACAAGGCAGTATGCAATTTCCCCCAATTTTCTCACTTTTATTAAACAGATAGCACTCCCACCTAACCTGGGATGTAAACTCGTTGCTTACTCCAACATGCCTGAAGTGCTTGCCACTCCAATACACTCCACCCCCCTCCCACAATCGCAGCCCACTCGGATCAGTCTGTACTGCAGCTCCAGCGGAGTGGGCCACGGCAGACGCTGAGGTCAGCTGTTTCCTTTCGAGCCTCATGCTGGGAGGTTACTGGCTGCGGTGCGGTTTCTCCGCGCCTGCTCGTCAACCCACGATGGAGCAGCCCCTCTCCTTGAAGACCTCGTCAGTGTTTACTCGCCGCTTAAATCATGCAGATTGCTGCAGGACAACGGCTCTGCGGCTCTTTTTCCGGGGTTTCTTTTCTAGGCTGCAGCTCCGCTTTTGATCTCAGTCTGTGTTGTGTTGGCTTGAGGCCCCTGGAAATCTTGACTGTGATGCGGAAAGCTTTCCGTTCGCTGAGAGCAGCTGAACGTAATGAGGGCAATGCGTGATTGTTTTATATCGCTGGGCTTTGTCGCCAATGAAAAGTGCAATGGGAGAGTATATGTTGCTGTGGGTTAGCAGCTGATTTAGGCTACAAGCTTTTGATACCCCTGCCACTCCTGCCCTATTTTTTTGTTTGTTTTTGAATGGGGGATTTAGCTTTAGGGGGCTGGATTCAGGCAAGTCCCAAAGGGAGGAGGCCTAAAGACAGGCCAAGAGATTACATCTGCTATTTGGACTGGGAACACCTTGGTATCCCCAATCCTGTAAGGACTGGAGGATTTAACTGATTGATAGTCTGAAACTGATTGTCAGATACACAGCAGTTCGGATCTGTGAATACCTTCGATGTCTGTTAGTCAACAAACGGCATCACGAACGTTAAGGAATCAAGCAGAGAGAGATCATCAATAAAGATGTGGGAAAAGTTTAAAGGTTGAGTTCAAAACAACATTCCAAGCTTTGCAATTCTCACAAGCCACTGTTTGACACGTCATCCATAAATGTAAAGAGAATGGAACAACTCCAAACCTAACAAGACATGGCCGACCACCTAACCTGGCAAAGTGAACAAAAAAAGCATGCTAGGTCAGCAGCCAAGAGGCCCATGGTAACACTAGACGAACTGTAAAGAGCCACAGATGGGAGAATCTGTTGACAGGTCAGTTGTTAGCCACAAAAAAAGCCATAGTTGTCTCAAGTTCCTTTTTTAAGTTATTCACAAGTGACATTTAAGGATGTGCCGTGGTCAGATGAGACCAAAATCAAAAGTATTTTCCCTACTTATATAAACATTTTGACCCAATTCTGCATATAGCCCAGTGACATAAAAGTTTTTACTTCCAAAAGGGACGGGACAGATAGGTCAAAGTTCAGAGGAAGCTAAATGCAAGAGGCCTTTGTAAGACACCCTGTTGAATACTCAAGAAAAACAACTTTTTGTTGTACATACTGCAAAAGGTTCTTCTGCTAAATATTGATTCAGGGAATTTGAGATCCAAACTCTGTAACACTTTTAGATTTTTATGAGCAAAAAAACCTGCTGTTGGTTTGGCCTCAATTTTTATTGATTTGACAAAGAAAGCACCTTAATTACCTGGAATAAAACTCTTTTGAAGTTCTTAGAGTGACTCAGCCAAGCTGCGCCAGTTTTTGAAAATAGCCTTAAACTTAATGGCTGTAAGATGCTTCTTTCTTGTCTGGTTTGTTCCCTGTAATGACAGACAACTATCAGAAAATGACCATAGAGATAACAAGAAATTCAGGTGAGATGAAGCAGGAATACTTTTTTAACCATTTGCCCGCCTCAGTCTTGCCCAAACAAAATACCACATCCCCCAACACAGACAATCAGTTCTGCAAATCAAAACGTATTTTCTGTTCCAGCCAACATGCGGTTGCAGCATTCGAAGCCCTCAATAAGTGTAAATCTCCTCATCTTTTGCTTCAGTGGCGGGCTCAAGGAGCACGATGTCATCATCTCCATCAACGGCCAGAGGATTTCGACAGCGACTGATGTCAGCTCCGCCATCAAGAGCAACGACACCCTGAAAATAGTTGTACGCCGCGGCAATGAGGACGCCATCCTCACTGTTGTTCCAGTGGAGATTGACCCTTGACCCTTCAAAAGGAGCTGGAGTTAGGTTTAACTTATCATCCAGAGGACCTTATACAGCGGGGACCTTCAGCTGACCCGCCCATCTGTGACTAAAGGCCCAGCGGCGCCACACACCCATCCAGGGAAACTCCTGGCTGTGCCTTGACAGGAACGACTGTACAGACGCTCTAAAAGTTGTGCTGTACTTTGGTTTTTCTGCTTATGTCTTCACTTTTAGCCCTTAATAATGCTTTTATCAATGCTACTACTGTTTGATCAGAAACATAAAACATTGGTTATTATCTTATTATTTGTCTTTTTAACGTGGACTGTAGCTCAGTGAGACCCGCTGCTTTTTTTAAGCAATGCCGAAACTCGCTGAGCAAATCTGATTTGTACAATTGTTTTGGGTTTTTTTTAAGACTCCTTTGTCAATGTACTGTACAATGTTGTTTTTAAATATGTTATGTATACAGAAATGAAAATAAAGGATTTACCAACATTTGTTTTGCCATTTCTGACTTTCTTGTTTTCTTTCCATCTCTTTCCAACGGGTTTTGCATACACACTCTCTTGGAAGAGAACAAGCACCAAGGCTGATATATCAATATTATCTTTGTGTGTGTGTGTGTGGAGAGGTTTTGGTCTTTTCTCCTCATGCGAATGCAAACACAGAGAAGGAAAGGGGTTGGTGGGGGCTCAGAGCCAATCAGGGTCTGCTCTGCATTTGTTTTTATTGCCTTCATATGGGTTTGATAGCGGTCTGGTGCGATTGTTGGTCCAGGGACTGTGCAGACTGACCTCAGAGACAGAAGTGCGAGCCAAGTGGAGATCTGACCCACCATGCAGTGGTCACAGATGAGGGCTTTGTATGATTAAGCACAGTGGTGTTGTGAGTGGTGTTTACCACATTAATTTTGGACAAAGATTACAAAGCGAACTTCATGAGAACCATGGAGATCTTTTTGGCATGAATGCTAAAAAATAAAAAATTCAAATAAAAATGCTATGATTTTTGGGGGGATTACATGTGAAATCAAAGTGATGAAACAATATATCCTTTTTTATTTTTCTTTGTTTTACTCCGTCATTGGTCATATTTATGGATTTTGTAATGGGTCAACTCTAAAAAGAGGAAGTCAAACCTCAACTTCTTCTTTGTTAGTTGGGAAAAAAAAACAGGATTTTTTTCCCCCCTGTCGTTTCAGTGGTTCGTTTCCCACTTTTCACATTTGACTTGCAGAGCATGTCTCTAATAACCACTGGATGTTTACTCTGCCTTCTCTTTTTCTATTTTCATCCTCCATATCTTTTTTTTGCAACTGCTTTCCAGTGATGGTCAGAATCTCACATGCATGACAAATTATGAACTGTATTTAGGCACAACTCCTTGACTTTTATATGGATCCGGTTGATAAATCTGTGATTAGATTTGGACACAAAGAGGAATGTAAAACTAAACAAAAGGAGATAAGATAAGACAAGTAGTACTGCCACCTTCTGGTTCTCTCTCAAAGTTGCATTTTTTAATGGTCCAAGCCTGTTGCAAATAGTTTGAGCAGATGTTAAACTCAAAGATTCCTTGTTGTTGTTTGCTTCCCCTTGGCAGCTGCGCGCATTCCCGACTTATTTAACCAAAAGTTTCACAAAATTTAAAGATTACAGTAAAAGTACAGAACATTGGACTCTGCTGTGATGTTTCCTTGTTAGTGAGGTAATTACTACACACCTGCCAAAGCCTGAGTTCATAACAGTCATACTGGACACGGCTGTATTACCTCACCTCCTTTGAGTTGTGATGTGGACTGACAGTTTCTCTATGGGACCAAAATGATGTAAATGCTTGAAAAGGGTGTACTTCACACCATATGAGTGCAGTGTTGTTATCCAAATGAAACAAAGGACTGAGAGTACCTTAACTCATAAAATAGCTGCGAGCCATTTCCCATCTGAAAAATTAACCCCTGTTCGAATATACACTTGGTCAGAGCTTTATTAGGCCACACTTCGCTTATCCCTGTCTAGCAAAGTCAGAAATGCCTCTAAAAGTGCTTTAATTACTTGTGGAAATTATTCATCAAGAGACCTTCCTCAGACATTTTGGTTGATTAAGTGCATGGCGTCATGTACTCAATTCTGATCTGTCTGTAATGCAAATGTCCCGTGTCGACAAAGCCCAAAGAAATTCTGCTGGATTAAGATCTGTTGACTGCAGAGATCACTGCTGCACTACAGTGAACTCGTTGTTTTGTTCAACAAAGAGGTTTGACAAGGTCTTCGTGTACAACAGGAGTGAGGTGCGCTTTCATCTTTTTACTACAAGTTCATAATATGTACTTATATACATACACATATATTTGGGCTTGTTTGTTTCGTTTTTTGGAGCAAAAGTCCAGCCATTTTCACAGAGACCTCCTCAGCCTGAAGGAAATGTAGTGACGTCTGTCTGAGAAATGTGCTTTTCAGTGTCAATACAGTAGGACCATGTTACCAAGCAGGCTCACAGGACAATCTACATGGTGTGCATTACCAGTGCCAGCACCACTGCCCCTCCTGATGTCAGTAGTGCTGGTCAGAGCAGTTTGAAAGAGTCTCAAGAGTGAGTTAAGCAAGTTTTCAAAACAAACCTTTGTTCGCATGGAGAACAAATGAAAAATTACAATTAGTTTTATCTTTACACAGAGAATATACTACCAAAAGTGAACATTACACTTCCTCTGTGATACGATCATTCATAACCTCTTGCTTTTTCAAGGTATATCGTTGGGATCTTAAAGGTGTTGCTATCAATCTTCCTAAAGAACACTTTTTTTTTCCGTCTTTACTCATAGCTTTTTGGTTATTTAAATTTTGCATTGTACCATCTGAAAACTGTTCTAAAATATCATAATTTGTTCCTGACTCTTTGTTTCAGCTTTGGTTATTTGCTGTCCATAATGCAAACTGCAAGCCTTGTAGCCTTTGTCTACTGTATTCAGTTACTTTTTATCATTTTTATTTATATAATTTTATTTATTTGTTGTTATTCTTTAATACCACTACAATAACCATTGAGTGTCAGAATTGCATTGTTTGCCACAAACATCAAAAAGTTTAATCTCAGATTCGAGACATTGGATACACTAAAACTAAGGTTTATGGGTAAGAAAAACAACAAACATTTGATTCAACAGTTTGCATATTATACTGGATAACAATTTTTAAGTCAAATGAGGTTAGTTTCATGAAAGCAAACACCACTCAAGGAAATAAAACCTAAATACCTGATAATTACAGTAAGAAAAAATATGTTCTGATAATGGAGTCTTTATATAATAATTATGTTGTAGTCTCTTTCTGTACAAATTTGATTTACTTACAAACTTTTGTTTTCTGTCATTTTAACTGCATGCAATTTTATTTAACATATCTTATTTTATTCTCATAGAACATAAGCCAAATTTGGCATGCTCCAAAGTTCTCAATAAATACAATCCTTCAGCGCCCCCTATGGTTTATTTAACCTTTTTTAACCAATCAGAGACGCTGACACAGCCTCACAGAGCAGACAAGCGCTCTTGTTGCTGATAGGTCAGTTACGTTCATCGCAGTACAGTGCCAAACGTCGCGGAGGGAGGGGATATTTTAATGGCAGTCAGTAGCACTTCAACATGGAAAAACTCCGGATTATTCTTTATCTTTGAACTGGTGTAGCTTCGCTTGCATTTGTTAAGATTTTCTTTTATATCTTGCAATGCTATAAAGTAATAGTTCGGATAGAGATGTGTTTCTAGAGCTCTTTCTGCAGCAGTGGAACGACTTTACCCGCTTGATTTGTGCGTGAGTAGCTGATCAGGCCTAACCGGCTGGCTAGGAGACAAGCAGACGGTTAGCTTGAGTTGAAAGGTATAGTATGTCCCAGTTATTGTTTGACTCACTGTTACTTTATATATCATTATATATATTCAGTTCCGTATATCTGTGCACTTGGTCGTCTGGAAAAGCACGCTTTTCTCCATCTGATGTTGCCAGGTTAGAAATGTAAACAAGAGACTTGCATTAGCCTAGTAGTTATCAGTGCTGAAGCTAACGGCTAATAGCTAACTTCACAGCAGTTAACTTTACATGCGGGCCAGTCTGGACTTAACAGACGTAGATAAGTTATCTGCTTCGGTACAATGCCACGTAGATAACTTATCTAACCTCTGAGCTTTATTTTGGTTTACAAAATGCCTTCTGTTTGTGTGTTGTTTGGAGAAGACTTGACCGATTTTCACTAAAAGCTTGAGCTGACAATGCTAACTTGGTGTGCTGTCAACTAACAGTTGGTTCAACTTTGCCAAATTGGCTTACATATCTCCTGTCATTGAATATATGTTATGCAGAATTTATTAAAATGTAATATGTGTGTCGCTTATTTTATATTTAGAAGTGATGTTGCTAGTAATTTGAATTTCTGTGTTAATATTAGCTACATCAAATTATCAATGTTAGATTTTTTTTGCGTAGGTTAAGACGTGATTACTTGTAATGTAGCTCGTATAGCTGTCGAATATAAAGCAAATAATGCTATCAAGTATCCCAAATACTTGTTTTTTCTTATTGAAACATATTGAATGCTTTTAATTTTCTGCCGTAGCTAGTAAATATTACTATTTAAAACCAAAAATTACCTGCTGAGTTTAAAAGATTCAAGTGTAATATTACCTGATTTTTTTCCCTCCGATATAATTTGTTAGCACGTGCTTTCCTCACGTTTTAAGTTCTGTTGTGGTTGTGGTACAAAAATAGTTTGTTAAATTTCAAAAGTTTTTACCACTGTGTGTGTATCCGTGCGCTTGTTTGTAATACCTTGTGGGGACAATTTTCCTGACACATACTACATTGTGGGGTCCCACTGCTCCTTGTGGGGGCCAGGGTTCGGTCCCCACAAGGAGAAATGCTGGGTTAGGATAAGGGTAAGGTTTTGGGCTGTAGAAATGAATGGCAGTCAATGGAAAGTATAAAAACTCTGAAATATCATAACTCCAAGTATTTGTCATTTAATAAAATCTATGTCATAACCTGGTTCCATCTTTTTTTTTCTTATTTTAATTCCTTCTTTTGGTCTGTGTCTTATGCGCATCATATCAAACATGTCAGATTAGGACAACAAATATATATATTTATTTTCTTTTTGACATTGATGGTCAAAGTATTTATAAATGTTACCCTGGGGAGTATAAACTGAATCCTACACTACTCCATTTCTAACCTGAACTATTTAGGCACTGAGGACCTAAACTACTAAGTTATAAAATGGTGAATAGAATGCATAATTTTTGGTGATACTTCTTCTTTGTGTTTACAGAGAATATGTAACATACAGCAACCAACATGACATCCAGATTCGGTAAAACCTACAACCGCAAGGGAGGGGAGGCGAATTCCAAATTTGAAGAAGTTTTCTCAAACAAGAAGCCCACCCTGACCACCAAATGGGGGGAGACCACCTACAAGGCACAGCTGGGAGGCAAAAAGCCTTTATTAAAACCTGGAGCAACTGAGGTCTCCAAGAGGCCCAGGCTTGAGGACAGCGACAGCGAAGACCCGTTCGGGTTCGACAGCGATGAAGAGTCCAAGACTGTGACCTCTGAAAATGTTTCTGAAATGAAGATGCCAGAAGAGGCCGTACCGAAAACGGTTACAGCGCAGAGCAGAATGACTGCTGCCGTTGTGACATCAGCACAGACCTCTGCAAGTATAACGGCAACATTGACAAGTAAGTAGCCACTTGTAGAAACGGCCTGTTGGGGAATAAAGCGTGACCATGATTTTTGTTGGCTTCATACATGAAAAGTTGTCATTTTAAAAAGCAAAATGTATGTAATCAACCAAGTCTTCTTGAAAACATTTTTAATTTTAGTGTTGCATAACAGTCTATGCATTTCTTCTTTCGTCGCAGATAAGCAGACGTCAGAAAAGGATGTTAAAAACAATCAGCCGTGGTACAAAAGTGCATTGGCCGGCAGCCAAAAACCTGTATATGTGACCTACGTCTCAGAGACCGTCCTCTTCGACAACGAAAACTTGTCACTATCCCAGATGCCGGTTTCCTCCTTTTCTAACTTAGATGCCGCCATGTCGGTAAACGTACCTGGAGGAACGCACAACATCCAACCTGCATGCTCTTATGATGGATCCCTGTCGGAGGAAATGAAAAGTACGGACCAGGAGCTTTCCACAGAGCCCCCGCCAGAACCGGTGGACAACATTCCCCCTTCCCCGTTTACCTTAAGGGCCTCAAACTGCAAGAAATACCAACGACCCCTGCGGTCTCACAAAGCACTTGCTGAATTCAGCGACAGCAACAGTGACAAGCCCATCGACCCCTCGAGTGCCCAAGATAAATCCAATAGTGTCCTTTCTGCTAGCGCAAGTGGTACTGCTGCCAGTGCTAACACAGCAGCCAAGCCCGCAGGCAGGGGTGGCGGGAGGGTGCGGGACTACACAGTTCTGCACCCGTCCTGTTTGTCAGTGTGCAATGTCACCATCCAGGACTCGATGGACCGCAGCATCGACGAACTCGTGGCACAGCCCACCCCCGCTGACCTGGGAGAGGCAGGTCAGATGAAGAAGAAGTCGGACACACAACCACCTAAACCGACTCGGTAGGTTTCTTTCTTTTCTGTGTTTTTGTTTTTGTCTCAAACATTGTATTGTGGTGAAAATTCTTTCTGAGTGAGGGTTCTCTCTAATTTGAAACTATTCTAGTTGAATAAGGATTTTGAAATATAATGTTCTTCTGGACTATTTGCACTTTTCTATTTGCTTTTACATACAATCTCCATCATTAAACACCATTTAATAGTTTTTTGAAACTATGCATCAAATTGCCAAATTGATCTCTAATTTAAATTTAGATGCCACACCTTGGTTATTTTAACTTTATGATGTGTGCTGTATCTTGGCAATATGATCAGTTCATACACAAGTTGGACCCTGTTTTGTTTTTATTTCTTTTATTATTATTATTTTTAAAGTGTCACCTTTTAGTATTCCATGTTTACTCTCTTCTATACCTTCTTAAAGCAGCAATGTGAAAGCAGTAGTCGGTGTTTGAAGTTGTCTTTCATTGTTTGTCTGTTCAATGCATTTACCCTACAATAACAAGCAGTACTTGGAGGTTGTCCTCCTGCAAAATAGTTACTTTTTCACTCAAAAATGACATATACTTGTTTTCTTGTTTCTCTTTTCTTTTAAATGTTAGTTTATTGAACTAATTTGATAAACAATGAACCCTCGTTTTTCGCGGGGGTTAGGTTCCAAAAATAACCCGTGACAGGCGAAATCCGTGAAGTAGTTACCTTAATTTTTTTACATTGAAACCAAAGAACAAAAACTGTTTTCAGGCCTAAGCATTTTTTATTTAATTTTTTTACAACAAATAGAAGACTTTCTTACAAATAACTACAGTAAAATAATCATTTTAGTCATCAATACAAAGTGCAGTAGGACAAATTGTGACTCGCCTATTTCACTGTTTTGTTTGTGACGCTGCAGCTTCACTCCGCTCTCTAGTGTCTTTTTCTTTTGAAGCCTGTGGTGCAGGTGTGTCTTTTTTTTTTGAGAGAGAGAAGAATATAGTTATCGGTAGTTGTTGTCGGTCTTTTTTCTTTTGGGCAAAAATATTTGCCAAAAATTTGCCAAGCTGTATTACGTATATTTAAATACCGTAACGTTATTGGCACACAGGTAGAGAAGAAGCGTGGAGACTGTTTAGCCAATCAGGACGCAGAACACAATGCATTGTGAAAAAAAAAAACAAAAAACAAACTGCACAAAAAACTCCACTGAGCAGCGAGGCCGTGAAAGGTGAACCGCGTTACAGCGAGGGTTCACTGTAAATCACATAGGAGTATCTTTGGCTTTATTACATTTGTCCAGTGAAGTTTACTATAATTTACATGTGGGTCAAAATGGGGGGGGGGGCACTATTTAGTATTGTTGCAATGCAGATTAAATTAAATGTATTAAACCAAGCAGAAAAAATCTTAACTGCACAGACCATATTCTCGAAGAAAAGTTGGTTCAATTGTTTTTTTTTTTAGGTTTAGGCCTGTCCAGACAAAGACGAAGAAGACCAAGGCTGAGACCAAACTGGAGTTCTTTGGGTTTGAGGATAAAGATGGCGAAGGGGAGTATGCGAGTTCTGAGGGGGCCATGGCTGGCAAAAGTAGCTACAAGATCAAGTATTTTGGCTTTGATGACCTTAGCGAGAGTGACAGCGATGACGAGAACTCTCAGGCCAAAGAGAAGAAGGTCAAGAGGGCGGCCGCGGCCTTGGCTGCACTGAGCTCAAGTGTCGACAGTCCTCATACCAGCGACTCTCAGGACAGTCAAGCCAGCAGCAATACAGGTGAGCAGGGGTGATATTACCAAGGCATAAACTGATATGATGAAGTGACAAGTAATTTTATTAGGATCTTTCCAAAGCTGTGTTTGGAACCTGACTTAGGGTCACAAATCTCTTTTTAACCTCCTTTTTAGCACTTTTATTTGGTAGGAGGTTAAATTGAAAAAGACAGTGCAGTATTTTAATTCCACAGTAGAGAAAGCCATATAGTTTCAGTAAGTGGGTATAGGGAAAAATATCGGTATTGGTATCAGCTAAATGAGTTTTGGATGTTGGCAAAGTGGATATTGACCAAAAATTCAATATTGTGCATCCCTAAAATTTGTGCTTGGTTGAAAAACAAAGTCTTATCTCTAGCCAAATCTTAAGGCCTTTAAAAGGCTTGTTTGTTTCCTCTAAATGCTACAGCATCTGTCAGGAAAAGGCATTTGTGGGTTACGCAAGAAAAACTTTCCAAATCCTCTCAGCCACTGCTAAATGGTTGTTGGTGGCGGTTGATTAATGTCACATTGCATTGAGGTTCCTGTCTGTTAAGTTAATAAATTAGCATGTCTTGCTTCTATAAAACCTTAACCAGCCATTTCTATAAACAATACCAAATATTCAACAGCAGAATAAGATGTCTGCTCATCCCACAAGTGCATTTTTCTTTGCCACTGGTGGTACCTTTACGCTCTCAAAGGTTGTAAGATTTATCGCCAAGATGCATTGTTGCCTTGCTGAAGTCATGAACCAAACGCAGGTTTTACTTTTTTTTTTTTCTTTTTTTTTTGTGCTGAGCATATTTAAAGAGCATGTTTGACTTTTTCAACAGATGCTTTTGACTTCTCTGATGACTCCAGCCCTGGAGTCACTGAGGGCCAGAAAGGGCGAACAGGAAGGCAAGGTGACAAATCGAAGGACGCCACCACTGGACTCAAAAAGATTTTCAGTGGACCCAAAAAGGTATCTTTTTTTTGTGTTCTCATATGTAATTCAAACTGTTTTTATCCAAAAGTTATAGAGCACTGCTCTATTTAGTACCTTCTGTGAAAGGTTTCTCATTGTGTCATTACTCCAGTATGAAAATTTGGGGGCAAAATGCACACAAATCTGTTAGCAGTGTTAGCGTTGGATTACGTGACTGAAGAAACCGATGGCTCTCAAAACTAAGATTACAAATAAAGAGCAATACAAATAAAACCAAATGTTAATATAGAAAGTGGAACTAAACTTAATTCTACAGTTTGGACAAAAAAAAAAATCATTTAAAATGAAGGGAAAGAAAACCTAAAAATACATTACAATCATTGATATAACTAATTAGTAATAGTAATTACATAAACTAAAGCCCAAAAAGATTAGTGTTTTTATTCATCTTTTCACAACGTCAATATTCCGTAGTGGCCTCAGTGCTTCAGGAAGCTCCTTCCACAGGTGAGGCCCATGTTGTTTACAAACTACTAAATCTGATAGGCTGGTTCTGTTGACACTTTCCTGAGTAAATGCTACGATTCATCTGTAATTTATGTTTGAGTCGCATCTCGTCGCGCCAAGCGCCTGATGTTAAAGTCCAGCTTTAATTATGCCTAACACCAACACGGTAAACGTTTTCTACGTTGTAAATGTGGGTGTTGTGTGAAGAGTTTAGATGATTACCTCCTATATTGAGTTTTTTTTTTTCTTCTTAATAATCCAGTCCTGATTAGTGGTGTTTTCAGAGCACATTTTCCTGTTTTATTTGAATCATACTTTGCCGTGGCTTTGGGTTATTTGTGCTCTGTCCTCTGCCGTTACCACCATCATCAGCATAAGTTGGTGCATCGCCTGCGCAATGTGTGCTTGAGTCACAGAATGTGTTATTTACAGGAAGTGCTTCAGTGCTGCTGGGAGATTCTTCAGCTCCAGACTGAGCCTACAGCTGCCCTGATTAAAACAACCGGATGAGCTTTCTTCCATTTCTTGAAATTATATAACTAATCTAGACGCAATAAGCAGAGTTTTTTTTTTTTTTTTTTTTTTGCTTAAAAATGAATGTTTTTTCAGTGACCCCAACTCTCAGTGTATGACTAAAATTTACTAGGATGCTGCAACAGGAGTGGAAATGAATGAGTCAGCCTTTCCGGGTCAGCAACTTCTAAACCTGACCGTCTGGGCAGCAACCTTCACCAACGCTTTTATATATATATATATTTTTTTCCTGTACCAAACTTCTTGTGATCAGGGAAGTAAAAGAAAAATAACCTTCTTAAAGGAGTTTGTTAATTTGTGTCATACTGTGTACAACTATTTTTCACGGTTCCTCTTTAATCATTAAATTAAATTTAGGATTAGCGTTCCATTGAACTGACAGTTCTGATATTTTAAAAAGATTTTTTTTATTTTTATTTGTTTTTAGTCTCCTTCTAAAGCTGTGTACAATGCTCGACACTGGAACCAACCGGAACCCGAAGAGATTCCGGTGCCTCCACTTTCTCGATCTCAGACCTCCCCGGTAAGACCATGAGTTTGTATTATTTGCATCTGTCAAGACTTTGTAAGAATCCAGTGCATTTATAGGTTGTGCCATTTAGAAAATATGCATGCTGCTGTTCAATTAGAGATGCTTTTTAAGGAATATTTTGCAAAGCAAATGACAATTTGTTTTCTCAGTAGAAAAGTTGTTCAGTAGTTGGCAGCTTGGATAACACATTTATAAACTGCACCACTAATTATTGCTATAAATGATAATAGTGTTACTTTGGACACTATTTTCAAGTAACATATTGATAATAGCATAATAATACATGTTTGCCCTCTCAAGTACCAATAAACTTTCATTTTGTAAATAACTCTTAGCACTGAAACTGGAAGATAATTTAAATATCCAAAATAAAAAAAACAATAAATAAAAGAAATAAAAACCATGGACAACCAAAACCATAATAAAATAGATTATGAAGTCTCTAAACAAATCGCAATAAATTTTATCAAGCTTATATTAATTTATCATCCAATTAATTGATTAAATGCTTGTTGCAACAAGTCTTTTTTTATTTCTTTTATTTCCAACTTTGTGTTTTGACCGATGCAGTCAGACAAGTGAGTCTAGCTTTGCTTCTTTATTTACCCTCTGAGCTGAACTTACCCCATGGAAATAAATGTTTGTTCAGGGACAAAGAGCTCTGGCACAGGCTTTCTTAAAATTAGCTGTTGACTTTGCTCAATCTCCTCCGACATCTGTTTAAAGCGCTTACTTACACACATGCTCCTAAACTGTTCAGCAGCGGTAAACTTTGTAGACGTGCCCATTATACAGATTTCGTTACTTTGCTCAGACTTTTTTTTTCTCTCTCTCTCTCTCTCTCGCTCTCTGCATTTCCTCCTCCTTCTTCAGCCCGTTTTGTCGAGCGGCAGCAAGGACAGCAACTCTCACAAAGATGACGGCTTGTTCAAAGCGCCTCCACCCCCACCAAAAGTCATCAAATCGGAAACCATCCCCACACGGCCCAACCAAGAGATTGTCACGGCACTCAAATGCAGGAAAGAAGACAAAGAGGTGAGTGGAAGGCACAGCGAGATGGGGGTCTCTGGTAACTGCAATTGATGTTTAGCTACTTTGTAGGTTATCGATATGGTTTTTTTTGTCATGCAACAGTCAGCCTTTTCAACGACAATTGTTGCTAATAATTTTAAATCCCCCATAGATTACTTAGATTAATGATGGGCCTCCTGGACAGAGATTACGCTCTGGGCCTCCATGGCCACAGATCACCTGAAGTGCAGAGGTGTTGCCTCGCGCTAATGCTGTAGTTAGTCCACCCTGTGTCACGCTGAGCACACTCGTCACTCCCCTTGCGACTGGTGAACTTGCAGAAGGAACTGCTGATCAGGCCTTAACGCTTGAACCATTATTGATGAGGCAAATTAGCGCAGTCAGCAATCGCCGATAATGGAACCATCGGAGGGGGCTTAGCGGCCCGGAGCCGTTCCATCGATATCGGCGCAAATGTGTTTCCCCCCCCCGGCTGATTGTGTCTCCGGACCACTTTCCAATTAGCTGTAATTAATCCCATTCCTCTTGCAACAGCTGTACACGGTGGTGCAGCATGTGAAGCACTTCAACGACGTGGTGGAGTTCGGAGAGAATCAAGAGTTCACCGACGACTTTGAGTACCTGGAGACGGGACTGAAGAGCAGCCAGCCACTTAACACGAGATGCCTTAGGTAAGAGGAGACGCTCACTGCTTGTTTCTTTCACTTCTGAGGAGAAACTCTCCCAGTTTGCTGTGATGTCGATGTTTTTAACTCCTGCGT
The DNA here is from genome assembly GCF_019740435.1 of Gambusia affinis. Lineage (NCBI taxonomy): Eukaryota > Metazoa > Chordata > Actinopteri > Cyprinodontiformes > Poeciliidae > Gambusia > Gambusia affinis. Next base: position 9,039,167 of record NC_057880.1, read on the forward strand.
TCATTGTAGTAAATTTCCGTTACCTCACTGAATTGACGAAACGGGGAGAACGCACTTATTTTTAAGTTTATTCACCGCATTTTAAGGTAAATTTTCTTTCAGAGACGTTTTGACTGCGGACGTTTTATTTTTATCCAGGCATTTTACAAGAATGTGTTTTCACTTTTTGGTAACCTTATAGTTCTACTGCACCACAGCATTTACTCTTGAAAAATTACACCACGAATTCTAACATGGTACAAATCGTTTTCACTAACGCAGAGGAGAATAAAAAAATAAATTTTTGCTAAACTACAACACATTACTCAAATACTTGCTTATATTAAGCTACAGTAAAGTAGATTAAGTCGGTGCTGTCATCATAATGTTAGAACATTTATTTATTGACTTTGATATGCAAAAATATAGAACATGTTTACTGAACTTTCTGTGCTTATTCTCATACCATTATTTATTTTTACCCGTGATACAAGTGTAGCACCCTGGTCTTAGCTGGTTCATTTGGTCAAGCTGTCTTCTTGGGTTAACCTGTAGTTCCCACCGAATGTGGGAACTACATGTGTGTTTTATGTGTACCAAAGTACACATGGTAGCTTTATTTCATCCAGCTAAGTGGCAGTGCGCAGTAGCAGGGTGGGGGAGGGGCGGCGGCGGTGTATTTCTCTATGCTCCAAACAACCGGAGAAAACTCTAATCACTCCTGGACTTTATGGACTGGCTATTATTTTCCACTTGGAGACTGAAAAATTCTCTAAGTCTTGATATATCTTTATTCTTGTAACCAACTTTTGCCTAGTTCCATAATTTGTTTGGAATTAGGCAAATCTATTCAGGAGAGTCAATAGATATGCAAAGTGAATCAGTGGTAGCCTGTCTCTCATTCTGGCCCCTTAAGCTTAACAAAGAGTCATGGATAATACTGTAATTTCCACACTTTATTGTCTTTCAGTATAATCAGCCTGGCCACACGGTGCGCCATGCCGAGTTTCAGAATGCACCTCCGGGCCCGAGGAAAAGTGGCTCAGGTCTTCAACATACTCAGTGACGCTCCGCAGCATCCGGTACGTTGACCTCTACTCTGTCTGTCCGTTCATTTGTTGCACATAAATGGATTGTTATATTCAGCTTCATCATCTTAAAGCGGCAGGTCTAATTGAAGTGCTGGAAACGTTATGATTATGCCGCACACCTGGGTTAATTCAACAATATGGTGTTGCATAAGGCTCTGTTCTCTCACAGAACGGAGCCTTATTAAAAGTACTTTCTTGTAATTGTGCAACTTATTGTAATTAACACAAACTTCCTTGGTATCTGTTGTTAAACTGGATTTCAATTGGCAGTTTGCACAAACATTAAATCAACTTTCTTAAACCTGTTTTTTTTTTTTTTGTTTTGTTTTTTGTTGTTTTTTTTTTACATATTTTTCAGAACCTCGCTCTGTGCACCGCCGCCCTGATGTACATCCTGAGTCGAGATCGGCTCAACATGGATCTGGACCGGGCGTGTCTGGAGCTCATGATCAAGCTGCTGGAGCTGGACCAGGACTACTCAGGCGACCAGGATCAGCTCACCGCCAAGGAAGTGGCGAAGGTCAAGGAGAAGATCAGGAAGCTGTGTGAGACCGTGCACAACAAGCATCTCGACTTGGAAAACATCACGGTATGTTGTCCTTTAAAAACTTGTGATGATGTCTAACCCAACTTTTCCCTCCATCTTACTGTCATAACAATCATGAATTCAATTGCTAACTTTCAGGGTCTTATTGAAGAATTCTAATTGTTGATCTACGCAGTTCTCCAGAAATGTGATGAATAAAAATCTACAAATCCAGAAAATATCCTGTGTCTGCATGTTTGTGTTTATTTCTTCTTTTCTAAACATTTCCGTGCTTCATGTTGACATCCGAGATATAGTATATAATTAATCAATCTAAAACTCAAACATATCTCCTCTTGCAGGCGGGCCATCTCGCCATGGAGGCGCTTTTATCCCTGACCTCCAAGAGAGCGGGCGATTGGTTCAAAGAAGAACTTCGGCTGCTAGGAGGCCTGGACCATATTGTGGATAAAGGTCTGTGTGTGTGCATGTGTGTGTGTGTGTGTTTTGAATCCTCCTGCTTGATTGCCTCTGCTCTGTGGTTTAACGACGTGAAAAGTCAAGTGTTGCCGTTTGGGTTGTGCTGCCACAGTGAAAGAGTGCGTGGAGAACCTGAGCCAGGAAGATGACAAGGAGAAACTCGTAGAATCTTTGTGGGGAGCCGAGAGGTGTCTGAGAGTGCTTGAAAGTGTAAGTGGCGTCTTTTCAAGTTTTTCAAAACTTTTACAAAAAAGTGAGACTGGATGACAGAAAAAGTTTATTTTATTTTGAGATTTTCTTTTTGTCACTGGATGAAAGACGTAGTCGAAGCAACTTGTTGACGGCTTTTATGATATCTGGATTAAACCTGAATGTTCCTGGTTCCTTTTTTAAATCTTTCGCTTTGTGTATCCCACTCTGTCGTCTTCTGCTAACAGGTGACTGTGCAGAACCCAGAAAACCAGGGTTATCTGATTGCCTACAAAGACTCGCAGCTCATCGTTTCCTCTGCCAGGTGAGCTCAGGTTGACGTCTGAGTTACCCGAATACTTTTTTGTCACTCACCAGGACTCATAATAGATTTCAGCTCCGACGGTTCCAGCTTTTTCAGTTGGGTGCGCTTCTGGAACATTTTCAGAGCTCCTCTTTTGTGTGTGTGCGTGTGTGTGTTTAGGCAGTACATTAAACTGACACATAAAGGTATGAAAACGACTTGCCCTACAATCTGTGGATATTAAATGAACAAAAACTCCTGCCTGGTTTCTGTCTGGTGCAACTTCACAGACAGCAGTTGGCTGGTTTCACTGCTTCTGGGAATTAAAATGTCAGAAGATGATGAGTCAGCTGCACAATCCGCCCCTTTTAGAGGAAGTCCTGTTAATAAGAGCTTTAAATATAACATTTTAAGTTAAGTGCATGTTTAAAGTTTGAAGAATGTTGTCCCTCAGTTCAGTCATTTATACTGTTATTATTTTGACAATTATGTCAAGTATAAGCAGGTTGCATGATTGCAAAGCAACTAGTCCAATAAACTGACTAGCTGGTAACACATTAAATAGTCTTAACTGAAAACTGCTAATGTTGGGTTCAATGGTAACTTAGTTGGCATTAAGTCAAAGGAAAGAAGGTCAATTTTGTTTTGTATCTATGTGTTGTAAAGATGAAAATATAGCAATTAGTAGTAGACACACCGGTAAAACAAACAAAACATGGAACGGGTTAATATGATTGGCAGAAACAAGGAAGTTATCTGATTGGTTGCTGATCATCCAATCAGATAGACCATTTATTAAGAAAAAAAAAAGAAGAAATTTCTGGATTAAGATGTCAGGAGAGTCTCAAACGTCACACAAATCCAGCGCAACTCACAGGCCAGAAGCAGCTTGGAAATAAAGATATGTTTGTGTTTTCATCAAAAATACAAGTGTGAATCTTGTTCTGTGCATTTGTGAATCATGAGACAGTTTTAGCACCACATACTTACCATTTTACGTGCATTTGCAACTAAAATGATTTGCAATCAAGTTTGATTGATCCGTCAAATAAACTTGTGACTTCAGACTCAAAGAGCCTGGCAAAGTGTAGTGGCAATGTTTTTTTGTGACCTCAATATTGAGTCCTTTTTATGTAATCTTTTCAAACTTGAAATGGTAAGTGGCCTGCATTTGTAGTGAAATTTATTAGGTTCAACAGCCGGTCACAGGATTGCTCAAAAAGAAAAGAAGGCAAAGGCCTCTGCTTACAAATGCTGGCAAAAGCCGGATTTGAGCTGTTGATCTAGACTCGTCTAAAACTTGACGCTCGTTGACAAACTAAATCAGTCAGAGAAAGTTGAATCTTGATCTCCTTGCTTTACGTCTTTGTGCCAGCTTTCTCCAGCGTTAATCCTTTATTTTCTGCCCCACTTCTGTCGTTTCACATCTCACGATCTCTAACAAAAGCCTTCCTCCTTTCTGTCATCAGAGCGCTGCGTTACTGCGAAGATATGATCCAGCGGTACAGCCGGGCGCTAAACAACAGCTCCCTGTCGTCGTCGTCGGGGGTTACGCTGCCACACTGCAGCTTCAGCAACGTGGGCAAGGCGGTGGAGGACTGCATGAGGGCCGTCATAGGGGTCCTGCTGAACCTCACCCACGATAACGGTAGACTAACGTTAGCTTAGCTTCTGTCAGGAGGCGATTATTTAGACAAGAATACTTTTATTTTTATTACATTTTAGCATACTCTGCAAAAACACAAAATCTTGTAAAGAATTTTTGGACTAGTTTCTAGTGGAAATATCTCAATCGGAACAATATGGGAGCGCGTTTTAGGTAAATAATTCCTTAATATTGATGGAAAAGTACTATTTGTTCATCAGTATTAAGGAATTGTTGACTTAAAACAAGCTCATGTTTCTTGCTGAAAAGTTACTTATTAGTTTTGTCTCATTTAAAGTGTACTAACATGTTTGCATTTAGAACTACACCAAAAATACTTAAGATTTTATCGTTTTTGCAGTGTATTCCTCTTGTTCTTTTCACTTTGGATTGTATCATTAAGGACAAAGTGGGATACTTGAAGGTTTACTGAAATAAAACGGCTCAGCAGGGTTTGGTTTCTTGGCGTTAGCAGAGGCTAAACGATCGATCCTTTTGTTTACAGAGTGGGGAAGCACCAAGACGGGCGAGCAGGAACAGCTGACGGTCACCGCGCTCAATTGTGTCCTCCGAGTCCCACGCTACATCCCACAGGAGCAGCGCTTTGACGTCCGAGTGTTGGTAAGACTCTTCCGAGGGAAAACGTACCTCCCCTCCACCCGACAACAAAACATCACAATTAATCCCCTCCCGACCCGTGCTTTCTCTGGTTTGTGTTGCTTTTTATTTATGCACATCAGGGTTTGGGGTTGCTAATTAACCTCGTGGAGTACAGCTCCAGAAACCGCCACTGTCTGGTGGACATGGAGTACACGGTGGATGACACGTGTTTGGAAGACAGCCTGTTGCAGCCCGCTGATCCGACGCAAGCGGAGACACCGGCGGCAGCGGCGGCACAGTCAGCCGGGACCGAGGGAGACGAGGCGGACGTGCCGAAACCTTCTGGAGCGCTGGCTGCCCTGGTGAAGGTAGAAACTGCCACAACGTGTTAAGACACCACCTGTCATTGTCATTGTAGTTTATGTCAACCTTCTACAGGAAACTGGAATATGCTAAGAACTTAGCTGAGGTAACGTGGAGCAAAGCAGGTGAGAAACCGAGTTTCTCCGCTTTGCACAGAACATAATTTTCACAGCTTTGGACAGTTCAAGTTGCTAAATTTAGCCGTGTTTCATAATGCTTCCCTGAACTTTTATCCCCATAAACTTTCCTACCAAGAAATCTTAATCTGTGCTGGTCTGTGTGTTGTGACTTGCTCCTCCAATAGCTGCTACCTGAGTTATTTTTGTTGCTTCAGAAAAAAACAAAAAAACAAAATCAGTTTCTCCACATCAACCCCCCCAGCTACTCTGAATATCCGTATAAAAGGATATATTCTCTCAAAATAATTGTAGCTTGTGTTTTCTCTGGAACAGTTTCCTTTTCCATCTTACAATTGAGAGGGAGAAATAGTCAGGACAGAACAGTACAGATTTGACACAATCCCCCAAAAAACACTGTTATTTTAGCCGTTGGTTACCAGCACAGAAAGACACGGTGGACGTGTGTAAGGAAGACTTCTGGTGTCATTTTTAACAATCTGTGGATGTCTAATCCAGTGCAGATGTATACGCCACAACAAAAATCTCAATTTTTTAAAATTTCACTTCAAAGCTTTCTTGTGTGAGCAGGAGCTGCAGCATAAAACAAAGAAAAATAAAACTCTTTTTCAAAACATCCCAGTCAGCGTTCCCCATCGTCTGCCAAATTTTGGAGAAATTAATGACTATATTTTGTGTTGACTTTAATGTTATATTCCGCAGGCACAGAACCGGGAAAATGACATGAAAATGAAGACCTTTGATTTTTTTTCAGCTATATTTCACAAACGGAAGTTGTAGTTTTATTCGTCTTCCATAAATAACTCATATAAAATCTCTAACATTTGTGCAAACATGCAACCGTAAGGACTTAACAAATGTACATTCTGCAGATGCAGATGTTTGCATTCCTGCATCTGTGCCGGATTAACATTTACTTTTCTGGAGAAAAAGTAAATCCCTCTAAGCTGTGAATAAATGTGCGACATTAGCAGCAGTTTAGTAAAGTTAATGTCGGTCCTTAAAGAGCCGAAACAGCTGCAGGATTTACTCTGTTTGTATCCACAAATGGCTGAAAGCAGAACAGGTCTAGTCTAGTTAAAGGACACGACTACGAACTAGACTGAAATGTGATTTTTAGAAAATTTTTCTCATGTAAATCGCTTTGGACCATTCCAATAGAAAACTTCTGCTTGAAGGTTTACGGTAATATCTAAATACTTCCTCCATACCAGGGTGGTTTTGTGAGGTAGTTGCTGTGCAACAGTGGAGGGTAAACAACTGCCTCAAAAATGTTTCCTAAAGTTGAACCTTCTCTTCATAATTTCATCTTACAGCTTTAAAACTTCTGCCACTAATTCTGGTTTTTGAAGAAGGGCTATTTATTTATTTATTTTTGTGGTAATCCACTTGAAGTTTTTGTTTCCTTTTGGAAATAAATTGGTGAGAATTGGAGATGTTATCTATTTATTTATTTTTTTGTATCAAAATCCCTTTTCCTCTGCATTTATCTTCCAGTTCTTGTCTACTACAGCTGCATGCAGCCTTCTCTGCTAGTTTTTTTTCCCCCTCCCCAGCTTACCTCTGTCATTTCCCCGCCAATGCTCCAGCTCTTCCTGGAGAGGGAGCGTGCCGCCATCCTGGCCGAGGCGAAGACGGACGACCTCATCAGCGAGGCCCCTAAGCCGGCCCTGGACCAGAGCGGCGAGTGGCAGGAGACGTCCGGAGAAATCCAGTGGGTGGCGTCCGAAACGAACGACAGCCAGCCTGAAAAGAAAGAGGAAGAGGATGAAGAGTTGGACCTAAATAAAGGTAGACGTCGACACGCGCACCTGCTTCTCTGTACTCGCTTTTGTTTCATAATCACACGTTCTCGATTCCGTGGCACAGCTTCAGCTTAATTGCATCCTATGCTTTCCAATTACAGTAAGTGCTTCTGCATAGGGAAATGCATTACTGCGTTTGATTAAGAAGCCCCGAAAAGTTACCCTACATAGCTTCATTTTTGCGCACATTTCATTGAACACATCTGTTATTAGACAGTCAAACGATTGCGAATAAGACGTCTTTTCTCCCTGGTGTCGTTCCAGCTCTGCAGCACGCGGGCAAACACATGGAGGACAGCATCGTCGCCTCCTACACAGCTCTGTTACTGGGCTGCCTCTGTCAGGGCAGCCAGGTGAGCCTATGACTAACACACACTCACTCACACACTCCATTCCGGGGTGCTTCTGTTCTCGCCCCTGAACACGTCTCAGTTGTTGATCACCGGCCTCTCCTCCCCAGATAAATGTGACTACTGTGAGACAGCACCTACCTAAAGGGGATTTCTCTATAATGACAGAAATGCTGAAGAAGTTCTTGAGCTTCATGAACCTCACTGTGAGTATGACCCGCGAGGCGACGGCGATAAGAGGGCCAACACGGAAACGTGCGGGAACTCGCTTGGTGTCAGAATGATGCGATGCCGTCGGCGTCAATGAGAATCTCATAGGGTGACAAACTCTAGGTGGAAATTAGAGAGGCTTAATACAAAGATTCAAACAAGAACTGGATGCTTTTATGATAGAAATGCAATCATTATTCCCCACTTTTGATAAAATAATATATAAATGTGAATGTTGTTGTGTTTGATGGATTTTTGAGCCTCGAAATAATTAGAGCTGATAATGAGTCAGACAGCTAATGTGTTGTTTTTTTTTTATTATTATTATTATTCCTCAATATCCAGAATGTTATAAAAACTGCAGGAAGAAAATTGAAATTTGAAGTAGGGAAATTATGGGAATATGTGGGAACTCAGCTAGAGAATTAACCTAATGTGTTATGATGGAGAATATTATTGCTCCTTTCTTCTCTTTAGTAGTCTAATAAGCTCATATGGGCTGGTTAACCAGTGAGCTACTTTACAGACGGTGTCCTTTCAAACAGAGGGATTTATTTTCCACACCATGACTTTCCAAACACATTTTTTGACAGGAAGGAAAAAGTAGAAGCAACAGCCACTGTGCAGAAACAGGTTGGGAAGGGGGAGATGGAGATTAGATAAGTACACAGACAGAAAGCACGCGGATTATTCTGGCACTTTGTTTAAAATCTCATTAAAATGAGTCGAACTCATTGGAAAATTTAAAGAGGTTTTTTTGAGCAGTAAATTTTTTTTTTAAGACTTTCGTATCCCAGAAACTGGCTCATACCCAATTTTAAACTTTTCCTCCAAGAGGGGGGAAAAAAAAATCATTTGCAAGCAATGACACAGTAAGATAAAAAAGACAAGTGTTTGAAGTACAGATTTTTATTTGAATATCTTCAGCTGTTGATTCGGTCCTTGGCTCTTGGCTAGTTGGAATGGAGATATGAAAAGGCATTTATTTTTGTTAAAGTACCTTTTTGTCAAGTGGGTAAGAAAAGCACTCAGAGCCACCGATTTTCTTTCTTTCTTTCTTTTCTTTTTATGATACTCAGTAAATTATTTCAGTCCCCATTCTGAGTCATTTTCCATGAGAAGTAAAATTTGCTGGGCTGTGTGAAAGGCCGGTCCGGCCTGCCTGTTTCCCCAGAAGTTTTAAAACGGCTCACCCGGCCTGTGCTAGCTTTTACGGAACGCTGGCATTAAATTACTAAATCTGATAGATCTCACAAATTCTTGTGTGACCAAGCTGCATATATTTCAAGTACTAATAAATTCAGAAAAAGGGTGCTAATTATTAGATTAATATTCATCGAGCCGTTTCTGGTCCCAGATGTTGCGGTTTTGAAGCAGCTTCATATGCGATCCGTTTCGTCGGAACACGTGATTGGATTGCTGTGAAATTTTTTTTTTTTTTTTTTAGTGGAGATACATTTCAAACTTTAATCTGCAAAATTTTTGAGTTCTCACACTTTCTGTTTCCTTCCTCCATGCCGCCTCCCCACACAGTGTGCAATGGGCACCACAGGACAGAAGTCTATCTCACGGGTCATCGACTACCTGGAACACTGTTAACACACGATGAACCGCAACGAACTCACTCTTCTGCACACTTTAAGGGTTCAAGATCCGCTTCCCGCTGATGTCACACTCCCGCGACCTCCTCCGACCGCCCGTCGACGCTCACACCGATGATGCGTCGCGTGTAAACTCACACAAAGCAACAGTTCGAGTTCCCTTTCCGGAGCACAGCCTGAACCAAAGCCCTGTTAGCTGACGGACGTGTTGATTCCCTCTTCTTTTTTTTTTTTTTCTCCTTTTCTTAAGTTCTCTCATCAGACTCCACATTTCACATCCAGATTCATACTTGTTTGTGATTTGCACAGATTATTATTTGCTAAATGATCCCGCGGGTTTGGTAACAACGAGTCGTTTGGAAACGGACTCAAAGCGGATCGTCTGACGACAACGAGCCGCCGAGGAGGAGCCGTGTTGGCTGTCAGGTTCTGATTTCTGGCTGCGCAGCTCGAGTGTGCGAAGCCTTGAATCAGATTTTATGGATCATTACATTTTAATCTCTGCCTGTTCACGTCCAAGCCAAGGGTGAAATAATTGATCAGCAGGGAAATCAATCATCTTCATGGACTTTAGAATGATGTCTATATGTAAACAGCGTGGAATGATTTTGAATGCGATCCATCAGTTTTTAATTTCTCTCAATATTCACAATTAGACTGAATGTTTAAGGGAAATGTTTTTTTTAGGTTTTGGTTTTAAGTTTTTAATTTTTCTCAAACACAATTTTAACTATTTAAAAAAAAAAAAAAAAAAAAAAACTAACTGTAGGACATTTCCCCCTCATGTTTGACGCGATCAGGACGACCCGTGACCGAGACTGAAACGACACGCCATCATGGATTTATGTCGTTCTCGCCCATATTTGTGTCTATTTTAATTTAAACGTCAACTAATCCAGCAGCGTGGTTAACTCTTCTCAGCTACAGCACATAATAAATTACTCCAGATGATTGTTTTTTAAATGCAATGAAATAATTTTAAGAATTGTATTTAATTTAATGTCTTCTCTCCTCGTTGTGCAAAATCTTTTGCTAAGCTGGACTGTGTTTTGTTTTAATATAATCATGTGACCGATTCTTTTTTTTTTTTTTTTTTTTGTTCCTTTTGTGAAAATTTATAGATTGTGGCCCAAGTTTTAACAAAATATAATTTTTGATTAAGAAACTCGATTGGATGTAGCTTCATGCTTTCCCTCAGTCCATCGTCACGATGTTGTCGGCTCTGGACTCCTCGTCCGAAGCCGCCGTTAATTTATTCTGCTTTGGTGTCGTTTCAGCCGTGATCGTCCGCCCAGTACTCTGAAAAGCCTCTCGTCGTGAACTGCTCTCCTGTTTCGACCACTGAACCGGGTCACAGCCATACTTATTGTATAAACATCAGTTTGATCTGGTTTTGTAGGGCTGCGGTGAACATGACTGTGTTTACTGTTAACTACTTTGCAAGACTTTGGTCTAACGGGACATTTTAGAATGTAAATACTCGTGTACATATACGTTACTGGACATTTAAAATGCATAGACTTCTTCTTCTTCTTCTTCCCCTCCCCGCCTACCCCGCCCCACTCCTCTAAGCTGATATCTTATTTTATACTATATTTCTGAGTTGTTTGAAAAAAAAAAAATAATAATTGCAAGATTTAAAAGAAACAGCAACAACAAAACACTGTTTGTACCTGTTTTGAGAACATAGTCTCTGGTTAAATGTAAATAGTTGTATCTGAAAATGGAACAAAATTGCTACTTTCAGTACATATGGCGTGTGTTTTTTCCTTTATTGCCTTTCCTGTTTTATTGCTGACATGAGGAACCCTTGACACTTATTGGTAAAGATTTTTTAAAAGCCTTAAATTCCAGCTTTATGGTACTTTTATATAAGCACACAGAAATTTTTTGCCATTATTTATTTTTGCCTACTTAAAAATCCTGCCTTGTCACTCTTCCAGTTGTTTTTAGATTTATTATCTGTCACATTGGCCAAGTGTAGGTGAGCAGCCATGTTCTTGTCCATTTCCTTAAGATTTAAACATATTCTTTACTAGAAAAGTTTAGTTGTTTTTGTCCATAGAGAAGAATCCAGAGGATCGTCCTGTGTCATGTCTTATTTACAAATGCATCTTCAAATGAAGTCATCGGAAAGTTAACTTATTTCAGTAATTCAAAACTCGTATCGTATGATCATTGTCTTGACAGTCCCTCTTTGATTCTCTTTAGTTTTAGCTCAGGTCATTTTGCTGGCCAGTGAAGAAGAGATATTGGTATTTTTGGCAATGCAAGCCGGTACCGTGTCCAGCTGGAAGACGAAATCAGCGTCTCTATGAAGCTCTTTGTCAGAGTGAAACATTGAGTTGTCCAAAATTCCCTGGGGAGAAGACTGCCCTGATGTACGGCAACACAGAGGACCGACACCAGACGAAGCCGTGGCTCCCTAAATCATCACCGTCTGTGAAAAGTTCACAGACCTCTTGAAATGTGGGTTCAGTGCCTCTCCGCCCTTCCTCCAGACTTTAGGTCCTCACTTTTCACATTAAATTCATAGTTTCATCTGAAAGGAGAATTTTGGACCACTGAGCAGATTACATCCTTCAGACATTGTGGTTCAGGATTGTCTTAAAGGGTGTACATTCAGAGCACAATCAAGTAACTTTTACTTGAAGTTGTTGTAAAAGTGCTATATACATCTACCATGACGTAAAAGAAATTTTTAGGCCTCGAAATTGGGCTTCTGTCTCTGTAAGAAGCTCCAGATCTTTCTGACACTCCGCCTTCAGCACATCATACCAACGGTGCTTCTCCATTAGGCCGTTTACAAACGGTATTAGGAGTGTTGGACTGAGGGGTAGTTTCCTTTGGTAAGTTCAGCAGATCCACCAGCTGTTGCCAAACACTGCTGTCGCTAGTCTGGAGGAACTGAGAGGAGAAAGTGTGGGGGAGAGGTTCTCTGTGAGGCTGAGGGTAACTGGGAGACTGCAGCTCAAAGAAGGAACTGTGTGAAAACAGGCGGTGCTTTAGGTGCCCTCCTCCCTCCCCCGAATGGTTGCCTTGGGAGATTCAAGGGTTCTTCAAATACGCATAAAAGAACTGATGAATGGATGAGCAACAACGAAAAAAAAATAATTTCTTTCATAATATGAGAGGTATTAACTCAAGGAAGACTGCATGTACACCTAGTCCTGAAATGACTTTGCTCTGTAATAATCTTAAGACTATGTATATATGCACTTTTTTTTTCTACCACGTATTTTAAATCTCTTCAGTTTTTCATTGAAATGCTCGGATACTGTTCTCTGTTAGCAACCAGCATCTTTACAATAACATTTGGCTTCTTATCCTCCTTGTGGACGGTGTTCTTAATCGTCAGCAGTCTTTCTAACATTACTTATACCAGCGCTGTCCAAACTTTAAGCCCACAAGGTCTTAAAAGTTTCAACCCACAAACGTTTGAGATTTGAGTGCTGTCCTTTTCTATTTTTACTTAATTGTGTTCTTTGCACTTCAAATTAAAATGAATGCAAAGGACTTGCATAACAAAACAAAAAAACCCTTAAGATAAACACGAAGCACTTGACTTTTATTTTAACTTATCTCCATCTTTTTTGAAAGGCTTCACTCACATCAGAAAAATGTCAAACTACGTTGGCTTGGAGACGGAGCGGTCCTCTGTCTCTTTTGACTCGTCTGAACCTGTGCCGTTTTCTTCTCAGAGCAAGTAACTGCTTCAGCCGGTCAGTCTTCAAATCAGGAAAACATCAGTAACTCTTTAAAATGATGGCAACCTTCAACCGAGCAGTCCACTACACCAGCATGGAGAGAAACGCAATGTGTGCAAAACTCCGTCCTGAAGGGGAAATTATGCCATAACCACCTCAAACATTTTTCCTCAAACATTTTTATTTTTTTAATGAGGGATTATCTGCTTCAGCCACCTGTGCTGGCAGTCTGAAAGTCTACCGTTCTTGAATTGTGTTTAAGGGCCTTTACATTTCCGAGAGGTTTTCATTAGCCGTAAGCCATAATCATCGAATTGAACATGTAAAGAAGCCATATTATTTAAGAATTTTCAATTTAATTAGTAAAATATTTGGTTTCCCCCCCGCCCCCCCTAATGTTTATGGAGACTAAATAAAAATTAAAAGCCAACGTAAACATATGAAAGATGTTACTGATTTTGTGGAAACACTTTTATTTTTTTCCACCTGTACTGAATAAATCTACAAAAAAAATTTGTTAGATATTGCAACAACAACAAAAAAGCTATCCAGCATAAGATGAATTTCCGTCCAGGGTTTTTACACGTATTAGCCAAGGGTGCCAATAAATACCGGAAGCCTGTGTAGATGTCTGAGTGTGTGTCTCCATTCCCACGTCTCCTCTCATCCCAGACAAACCGCCTGTCAGGCGCAGAGGCTCCAGACTGTGGTCGGCATTCTTAACTGCACTCAGCAGTGACAGTCTGTGGACGCGGCCTCTCAGTTCACCTGACTGATGGATATTGGAAACAAAGGATTCCTGTTGCAGTCGCTCGCCGAGAGTCGCCCTACAAATAGCTCGGGGAGTGAGGGGAATTTATGGAAATGTGCCGTGTGGCAACAAAAGAGGCGACGGAAGACAGCTGTGTTAACAGTGATGCAACAAGCGGGGCGGCTTAAAAAAAAATCTAAGCCATCAGGAGCTGACGGGACTCGCAGAGGCAGTTTGTGTTGTAAACATTGCATCAATACCGTGTAATTATGTCTTTACGTCTCATTGCCCAGCATGCAAACGCGATCGGAGTTTATTTGTGGAGGAAATTTAAATTTCAAAGACAGAGAGAGAGAGAGGGTCTTGAATATTGATGACCTGCACCTCCATACACATCTCTTTGCCTTTCATCTCCTTCCTATATATAGTTCACGGCAAGGCTCCACTTGGAGGACGGCGGCGGCTCAGAGCGCCTTAGGATGATGGCAAAGGAGGGGACGAGCAAACGCAAAGAGAAAGGCGCAGGCGTTTGTACAGTTTAAGTAGATTGGTAGGGATGTCCAAGAATGTGAGAGAGGGGTAGGTGGGGTTGGCCAGGGGGAGTGAAGAGCACAGGGGATTAACGGTTCCCACCTGTCAATCACAATCAATCTTATTGAAGCTGTGCTTCCTGAGGCGGGGGACTACAACCGATTCCTGCAGCTTCCCGGTGCTCATCCTTTGATCCTCCTCTCTGTCTGCAGCTACAGTTTTTTTTTCATGGCTCAACACTTGTCTATGAGTTTCTCCTCTCCCCTGTGCATGCTTTATATATATATATATATATATATATATATATATATATATATATATATATATATATATATATATATATATATATATATATATATATATATATATATATATATATATATATATATATATATATATATATATATATATATAGGCTATAGGCTTATTGTTTCTCTAGTGTTTGTTGGAAGATCTGCCTCAGAAAAAAAGACAAACCCAAAACAATCTATCAACTCTAGGCAGTATTATTTGACATGTTCTTCCAAATTCAATTGTTCACAGACAGAATGAACGCGTTCTGCTGTTTTGTCACATTTCTGCTCGCCCTAATGCCACTAGGTGGTGTGAGCGCACAGCCTCTGACCACAGAGGGCCTTGATTGGCTAAATGAAGTGCACACGAACCCGGCATATTTTTTTCCCCCTCTTTCTTCTGTGTACAAGCAACATTACATGCACACAGACACGCATCTCCTCATTGGCAGTGTGGCCCGCTGATTTCCCCTCAAGCTGCAAGCACTCTGATGTCTTTGTGGAGATAAATGCGCCCAGCCTCGCCGAGGCAGCGGCGTGCGCGCACCCTCACACCTAAGAACAGTGAAACATTTATGAAGATGCTCAATAGCTACTTTGCTGGGCTGTAAGTATCCCTATTTACTTAAATCATGCAAACGTTTTGCCATTTGTTTACCAAGATATGCAACCCCCCCTACACACACACCCACCCAGACAGATGCAGAATCGTTCGCCACTTCAATCTGTGCAATTCCCTGCCTCTCATGGCAGTTTATGAGGGTGAAGATGTGCATAGTTATGATTCCAGCAGAGGTGCTAAATTTGTAAATACACCATGCTCACCCTCTAAGAAAGAAACGATAAGAAGCATTTTCACGCGAGATGTGATGCTGGTCCTGCTTCAGTGGTTCAAATTAAAAATAGAGACATGTAATTCAACGAGATTGTAGCGTTTGCCTAAAAGAAAACCTCTAAAAGTTGCTCTATATCTAGTTATTGTCAATCTTGTGATCTTTACAGATCATCTGGAAATGTGATTGATTCTATCTACTAAAGCTAAAGGGATTGCGAACGTGGTGGTTTAAAGCCTCTAGGTTGCTAACCCTGCTCACCTGATGACAAAATGGAAAGATATGAGCTTAGATGTGTAATTTAGTCAGGGAGAACATTGTAGTAGGCTATCATTTATTATTCTATGATATTATTCGTAAGTTAAAAAGTTTCTTCATCTACCCTGGTCGTGGTAACAACCTTTTCAGCAAGTCAATGTTCTTCTTAGGCCTTCTAATGATACATCATTGGGTCCAGATGCATTAAACCAGGGAGAGAGCTAAAACATGCAGGATGCATTGTAGCTTTTTATGGAGCTTAAAGGAGTTAATCTGTGTCACAGTAGTATATGATGGATGTCTCATAATCCTGATGTGTGTGAGTTCTCTTCCTCAAGAGAGGATCTTTGTTGGAGGGCTTAGCTGGTTTGCTGCAGATCGCACACCTGTCTGCAATCACCTCATCAGTTTAGCGAGTTATGGATATGTTGAATGGTTTATCATGATGGAGTCAAACCTTCTGGGTTCCTTCAGAGTTTAGTTTTGCCTTTGGAGCAAGAAGTATGTTTTATTTACCGTCCTTGAACTCTAGCTCCTTGTGTCCTCTGCGCCTCTCGGCATCAATATTAGTTTGGTTTCCATACTAACGCCTGAACCTCTCCTCGGACCTCTCCACGTCAGATTTCTCCTTGACTATCGCCAGTCCCTCGGTTGTCCACTGCAGCTCTGAAGTTCCCCAACTCTCTCGTGCCTTCCTGCTCTCAACTTGGATTTCCATTCCCTTGTTGAATCTTCCCATCTGGACCTCATCTTATAAACCTGCCAGGATCTCCATCCTGCAGAACCGTAAGCCAACTTTTCTTATCCTTCAGGTCTAAAGAGTCGCCTCCATATTTGTCCTCCAGAGTTTCCATTTGCTATTATGAACTCCCCTCTCCCTTTTCATTCTCTGCCCCAGTAAATGATTCTGAATGTGGGTCAGGAAACTAAAGGATAAAGCTCCATTTCAAACAAATTATTTATTATTATCACAAAAAGCAGAGGGGACTCCATTATTGGATTAGGCTTTGAGCTGTTGCTTGATTGTAAATGACTAGATTTGGATTTGGGATAAAAGAAATCTTGATGGAGGCGTCCTTTACATATAAAAACATACAAAACCCTTCAACCTAAACATAGGCAGATGTGTCTAAATTCTTCTCTGGAAAGAGTCATTGTTTGGCAATCATAAGGCGGCTTATGGAGTGCAAATTGGCAGGCTTTTATCTATTATCTTAACTGTTTATATCTGTGGTTCTCAAATAGAACCCAACTTTGGGTCACAAAACATGCTCCAAATGGGATCTTGTGGTGTTTGTGTAGCCATCCTGTTATTTTTGAGTGCTTTCTTATGATGTTGAAGCGCAAGTCCCTGTAGAAGGAGAACACAATGGGAACCTAAAATTAAAATTTCTCTAATCGTCTGTCGAGAGGTATGCCCTTAAAGGGTGAGCAGCTGCTTTGCACTATTAGATCATTGAGTGTTTGAATCAGAGCTGAGTGGACCATGGTGGCGTTCTTTGTCGATCCAGGGTTGTACTGCTGCTGCTGCTGCAACACAAGCCTCTGATAATAATGTATTTGTTCAGTTTGTTCACCAGTTTGCTGCCACAGCCTGGTGTGTTCAGCAGCCTAAAAGGATGCTTGTTTGCTTCCCCAAATACACATTTCCGATTGGTCAGGCGTGCAAAGGATACACACAGTTTGTTAAACATCACGGTGTGAAAGTGGCAAACAAAAGGTACAACCGTGTAAAGGTGCACGGGTGGTGCTTTAAACATGAATTCACTCGGCCACGTTTATTTATTCCAATTGCAACAAACAAACGCGCACTCTTTTCTGACCATGTATGCCCATACAGCTGCGTTCATGTAATCTCAGTCCTTGAATTGTTGAGTGGCAGAACAGAAAGACTCACCAGCCCATCTGTATTCCTGAGTGTGCGTGACCTGCACTCTAACGGATGAGCTTTTGTCCACAGGCGAGCCAGATGAGGAGCGGAGTGGAGTGCTAGTATTACTACCCTGCATTGGCACAGGCTCTTGGTATTTCTTACCGCTAGGCTCAGCCGGCCTTATGTCTGTCTGTGGCAGCAGGGTGGAGTCAGATAAGTGTTGTGTTGGCTTGGCAAGATTTCTTGTTGGTGTGTTTAGAGCTGCCCATCTGTGTGTTTGCATTAAGGCCAACTTAGGCCATGTAGAGGTACAAAGTGTGTGTGTGTGTGTGTGTACACACAAATGTTGCAGGACTGTGTTGAAACGTGAAGTTGCTGCACGTTCCTTAGGTTGGTCTCTGGTGGACTATGAGCAAAATAGTTTTTCATCAATTCCACACTTGAATTGCCTAAAGCCTGTTGGAAATACTGAAAAGAAAATCTGTCCTGCAATTGTTGACAGACTCCTCACTCGCCCATCAAAAATGTATTTTTCTCCAGTGTGCTTTACTGAAACTCTGTCTTATTCATCGAAAGAGAGAAACCGTATTTATCTCTTGTCACAGAGGTCAGTGGAAGAATGGATAATGTCTTGCAAGAATTTTTCTTCAACGCCATTTGTGACTCCTCTCCGGTATTGCATTCACTTGATGTATTTTTGAAATAATTTGATTATTGAGACCTCATTTATTAATGAATGAA
Source organism: Gambusia affinis (assembly GCF_019740435.1). Taxonomy (NCBI): domain Eukaryota; kingdom Metazoa; phylum Chordata; class Actinopteri; order Cyprinodontiformes; family Poeciliidae; genus Gambusia; species Gambusia affinis. Next base: position 9,057,434 of record NC_057880.1, read on the forward strand.
AACCAGCAAAAATCCTTGAGCCAATCAGTTTCACAGTCCATTTTTCTCAAAGCCCTTATTCCCTTCTGAACTGCCATCTTGTGTTTATAATTTATCGTGAACTGTGAGCTCTGTTCTTTATTTATCCTCAAAGAAAATATTAGACAGAAAACAGATCTACATGGAAGACTATTTCTCTTTACCGTGGTTATAAAGGAAAGCAGGCCCTATGCATCAATCTCCAAAAACATGAACCAATACGCCTTATATAGCACAATTAGAACCACAAACTGGAGAGACTTGGAGATTATATCTCACAGTAGGTATCCTTTGTTTCCAATAAATATATAAAAGCTTCACTGCAGGCTGAATTTTCCATACTTTCTCTGCTGCCAAGAACCACTGTAGTGTTGAAATAACCTGAAGCGTCCACAAATGCCACACAACTATCTGTAATTGTTTCCGCTTGTTTGCATTTTGCTCGCTCCAAGAAACCATATACGCTCATAAATTAACTGAGTGGTATTACAGCGGCAATCAGGAAAGATTAAGAAGGTGTTGCAGCAACTTCAGTCGGCTGACATGTGACTCCAAGTTGTCTCAGTAATGATAGTAGTATACAGAACTCAGTCAGTAAAGTCATCTGCTAGTTAAAACAAAAAAAAAGGCAATTTAAAAAGCAGGAGAAGTTTTCTTATGATGCTGACCATACCCCCCAGTAGTTATGGTTTTCTATGTGTTGTGTCTAAAGCAAATTTCTTTGGCCTAATTGTATGTCCAGGCAAACGCACTGAGCGGTCCACAGTATTGTACCCAATAAAGACGACTTCAGAAGATTACCAAAAGATCCTCGCTCTTATGATATCTTTAATAAGGATGGTTTTACATCCATCCATCCTTCCCTCTCTCCCTCCCTGTCTGTTTCACCCTATCCATCACATTGTTTCCTCTTTTTTTTTTTTTCCTCACTTTGCCTGACTGGTTTTGTTGCTGGAGATCTGAGTGATTAACTGCCAGTGTGAAGCATGTGTGGGCATGCCAGCCCATCTAGCAGAGTCCCCCATGGCTTCCCTAAAAAAAAAAAAAGAGAAATCAAAACATCAGCCTCTCAAGCCTCTAAACAGAGTCTGAAGACCTGCTCCTTTTCCACTCTAATGGCCCCTGTGATACTTCCCTGGAGGTAATGATGTTTTGCGAGACAAAACTCTCATTGCAGTGCTGAGAGATGACAAGGCAAAAGGGCTTTCCTCTTTTAAACTGTGTTACACTGCAAGCTTTATTTTAGTATTGTGCCTCTGCAGCGGTATAGTTCTCACCAAATGTGATTATCTTTATGTAGAAATATCGCCAAGAAGAACCCCAAAAATAAACATCTACAAATGATAATTCTGCTCTAGCCGACAGACCGTTTTGTGTTTTTGGGAGTGAGATGTACAACAGACTGGGAAGACTCAGTATTTGCATTATCGTGCATAACTGAATCTTTGTGTAATTTTAAAAGCATTAATATTAATTATTCCCTCTTTTCCTGTGGCACTGTGCCCTGCAAGGCTTCCTCGCCCAGGGGGAGAACAGAGGCACACCGTGGAGAACATGCACGAATCTCCAACGTCCTTGCAAAAGTGACTAAATTGTGCTTTGTAGAGTTTGACTTCAGAGTCTCAAAGATGCCGGGCTTCTGTGGGGAATGCAATAAGGCAGAAACTCACACCATCCTTCAAATCCAGCAAAATGAGCTATTTTACAAAGATGCTGAAATGGGATGCTGAGAGACAGAAGGTGTGTGTTTGAAATGTGGGTTACTGATTCTTGTTTATCACACAGCTGAGCCAGTTTTTATGAGCAATGGCCTTTCCTTGACTGTTGTTGCACACTTCTTTACACTCTGCAAAAGGAATCACAACTCATGAAAGAGATGAGGACTATAAAGTCTGATTTTTGCAATTAATAAATATAATGTGAAAATGTGCGTGGCTAGAGCAGCTCACATTTCTACAGTCACAGATATGTCTTACTAGAACTACAAAACTGGAAGTTTATGTGATAGACACACAAAGTAAACGCATAATTTTGAACAAGATTAAGAATACAAGTCTTGGATAAACAAAAATCTAACAGTTTAGGGCGTCTGTATTTAATTTAGAGCTGTTGTAAACTATTATTTTAGTAATAGAGTAATTATTCTAACGGTTAATCAAGTAGTCACAGTATCACTATCGGAAATTTTCAAAATTGTATAGAAAAAAACTATACTTTTTTATAGTTTAGAAGATTAATCTGTAACAATAATAGCTCACCTTTTAAATTAACCTGGACAGAAATCATACAAAAATCTGAGATTAGATTCAATTTAATAATAAAGCAGCAGACTCAAAAACACTTGTATAAAAAATGTCTATACCCCAGATTTTTGTTTACATATTCATATTCAGTCAATTTAATAGATGAACTCTCACTTTGTTCAACTATTTGTATCTTTGTATCCATGTGCGCGATTGGATTTGATGCCTTCATCACACACAGAAAAACATCTGACATCTACGTACCGCCACGTTGTGCTCCGCTACCCATTTGTTGCTGCCAAGATGGTTTGAAATTTATTTTCCAGTTCGTTTGTAAAGCTACACTTATGCTAAGCATCAGCTACAGCAGCCGGCTGTGTTCAGTCTATCTGCTCCACCAGTATAAGAACACCCGCCACGCTCTTTGCCACCTTTCGCTTCGTTCCAGCCACTATTTTAACGATGCATGCCTATTGGTCTCGTGTAAAACGATTAAAAATCTGGATTAAGCAAAGAAATCACCCTGGATCAAAGTTGAAAATTGGACATTATGATGCTAGTGCTTAGCATTTGTCAACAACTCACAGGCGGAAGTGAGAGCCTTGTGCAACATGAATAGTAACACGGTTCGCTGAGTAGTAAAACATAATTTAACAAAGCTTCGAGACAGATAATTTGCCTCAAGGAATTTTAATAGATGTACTTGAGTAATTGTTGCAGCCCTAATTCAATCCCCTTTTCAACTAGCTGGTAACTCTGGAGGAGCTGCAAAGATCTACAACTAGAGTAGCAAACACTAGACTGCCATTCCACATTGTATCATGTTAAGCTTAAAGAAATATGCAGATATGTGTAAAGAACTCTTGAGCATCATTGTTCATATAAAAATGCTAATTGTGCCGTAGTGTTTGTGTATGACGGCAGTATGAAAAGTGCAGATATGGTGGCATTTGCAGATAAAATAACCTACCATCATTTACATAAGACTTTTTATAGGAACTATAGGAAACCTAATTTTTTGTTGTTGCAGGACATGATTCTCCTGAGAAACCAGTGTGTCTACAACAAAGATATAAAAGTTGGAACTAAAGAAAACTGAGGCTGTGAAATTTCTTTCATTGGCAAAGAAAGAAGTGAAAAGCCCTGGAGGGTGAGGAAAAGTTTGTGGCTACGCTCTCAACAAAGGGTGGCTTCGGTTTGGGAATGCTTTCTTCCTCTGTCGTTTCTAAGTGCATTATATTTGCTTTTGACCTGAACTGATTTGCTGCTGGACTGCTTTGGATTTTCTGAACTGTACTAACCTGCTTACAGCTTTTATTTTGTAGAATATGTTTTTTGGTTTGTTTGTTGTTTCCCAGAACCCGGTTTTGGATTTGGGCTTTGCCTTTAAGCCGATGGGATTTGCATAGAAGCTCTTAATTCTCTGCAAGAGTGTGAACAGTTTATGATGAAGCTTACTTTGGTATCTCTAAGTGTTGTCATCCAGTTGCGTGGCAGCACTGTAAGGTTTGCTGGTTCCCACAATGCAATTTATTTTCAAGAGCTGTGCAGAACTTTTTTATAAAATATGGTTTTAATAGGCAAACAAGAAATTCGGGTAAAGAAAGCGTAATTTTTTATTTTATTTTTTTCATTTCAAACTTAAATGGAAATGAAGCAATCAAACCTCAACTAGCCCTGCCCTGAGTCTTTTATATGTATCTCCTTATGCAAAACACCTGATTGAAATGACTGCATGACCTCCTCTGCAGCCAGCAAAAGCCTGTTAATCACCCATTCATTTAAATCAGGTCTTTGGAAGCAAGGAGAACCTAAAAAAATGCAGGACTGGGGTACTTGAGAACCAGCTTTTGGAACCACTGTAATAAAGAGATGAGCCCACAGGGGATGACATGCAATCCATTTCCACAATAGTTCTTGTGAGCAAACTAATTCCTTGTAATTACAACTAAAAGCTACTTAGCCACTAAAATTACTTTGTAAATTCGATTAAGTGGATAAAAGTGTAATGCTTATTTCTATGGTAAATTCCAGAATTGGTTAAATATGGAAACATGCCTGTCAGGGACAAGTTAGCAGTGCCGAAAAAAAGCACCACAGTATTTATTGAGTTGAACGGCTCAGCATGTTTTCAGTAGGATTACATAAAGGGAAACGGTAAACGATGCAAATATTAGATGCACAGATATTCAATGACATAATAAAATATCGTGACAAAATCAACATCATTGCACATGACAGACATTTTCAGTGACATGTACCACTAGACCTAAAGGCTGATGTTAAATCAAAGCACAAGCTGTTTAAAGTAACTGAATATTTTACGATATGTTTTATAATACATTACCGAGGAGGCTTTACACGTCTTGCTTAGGATATATGTGGAAAATCCCTTCACGTTTAACATTTTCCATGATCAAGCAGATTATGTGCTGCTTTCATACACTTAAATTGCAATATGATTGCCATAACTACCTTTACCTCTTCCCCATATTTATTAATATAGTAAATCCCAAGTTTTTAAGCACATTTTCCTTTCAGTTAAGCAACATTTAGTAACTCAAAATAACAGAATCACAGGTCTACCATACCCACCCACAGAGTGCATGGAAGATATTATGAAAGAACAGTGATGGCAGTATTTCTTTTTTTTCACTAGCAGCATATTTATTAGACAATGATGCAATGAGAAGACATGCTGCTTCTGAGTAAAGCAAGCCTGTGTTTGATAGGAAAAAAACCTGTCACTCTGCCGCTCTCATTACGCTACTGCCTGGTCTGTCAGCATCACAGGAGCTAGATTTAACAATTTCACACTTGTTTCCCCACACAAATTGTGGAAAATCACCCAAGTATATCAGGGATGTCACCAGCTGAAGCCATAAGTAACGAGGATTTTTTTATTTAAATTTTTTTTTTATGTTATAGAAAGAATAAAGTTAAACTGAGCAGCACTTGAATGACGAAACAGAGTTCGTTCTGCAACACTGGTGTTGCTCTGGCTTGTCGTGGTCAAACTGAATTGCCGGTCTTCGTTTTTATTTTCTCTTGTATTCATGGATCATGACTGCAGGAATGAGACCCTAGAAATGAATGGGTCAAAAACGTTCTCAGGATGGCTGAGTAGAGCTGCTGCTGATGCTCTGTGCTGGAGAATTCATCTTAAGGCATCTGATCAGGATGCCCTGAGCTACTTGGACAGATCCTACAGGGAAGATACCCTGGGGCAAACGCACAACGGTTGGAAGCGGCAAATATATAAATCTTATTTCTGTCCTGGGATGCCTTGGTTTCATTTGCTGTTGAGAATTGGCTTTAGAACATCACATAGCAGAGGGATGCAAGTTTTTTTTTTTTTTTTTTTTTTTTTTCTGCAGGTTAATTTTTCACACAAAACCAATTTAGGTGTAATTGCAAACATTTCTGTCATTTAAGCAGTGCATCCACACGGATTCGCCAACTTGGGAGACCAGAAACGATTTTTGAAACCTGGCTCCAGACCAGATGCATTTCAGAATGTCTGTTTCGTGTTTCCGTGTAGCCATGGAAACATACATTTTTTCTTTTGAAGTCAAAGGTCCATCTCTCTTTCTATTCTGCATGTGCTGCACTTGCATAAGTAAAAAAACATGGTATTGCTCATTCTGTTTTTTGTCGTTCTCTGACAGCATTACAGCGCCACCCATTGGCCTGGTGTACCTACTGCGCCATTTTCTGTGTTTCATCCTGTCGTGTGGTCGCAGATTTTCTCTTGGGTTGTTTAAAACAAGTTGTCCCTGCATGGTCGTGTGTGGCAGTGGCTCAGGTGGGAGAGCAGATGGCTGTCACCTGGGAGGGCATCCAGTATAAAACATCTGCAAAGTCTGCATGCATTAAATGACGGCGTTAGGCTGTTTGCTGTGTCGTGGCATCTTGAATAGAGAGAGGTATTAAAAGGAAAGCTACACATGCATATCCATCCCTGTTAGCATTTAAAATAAATGTTTATGGGGAATGGCTCTTACAAAGAGAGAATGGCAAAACCCTTGGCAGGATTCATTTACGTGAAAGAAACTATTTTGAAATGCAAGAAACAAGTTGACCCAGTAATACACACTTTTTTTTTTTGTAGATATGTTTATTGATTTTTTTTTTGTTTAATAATAACAACAACAAAACACAAAACAAAAGCTCAGCAGTGCAGTCCAGAGATAAAAGTAATACACACTTTAACCTGCAGGTTGAAGTAAAACAGCACTTTTTACTGAAAGCCCATCAAGTCGGTAATGCTACAGATGACCACAATGGTTCTTTGACCATTGAGAGAGAGACTATCAGGAAATCTGCAACAAAAGCAGCATAGTAGAGTCATGTATCTAGCAGAGAAACAGTGGATCATTAAGGACTTGGATTTAATTACAAATCAGTTCATAGGTATTGAGGTTGGTGTCAACGTTTTTGTCATCAATCTATTAAGATTTTGCTTTTGATTTGTAATCAAATCGATTTATTAAGCGCCAAAAGAGTCCTACCCCACATAAGCATAATATAATATAAACCAGTGCAAAGCAATGTAGACTGACCTATTGATGTCCTTAATTTATTCCACTGGTAATCAGCCTTAGGCAATGTAATTATAACCTTATTTTTCTGTGTGTTTTTATAAATTAAGGTCCATTTGCCAGTAATAAAGCATTTTAAACCCGCAGGTCTCCTGTGTTTGTCTATTGTTTTTAATTCATGCATAGCTAAACACATTATGATGGTTAATTCAGAACAACAATTCTCTCTTGCTCCCTCTAAGCTCCTGCTTGGATAAAAAGCTCACGGTCAGTTTTTACAGAGTTCACTTAGAGTTTTTGCATTTTTGCTGGTTTTATCCCCTCCGGCCCTGATGGTTACACCTGAACCCGTTAAAAAAATAATCAAATGTATATCTAGAGGACAAATAAAGCACTCAAGGAAATGCATATCCATTTTCAGCTTCCAAACTCTCCCGTATCTCCTCTCTGCGTCCCTCTCCCTCGTTCGTTCTGACTTACCCTCAAAATCACACCGTCTCCGCTGCCTCCAATATAATTTCTCATATTCGTCTCTGAATCAGGTTCTGACAGCTCAGACAGAGAAAGTCTAGCCGTAGGCGATCGAAACACAAATCCAAGTAGCACATTGGTCAAAAAAAAAAAGGAGTGATTCCTGGGCCTGCTTTTTGCCCATGCACATACCGTTCACTGCAACTTGAGTCTCATGGAAATGTAATTTCTAGACGAGTTTAATGGCGGCAGCAGAAATATTTCAGAGGAGTATTTCTTTGTGTTCAGACTTGATAACAAACCCTGGGCTTCACCCCTCATGAAAGCTCCCAGCCATCCCTTATGCCACTGGTAACGTGGGAGTTTATCCATTCCTAAGTTTTTAGAAGACAGAAGTAATCGTTCACGTCTGCAACTCTCATCGTCTAATGGCTCCCATTTCTGTCGTTTGGGGCGTGACCCGTTCAAAATTAATTTTCCTTATGTTTATGAGCAGTTATGTTCAGAAACCTCTAATCTCTCACTCTTTCCCGCCCACTCAGACACCTGTTACCGTTTACGCTGCCTAAATTCGGGTTGTGGGCTGCATTATCTCAAGACCCTCCTCCTTGCTACCAAAGCACCAGCACAGTATTCCTGCATCTGGCTGCTTGTAGACTTTGTCTCATTTTTCTGGCAGTAGCTGCAGATCAACCTGCCAGTCGGTTATCTTGTGGTTTCTCTCCCCCAGCCGGCCCTCCTTGGTGTTCAAGTGGCTTCTTTTTCATGATTTATGTAATCTGTGTTTTTCATGCGAATGTCCCTCAGCGAGTCTGCCCAAGTGGATCTCATTTGTTATTTGTGGTTGCCATGGCGGCGGCGGCAGCAGAAAACTCGTACCGTATGAACAGTGACCGACCCCTGTCAAACGCTCACGTTGTGGTCTGGGAATGCATGAGAGCACTTCAGAATAAAATGAAAAAAGAAAAGCTGAGCCCTTTCTTTAGTTGAATACCTTGTCTAGGACATGCAGTCTCCATAAATGCGTGGATATGTTCCTCACCCGCATGTCTCCCTTCCACGTGAATGCACAATGTTTCCTACGCTATTAATGTTCATTTCTTTTAATTATCCTCTCCATCAGAGCCGCAGCTCAGCAATCAGCCAGAGGGCCGTGATTCTCTCGGGACCACCCTGCCAGCCCCCCTGCTGGGAAACCAAATCTAATTTTGAGCCTGCAAGATGCTCAGTTGTTGCATCCATGATGGATCCACTGACACAGCCAGGGTTTAGTGACAGCAATACTATCAAAAAAGTAGGACTGTGTGTGCTTCAGGAAAAAAAAGACACTGATACTATTTCCAAATATGACTAGCTTACATTTGTCTTACCCATTATCTTTTAAATTTTTTTTTTAATATCTAAATGTCCCAGACAATATTTGTGAGCTGTAGAATCTCAGTCAAAAAAGAAAAACAAAACGAGTATGATGATTAAGTTAAGTGAAATTCTGTTCAAAAACAGCATTGGTGTGCAATATGGCACATAAAATACCAAATATTGATTCCAACTGGGCTTTGCAACTGCAGTAATGATTTTTGTGATTCGATTTATTTGACATACAGCTCTTCTACAGTGAAATAAAACACTGAAAGCAGACATTTCCTTCATAATGTAATTATTTGCATCAAAGTGAGCTATATTTCTCTACATCTCTGCAAAGACGAGCAGATATAGACAATGAATGGATAGGTAGGTTATCTATGTACTTTAATTTATTTGAATGTAATCAACAAACACTTTGATATTCAATAACTGCATTTAAATCTTGTATTTGTACTCTTGCTCTAAAAATTAAAGAAGATGTGAGGTATAGAGGAATTGAAAAGGGAAAACAAAAACAAAAAAGAAGCTGATTCGGTCATTAAAAATAAAAAACGGTACCATATCACCTGTACTTCAGGGTCTATCCTAAAAATATTTTCTCCCATCCTGTTTCCTGTAGTGGAGCTGCATCGGCACTCTTCTATTTCAGTGTTGCTGTTGGTTCATTTGCTGTTTAACACGAAACTAACAAAGAGCGTGCCGCACTGCATGAAATCACAAATCAAACGATTTTCATTACGGTTGCCTCAGGAATGTCATAATGGGAAGCTCACATCATCCATGTGAGTTTGGAAGGTAATAAAATCAGATTTACTCAATTCTGCTGTGAGAACTTGAGGGGTCGAGGTGAACAGATTTGGATTATTCACAAAGTGCTCAGAACTCTTGGCATGTTTCAGTTTTTTTAATTCAAACCTGGTCGAGGCTAATCGATATCGGCTGCATGAACGTCACCTCACAGGACAACCTAAGAAAGTGTTTTTGCTTCACCTTAAACATTCTGTTTTCACAAAGTACAGGACAGGTTCATCTAATGATTAATATTGGACGCATCTGAGGTGATGGCAATGGGCTGCTACTCTCCATGGTACTCTTTCCAGAATTAAGCTATGAAGGTTGTTAAAGGTACAGTGCCTCCTAAAAACTCTAAATCATCTCAAAAATCAAAAGTCCCCTCCCTCTATTAGAGAGCGAGACGTATCCTTTACATTTCAACTGAAAAATAATTTGGTCTGGAAGAAAATGAACTCAAAAGAACCTATACGGGAAATTATAGTTAATTTCAAAATTCAGTCATTGATTTTACAACTGCAATCAATTCTGGTAAATCCGATTAACTTGACAAAACGTTCAGCCACTCTAGCACAGAGGGGACACAAAAAACAGCAAATATAATCTCATACAAAGGTATAATAAAAGTAATGCAAAACAAACAAAAACTGATCAGTTTCCCTAATTTTATCTTTATAGGTGTATGTTTGAGTGAAATTAATTAAATTTTTTTTTATGAATTACTGACATGTCTCTGAAAAATTTAGTATTTATTTGCAGAAAATGAGAAATGGTCCAAAAATAAAAAAAAGCAGTACTTTCAGAGCTCAAATAATGTAAAGAAAACAAGTTTGTGCACATTTAGAAACAATACTAATATTTTAACTTGGGAAGAATTCAGATATTAATATTTGGTGGCATAACCATGTATATGGTGAGTTGCCATGGTGCAGCAAAGATGGTCAATAATTGGAAGAAAAAAATGTGACACTTGGAGAATAACAATAAGACACCTTGATGTTGCTGCAAAGGCAATGAGAAAATAAATGAACTGGACATGGAAGCTGCCAAAAGCTCAGCTACAACATGAAGAAAGGAATTCCTGGCAATTAGTAGTTATGCTCAGCATGTGGCAACCATTTTGTGTTTTTCAGACGTCTGAAATCAGGAGAGCGGCTTCAAGGAAAAACATCCACGCTTGATTAAAATCTCTTAACTTTGTGAGGCAATGCACCAAGTTCTGATGAAAGAAAACTTGAATGTTTTGACCAACGGTTCCGAGGGACCTTTGTGTGAAAACGCAACACTGAATGTCATAAAACGAACACGATGCCCACGGGAAGAGAGGGTTGGCAGCATTATGCTGAGTAGCATTTCTTCAGATGGAGCCTGTGGATTTTTCCAAGGTGGATGAAGTCATGAACGGTTCCAAAATACCAGGTGGCTTTTGAATGAAAATCACAGTTTGAAAATTGAAGATGAAAGTGTTACATTTTCAACATCACAGTGTGTCGCCACATCCTGGTGAACAGAAGGACAACGAAAGCAGCAGAAAGTCAGTTTTGAAACAAATCAGTCAACCTGGAGCTAAATCAGAAAGAAAATCTGTTGACAAAGGAATCCCTCACAGTAGAAACATTTCAGAGGTAGATTCTTGGAAGATGGAGTAATCAATGTAGTGGGATGTTGACTAATTAAACTTTTTAGCAAAGTTTTGAAGTTGAATATCATTGTCTCTTTTTTTTTTTTTTGTAAATGAAAACCTGGCATGTTAACAGATTTGTGCACACTTGCGATCATAACATGTGGTGAGAGAGCCGGTGGAAACCCGTTCATTTCATTATCATTCAAAGCAGGGCTCGGCTTTAGACAGGCGGTCACAAAAAATTAGCAGACAGAAGCTTGATCATTGCATCTATAGTGGCACAGGCTCGCACAATGAGTCTTGTTTGTGGGCAGATGTATTTATTGGGAAAAACTGTGAGCAGGTGTGCAGGCTGGCGGACAGGCTTAAACAAATGGCACACAGTAAGAAAGAAAAACATAATGTATAAATAAATGCGTCTCCTTGCACATCCCTTATGGAAGTTAAACTTTTATTGTTTCTTTCTGAATCCACAGGCTTGCACTTTCGTATCAAAATAGATCGGAAACTTATGGTTTTGGCAGCCTTCCTTAAGCGTCTTGCTGTCTGCCTGTTCTCAGACCAGAACATATTGGATGTTGCTTTGAATGTTCTCCACTTGTATATTTTCTAGCTGATTTTAGATTCTTTTAAGACCTCTTTAAATCCCTTGCAGACTAATAAGGTGCTTGAGTATTCTTTTGCAAGATCTTAGATCTCTGCTCTCTTGGTTTTGGTACTCACTCCCACTTTAACACTGTGTGAACACCTTAGGCGTGGTCTTCAAACGATTTGCACATGTTAAAACAAGTGCAAACTTGACAGCACGCGCAAACCTGATCTACAAACGACATTCAAAGAGGATTGAGTCAGTGAAATTGGCAATAAATTTAGTGTCTGCCTTTGTGAATATGCAGTGCATATACTGATCATCAGAAATCAGAAACCTACCAACTGCAGTGAGATTTATCAAACCCGAACCAGATTACTAGTTGCTGCTGTTAAGTTTGAAAAGCAGGTGTAACTTTTTTGTTTTTTTTGTGGCGATTCCTCCTTCAAAGTTCCTGAAGAGGATGCAAGGGGGATTACAGGGTCGTATGAAGCACATGTTGTAAATTATGGGCTTACTTTGTTTTTTCCAATGTTTGGGTCAAACAAATTAAGTCCCTCATTTCCACTTGTCACAGAAAGACTGGAGGTAAGATTAGACCAACGGGGTTGGAGCGAACGCCCCGGTGAAGAGCGGAGGAGTTGCAGATTAAAATACTGTTTAAATATTTAGCTTTGATTTATCTCAACGTTTCTACTGTTGCGTTGCACCAATTTTGTATACTTACAACACATTAATATTAACATTAACACACAAGAATAATGACTTTCTACTTCTTTTATGGCCACTTCGCTCTCAGACACACTCCGTGTTGACACTCAAAATCCTCATTAAATAAGACGCTCTGCACCACTTCTGCACGTGCAATCGAATGTTCTGTTTGTACATTTAATCCAACACACCCGCCTACTATGTGCACAATGTTTCATTTATTCATTTTTTTGGATAATGCAATTTATCACCTATTTGAAATCTTTATAGACCAGGATCGGTGAATGAAAGCATCTCTCAAATTGCTGAGTTGTAGTGTGCATCCTCACTCAGCATTATGAAAATATCCTAAGATCAAAATATATTAGAAAACACAAGGGTGGCACTTGCCCTGGTGTTTTTAATATATATATTTTTGACTGAGGTTTAGTGTGCCTGTCTGGGTGTGAATGTGTTAGATTGACTGCAGACTGGGAAATGGTTCAAGGTAAAAGCAATCCTTCATTCATACAATTTGCTGGAACAAGTCCATGAACCTGTTAGGATAAACGGTAATACATCATAGGTGGATAAATGGATTGGAGGGTTAGAAATTAACTCGGCAGACTTTCAGTTCATCTGTTCGAAGCACTTCTGGACATATTGACATAAGTTTTCTCAGTTTGATTTTAGCTTGAATCTTTTTTGTTTTCTGAATTTTGATGTTATAAAAATGTCAGATTTACTGTAGCTTTCATCAGTTGATTCTGTCGGACACAGAAGTTTTCTACAAGTTATTTCAGTCCAAAATGGTCAATTTGTGTTCACTGAAAGGTTGAAAAATTGCAAGTTTGCTTTTTTTAATGAGAAGGTGCACTCTCAAACAGGATTAAATATTTACCTATAAAACATTCCATCTCAGGGATGAATTACATTCCCAATGAACAACTTTCACTATACATTTACAGATTCCTCTATTCCAGGAACAGACATTTTTTTTAGATACTTTATTAGGCTCAGAAAAATAAAATGCATATCATATCACCTGAAGAAGCTTCTTCATATTCAAGGTTTCAAAAGTGTAATTATTCTATTGAATGAAAAGAGTTTAGGTCAGAGCTTTACGGACTTTAACCCCTTTTCGAAGTTGTGACTAGTCATTTTAAATGCAACTCCTCAGGATCTGAAACATAGTGATGCTTTGAAGACTCGGGACACAAGTCACTGGATAAAAGGGTCAAATCTAAAAGGTTTAAAAAAAGTATTTTCTCATGGAACCTTGAAGGAAAACAGTTTGTTTGTTCCCTCTAGACCACAGGTGTCAAACTCCAGTCCTCACTGTCCTTCAGATTTTAGATGTGCCACATGTACAAAACACTGGAATGAAATGGCCTAATATGTAGATCAGTTCTCCAAAGCCTTGCTAATGACCTAATTACGCTTTACAGGTGTGGTGCAGCAGAGGCACATCTAAAAGTTGCAGGACACCGGCCCTTGAGGACTGGAGTCTGACACCCCTGCTCTAGACCTTCACATTATTGAGCATCTTCCTTCCATTTTCAATAACATTCACAGATGAACAGTGTCAAGTAAATGACGATCAATCCAGGACTTTGTGTGCATGTAATACCCTGCATGTTCATCTTGATGTAAATGCTAAACCTGGTATCCATCCATTAAAACATTCTGCTGTGTCAAATGCATGTATAAATTATGAATGTAATTGTGCCAAGGTCAATGATAACCTGATAACCTTTGTCTGCACTATTAAGTATTCTCTCGCCTCACTGTACTGAATGCTTGGTGTGATGGACGTCAAGGGGTGGTAAAAAAACTACTTCCCATTAATTCATCTAACAACCATTGAAAGACATTTATACACACTTTAGGGCACTTATAGATTACATGCACTCCAGTGCCACCTAACTAAATGGCACATTTGTCAAGTCCCACCATGCCTCCAAAACATCCCAGAACATTAGAATCTTAAGATTTTTAAAATGCAAGAATCCCAAATGTCTAAGATTGTGTATTTCCATATGCTGTATTTTCCACACATAAACTAAACCTATATTTGGGACATGTTCTCGAGAGCATATAATGACGAAACATACATGGTTATTAGCTTGCATGGTGAACATTAGTTTGCCTGATCTTTGATAAACTTCTGATAAATCAAACTTGTTTTCTGACTTTTGTCTAGTGCCCTTCACACGAGTTGCCTCTGTCTAAGCAACGATTGGCGTACTTGAACAACTCGTTTGTTGGTATTTTTGAAACTTTAAATCACAGCTTCCTTTGCACTGACCCTGCAAACAGTCGACACCAAAATCGTTCTCGAGTATCGCCGAAGGCAGCCCGAGTATCAGCACTGATACTTGTTCTGCCATTTGAGCATCAAGAGCTGCTATAGAGCTTTGAACCTTTAGCTCAACATGGTCAGGCGAATTTATTGTGCGCAGTATAAGGTACACCTGTACACTAATCATGATGTCAGATCAGCATTTTGATGTGGAACCTATGAGGTGGGATGGATTATCTCAGCAAAGCAGAAGTGCTCACTATCAAACATTTAGACAGATTTGTGGACAACATTTGAAAGAAATGGTAATATTGTTTATCTGGAATGAATTTTAGATCTTTGAGTCCATCTCATGAAAAGTGGGAGCAAAAACAAAAGTGTTGAGTGTAGCTTTAAATATTCTCCAGCATACAAACACATCTTTCTGAAAAGGCTCAGTGATGGTCTCTCACAGACGAAGGCTTTCCAGGCAGACTCAATCAGACGTGAGTCATTTTACACCAGGTAATAAAACACTTTGGAGTGGCCACTTGTGATCACAAGACCCAAATTACATTCATTAAAAAGAACATTTTCATAGACAGACATGATATTTTACATCTACTTCAGTCACATTGATAGCTACATTGTAACATCTAAATGTTTTTGTTACATCTCTGCAGGGTTGTCTTATTTATTTATTTATTTTTTACTTGCATAGAAAAAAACAATTACTCTGAGTAAATTAGCCCTGTCACACAACCACGGCTCCAACACAAATCAGAGTATTGTTCTTTATCGGCTGCGCTCTGTGTGAACGTTTGATTTGACAAAACTAAAGCTTTTAAACAAGAGTGCATGCTTGTTTTGCCTTTAAACGTTGAAAACCGAAACCCTCGCTGTTGAACTTCGGATTTCCCATTTGTGTGGCAGAGTGGATGTTACTTCACACACGGGGTGAAACCAGCAACTTGACAACACAAGCTTCAGGTTGAGAAGACTGCACTTTCACACTTCTTGTAAACGAGCAATAGAATGTCTTAGTTTTAAAAACGGCTAAGTACTGCAGCCAACAAGAAGCGTTTGCATATTTATACATGTTCGAAACGGTCAAAGTATCTTTGGCAAAACAAGCAGGCTAATCATCAGCATAGCATGTAGCAGGCTCATCATGGAAACGGCAGAAGCTGCAGTTGATGATGCCTCTGTTAGTTGGCGTTCCTCTCACTGGCAACTCCAAGCTCTCAAACATTACACGCATCGTTTTGTGCAGGATTAACAGATTTACAAAAACATTGACACGTTTTTCGCTGACACAAGGTCAGCCTCTAACATACGGAGCTGCACAGCCTGACCCAAAGTGATGCCGGCCTTGTATGTTATCGTATAGCGAAGGTTTGTAAAGAGGGAAGGCGACTACCCAGAAGACGCCATTAAAAAAAATGATGTTAATGAACCACTTTCAATAGATGAGCTCACTGACCACTTGGCTTATTAATCATTCATAATTAGCTCTGAGTCAGCTGCTAAATGGCTCATAATAAATAATCAATCATGTCATCCTTGTTACCCATATATCACTTCTAATTTTATACCTTCTTTAATAAAATGCTCCAGCAGGCTGAGTTTTTGAGGTGATCTTTAGTTCCTGGAGGCCGCCTCGTTGTCGCTAAGCATTTCTGTGTCTCCGTGCGGCGTCTTACCACATGGTGAACCAAAATCCTGATTGTTTTTTCTGGCTTAAGCCCGTCCGTGATGTTCCTGCCCCTCTCATAGAGCTAACAGGCCCACAATCTAGACGTTTTGTCAGATGATTCATTATTGTTCCTAGTTGCGTGGTTTTTTTTTTCCTCCCCTCTTCCATGTTCAAAATTTAATTTTAAAGCGCTCATTAATTTTCTTTTCTTTCTGCCTTGCGCAATGTCCCCGTAGCTTATTGGCGCTGCGGCACTCAGTATGCCGGTCACAGCGGCTCTCAGGAAGAGTGGGCTTCACCTGGATCAGTCCAGTATGTATGATGTTCTACCTCACTGGGGGCCTTTGAAATAAATTGTGCACATGTAAGACCAAAACAAAAAAATTAAATGTTTATCAAGGATAACAACAACCACAAAAAAAAAGCTTTTATGTTGATTCAGATCCATTAATGATATCCACTTTCCAGCTTAGAGACAGCTGATTGAAGAATGGAAAAAAAACAAACACAAAAAAAAACACTTTATATTCACTTTGTGTAGTGATTAAGAGGCCTTGTGATGTTCAAACAAACATGGATTTTTAGCTCTGATCAATCAATCATGACGTTAACCTGGATATGAGGGAGGCTTTGATCCTTTGGTGGCGGCGAATTGGCACATAACGGAGCTGGGATCCAATCTGGTGCTGTTTCAAGACCAACTTTTCATTTGATGGTGCATATGATACATTAAGGGGGTATATCATAAATGGCAAAAACACAGTGGTGTAAATTAACCCCCTTTCGAAAAGATTTCACATTTGAGTTGTCTTTGGCTTGTGCAAAATAAGTTTAAACCAAAATCCAGGCATACGAATGTATTCTAATTATCTTGTCTCTGATTAGACTTAATGCAAAGTGGAAAGAAATAAACAATTTCTAATCTTTTGAATTTAGAAAATTATAACTGGAATTGTTTTGTATTCTGAAAGCCAAGCCAAAATGCTTCTTCTAACCTTATTGTTTTTTTGAGGGGGGACTAAAACTGCGTGTAGATTCACATTTCATTTTCTTCAAGAGAAACTGCGAGCTCTGGGGCGGGGGGAGTAAGAAAAATCGGGACAAGAAAATCAATGCCCTCTTTGAAAACAGCAATAGTACCTTCACAATTTCTGCTCATGAATGGATCTGTAGAAACTTTGTAGGAATCTCAGTGATTCCAAGAACAACAAAAACAATCTGTTCTACTGTACTGTTAGTCTTTCACCGCCCAGGCTCTCTGTCCTCGATGCATCTTTCTTGATGAATGAGTGAAACTCCAATAGACTCTCTTATTGTTGTTACTTTTTCTTATTCACAGTGACAGTTTTGGCTATGTGCAATATGGTTCACTGCCTTGGCCACCACCCTGAGCTCTCAAAACCATTTTTTTTTTCTTTTATTTTGTCCATCGCAGGCTGAAAAATTTCTTTTATTTTTATCTTATTTTTTCAGTGTCTCCAGTCAGTGGAGAGAAGGCTTCCCTTGTTGTACTCGGTGAAAGCACTGTGAGGAAATACGGCTGCACTGGGTGGCCAAAATTGGTGTTTGGGATTCGGATCCATCTGCATCATCTTGTAACATATGGAGTGAAATGAAAAACGTCTGAGCCTGTGGTTTAGGATTTTAGAAACTGAACGGGGCGTTTAAAGCTGATGTCAAAGTCGGGCTTTGACTACACAGATTGGGGTGTTTTGGAGCTTCAGACAAAATTAGCTTGTCGACGCCGTCACTCCTTGCATCAGTTTTTATACGGTTGTGTGTGCAGACCAAGAGCTTTCGCAAATAAACTATGGTTCATTTTTTTATGCGTTACAAGAAATGCATATTAAAATATTTCTCTCTAGTTGTGATGTTCATAATGATGTTTACTGTCTGAAATGAGTGACAAAAGTCTAAAACATTTTTGCAGTATTCTACTTTTTTTGTTTGGATGTTCTTTTATCTGACTTAGGAAGAGGATTTAAGGGGATGGGTTTAATAAATAAATAAATAAATATAAGCTCCTAGATACCAGTGTATATTTTCATGTTGACTGCAGTCTGATGGATAGTTTCATTTTTATAAATTCTGCCCTCAGCTTTACAGTCCCTGGTTTCACTGACATGCAGCCAGATGCTGCTTCTTTTTGGTCTTTGCTTTTTCCTTCACTATTTCCTAGCAGGCTCGGATTTAAATTTGGCTCACTGTATTAGTTTCACCGTGTACCTGACCTGAACCACTGCACTCTCTTAGCATGGGCACCTACACAAAGACACATGCTCAGTTTGCAAATCTAAGATATGCATTTGCCTTTATAAAAAAATCTTTCCTTCTTTTTTTTTTTTTAGTCATGAGTTTACCAAATATGCAGTAGATTTAATTTCTGTGCCAAACTATCTCATGCCCTTCAATTAGCCAAGAACTTCTTTGCCTGAATTTAGACAAACGGCATCATATAAAAACCAAATAACACAGCAGGCGGATCAGGGAAGAAGCTGTCAAGAATTTTAAAGCAGCAATAAGTTTTAATCTGTATCTCAAGCGTTGAACATCTCGACAAGCTTTATTAAATTCACCATAAGAAAATGTGGGAAAACAGTATGGCATAACTGCAATCAGACTTGGATGTCCATCTAAACTAACATACCAAGCAGGTAGAGTATGGAGTAGAGAAGCAGCCAAAAGTCCCACGTTTATTCTGGAGGAGCTGCAGTGATCCAGCACTCAGGTGGGAGAGTCAGTTTGACACTAGACTGAACTTGATTGAGCCATTATCATCAGAACAATTGACAAAAGCATTCAGTATTTTTTATTTGCTAAGGTGGAAGAGACATCCCTTTTACTCTTTGGGGTGTGCATCACACTTTTCAGTATTTATTGAAATGATTTACTCATTATTAAAAATAGTCACTAAAATTGTTTATTAAAATGCAACAAAAAGTAGAACATATAACATTCTACTGCATATAATGTTTGTGGTTGTAATCTGATCACGTGCTAAAAAGGTTAAGGATTATGAAAACTTTTTTGCAGGGTAAACTATCCTAACTCCTCACATTGTCTGTATTCATTTTCTTACATATATCTCTAAAACAAGCACAACTGTCCTCTGAACCAGTAGGAGACGATAGAGAAACCGCACTCTGAAATGCTGCACGTCTCCCTCCGTCACCTCTGCCGCACCGCCTCGGCTAAACTCAATCATCGGAGGCAATCATTCCTAATGGGCTGCATCTTAAACATTTGTTTTGATTTGCCGAGCTCGGTGGTCTTCAGTGTACCTCCCAGCATCCCCGTGAACCCACTTACCGGTACTCCCACGCATCATTTGCAAGTATGAGTGGAAGTCCTTGAGTACCCGTGTGAATTGCAAATAGGAAAAAAAACAAAAAAACAGAGAAACGTAACTGCAATTGATCTTTCCTTCTTATTTAAATGTAATTTTAAGCCGAGGCTGAGAGGGAGGAGAATGTACGCCGGCATCCAGGTGGTGTTGTGACGCAGCATGTGCTTACAGTGCACAACTGGGGCAAGTATCTAGCTCGATGCTTTGTTTACATGATTGTTTGCTTCACTTCTGGTGTGTGTGGCTATTTTTATTTTTATTTTTTCGCTCCCTTTTCATGCACATTTAGTCCCGAAGCTCTTAAAGCTTCGAAAAACACTAACCTGCTGGCTCATCGACTCACAACCCGACGGGCTTCTCAGCAAAGTCTGGGCACGTACCAGTTCTCCAGTGCTGGCTGACCCGGACCGGTCCCTGGCCACATAATCGCTTTCTCATGCAGGCTTTAAAAGGGGGCTCGTGTGTTGGAATGCGTTGGCATGGACCCTAACCCTGCCCCTCCGGAGTGTCGTCCGAGGGACACGCAGAGCCTGCGACTTGACAGTCAGGTGGCCGAGGTCGCTCGAACGTGGCCTCTCCGGCCTCTCCGGCGTCTCTGACGACCTATAGCAGCGAGAGTGTGAGGAGTTTTCATTCACCGCAATCTTTTCAATTTAATTTCGGGAAACTTCTCATGAACTCCCCGCGCTGATCTTTGTGTAAATCTCATTCTGCGCGCAAATCTCTGCGGTCCTCAGACTTCTTTCTGAGCATCTGTCCCACTGTACATCTTTTCAATATCACAGGCTGATATTTCCTCAGCCATCTCTAGCTGCTGTTGTGATATGATTTATTGATAAGTCCCTCGCTTCCTGTCATTTTTCACACTATATTTTTATGTTTTGTTTTTGCTCTTGTCTTCTCTCTTTCTCTTTCCCCTTCTCTCTTCTTTGCTTCCTCTCATCTTTCCTCCATCTGCCCCCTTTTCTGGGCTTCTACTAATATCCTCCCGTTTGCTTTGGTCCTCTCTTCACTGTGTTGTGCTGTATTCGTACCTAATTAGAAATCCCCTCTAGGTTTTGCATGCAAAGCAGCGCATTTACTGCGAGCGGTTCAGCTGTGGGTTTCTTGGTCATGAGTGGGGAAAAATGGGCACGATCAGCTAAAAGATTAGCATGACTAATTTATGACTAAATAACATAGTGTGATTAAATTAGCAGTCTTACAAATAGTGTAATGTATTACACTTGCTTCTTTTTTTTTTTTTTTTTTTTTTGTCTCCAAGTACTGAACTGGAGAAGTCAACTTATCATATATGTGGAGTTAAATTAGAACTATTATGGCCACTTTAAGATAATATGTATTCATATTTAATAAAGGTTTTATTAACTGAACATATAAAAGACTATTTTTTTCTTCTTTTTAGAAGACTTGAAACGTACATGCAGGAGAAAACTGTTACCAAGCAACAGTTGCAAGTGAAGGTAAAAGGCTGCTGTAGAGATAATTGCTGTAGTTTGGGGATTTAGAGAATGGAAAAAGAGACTGAGGGTTCACAAAACTGATAATGAATTTCAGTAAGTTGAAAAGTGGCCCATTAAGGCCATGTTACAGTTTTTCCCACTTTAATTTAAAAACACATGGAGGCCGGTGTTATTTCATAAATCCTGATTCAGTCAAAGTGTTTAAACACAGTCTTTAAAATGGTGAAGTAAAGACGACATCAGTGCTTTTACTTTACTTGGACTCGCCTGTATGATGGTCTGAAGGGAAAAAATAAAAAAATTATAAAAGGAACTGAAAGTATTGAGCTTCATTTAAGCTGAATTTCTCTCCTCACCTCCGCTGTACCTACGCCTGGACTCACTCCTGTTCTGTAAGTTTACATAAATATGTAGTGATATAAAGATTTATGTGAACAACAGCTAATGTTTGCCTACACACGCATCTATCTTCACAGGGATTTCTATTTATTTTTCATTTATTTCTATAGCCTAACCTTGACCCAATTACCAACACATACCTAACATAAATTCAGTTCACAACTAAACCTAACCCTAAAAATAAACACTTGGACACAAAATAGTACGAGCTTAAAATAAAGCAGTCAGTTTGAACTTATGGATTTCCGATTTAATTTAGTTATTTTAACTGAACTCTGCTTTATATTGTTTCCATCATAAACGGCAAATAATCAGTTCACTCCACAGCAAAATCTTCTTTGGTTTGCAGCTACTTGCAGTTAATTTTGCACCAGTTAAAAGAAGTTTGATTGGAAAAAGTCTGAGATTTTCTGCTTTCTGTTACCCAGATGTTGACGGAGATCTTCTGAACGAACACGATCCAGGGAGAGAAAATATTACCACATAATACAGATATCAAAATATTTTCGTCTATCTTTTGTCTTTCACTTGAATTGTGTGAGAAAACATCTGGCAGGGTAGCAGGTCTTCAAGAGGGGGTGTTATGTAAAATTGACTTTTTGGAAGCTTTATATTATAATGTTTCTTCATCAGAAGCATACCTGGAGTGATGCTTTGATTCTTTCGTACATGTTTCAGAAATCCTTTATTCTCCCATGGCAACCGTTTGGGGTTCATAAACACTTGCTCTCACCGAGTGCCGCTTTTTCCTCGCAGCTCATCCTCTGAGCTTCACACTGCGTTCAGACGGGACGCGTTTGGAGCGTCAGGTGTCTCTGGCTTGCATTCAGTGTCCACGTGGGTCGTGGACGCCCGTCAAGGGCGTGTTGAGGGATCTCGTGCCGCGTCTTCCATGTCTAGCACTGCGCGTTTGTAGCATTTTGAGCGTTCGATGCGCATCGAGCATGACAATAATAACTTTGTCATAACGGAGATGCCTGATGATGACATTGTCTTGCTTTCAGTAAATAAAGCCAAGACTCTCAATATTTCATTTGCCATTGCACAAAGAGACTGGTAGAGTGGGGGAAAAGGCAAGATGTTTCTAGAGAGATTTTGACTCTGGCTATCAAGCGTCAGACTTCAAAATGCCCAGGCATCCAACTTGAGGCGTTGGATACATTTTAGACGTGTGAAATATGTTCGGTCTGAATGCAGCATTAGTATCCAAGCACAGCTTCTGTTTCTGAGTGCTCCTCTTCCATGATTTCCCCACTCAGATCCTTCAAACTAATGGCAGCAGCAATTAACAAACACGGTGGACATGCGCATCGTATCATCAGAACGGTTTTTGTAGTGAAGGGGGAGTGTCAGAAAGAGCAGGAGCTTCTTAAAGAGACAGAGGCCCAATTTCAAAATTGCGGAGTCAGTTTTAATTAGTCATGTTTGATGTATACGGCCTTTTTATAACAACTGAAAGTAACATAGTTAATTGTTGGGCTATAAAATGGCTCCATGTGCTCGGAAAGTGCATAACATTGCCTCTTGAAAATGCTCCACAGAGCTGGTAACGACCAGCAGCTAGGCTCTCTAGTGAAGTGCATGAAGAGGACAGAAAAGAAATGGGGGGCGGGGAGGTTCTGTTCTCCAAGGAAGCTCTGGGTTTGGATTTACACCTACTACAGACTCATGCAGCTCTGCACACAGAATAACTGCTGGTAGCTTCCAGACACTTCTCTAATAATAACATTGTCATGACCGCAAATCCCTCTGAAGCAAACAAAGTAAAGTAACAGTAAAGTATGGCAGGCTTACGACTCGCTGTTTAATGTAAACCGCAGCACCCATCATCATTTCCAGTGACGGCATCCTCATTACTTACAGTGCTTAATCAGATGAATGACAGGTGACAGGGGTTAAACACTGCAAATTTGATTGACACAAAGTGGCACACGTCTTCCCAAGGGGACGGGAGTGTGCCGCGATCGTGGAGAGATGCAATTAAAGAATTCCCAGTGAAGGGTTTAACTACTTTGCTTGAGATTCTTCACAAGATCAGTTTCAGTAATGATCTCCAGTGAAATGGCGGATTAGAATCGGGTCCCACTTATTTCTTGCATGTTTTGTTTTGTAGCACGACATCTCTGTAATCGGACTCAGCTCTTTAAGATGTTGTCAACAAGAGAGGTTCTATTTGGCTTTTCTATTTGAAAAGCGTAGTTATATAGGCTTACGGAAGGATCAGATCAGTTTTTGGTTACTTACCCTTCACACCATCGCAACAATAAAAATTCATCCAAACCATAGGCAGTCAATTCAGGGTCATGGAGAGGTCAAGGAGGCATCATGAGTAAGAGAGTTCTCTAGTTGTTTTAGGTGTGTACAAAGCTACTGGAATGATTTTACGAATCCTTCATGCTCAATTTTGGTCAACCACCTACTCATGTCGCTTATCCAGTCAATATATTCACCAAATGACTGTTTTGGTTAGTTCTAGGCTGTATTGTTGTTTGTCCTTCAGCTTATTATTTAATTTTTATTTATTTTTTTGTCTGTTGTGATGTCGACACACCTACGAAAGTCCAAACATGCCATCTTTTATTGTACCTTTAATCATGCGAAGCTTAACCTCTGGCTTCACCTGGTGTGTGTTTACACCACCTACACTCAGAGGGAGATTGGTTTATACCTGCAATCTGTTGACTATTTTTCATTCGTTGCTAACAAACACTGTGTCGACTCAAATGTACCTGAAGAACCTAAATTTAAAGCGACCACTGAAAGACCTGTTGGTGTGCTCTTCTCACCTTTAAACTAAAATCCCCACAAAAAGAAAATCCTTACCTATTACTTGTGGTTGGGCAACGACTGACCACTGGAGAAGAAATGCCAGCTTCTGAAACGTTTAAAAGTGCTGCTGGGAGCAGATAAAATATGGCTTTATGTTTCAGATGTGAGTACTGTAGGTGTATCCTTAAATAATTAGTAATAATTAATTAGTGCACGTCATCCTGGTCTTTCCACCCATCACCTCATTTACAACCTGCAACAACGAATAAGCACTTTAAAATGGCCAAATGTACAACTAATGTGCTCTCATTAGTTTAAAACAATAAAAAAAGAAATACTGATGATCAAAGGAACATAGATCCTCATCTGAAGCACTGGAGTTGGCGAGGCAGATAAATATGCTGTTAAATCATAGTCCATTTCTTTCTGTTGTCTCCAAACTGAAGCGTTTAGGATAATATTATGCTGCTAGAGGCGTAAAAGTTGATATTATTCACTGTGTTTACTCTCCAAGAGACTGCTTACATGTTAAAATCCTAGTTTAAAAGTTGTTAAAAGAATTAAGTTAATGCATCACAGCATTGAGTGATGAGGTGGATGAAACTCTGAAGCCTCTCCTTGGCTATTTGACAGAATACCCCCCCTACTCAAAACATTAGTACAAAGCACACAACTGATGCAGCATGGATGGCTATCTGTGAAGAAGATGAGTCCGAGCAGCAAAGTGCAGCAAAGTGCAGCCAGCAGGCTTTCCGCAAATGCACATCACCATTGGTGACAGCAGAAGTTCATCTCATAATCGATGGGTTGCCAGTTCCAGTCCCCACTCCGTCTGTCTCCGTCGTTGTGTCCATTGGGAGGACACTTCACCTGCCTTGACTGCTGTTGGTGGTCAGATGGCCTAGTAGCTCCGATACATGAGTGTACCCCAGGTCAGCTTTGGCTAAATCGCATGTGACTTTCACATGTGGTTCACACAAATTTTTACATGTGAATGATGTGAATCACATGTGAAAGCACATGAATGCGTGTGATTTTGGAACGTTTCGTGGTAAAATCACATGTGATCACATGTGAAAACGTGATTTTTTTTGGTGGATTATGTGATCACGTGATTTTCATGGGATTTTTTTGTAAGGGGAGTAAATGAAATGTAGTGAATGAAATGCAAGTAATCTCCCAAATCTCAAAAAGTACTTTAGATGGGAACACTTGCGCCATGCCAACTGTGACGTATGTTTAAAGCAACATGTGGGGTTGTTTTTCTGCAGAACAAACTGGTGCGCTTCATAAAATGCAATGGCATCATTAGCTAAGAACATTATGTGGAAATATTGAAGCAACATCTAAAGACATCAGACCTATTGAGAATTTTTGGGTAGATCAGAAAAGGTGTGCAAGAATTTAAAAGACAATTATCCCCAACATAATAATCTTGGTCATTCTAACAAACTTAAAAGAGAAGCTCTGTCTGATTTAATTCAGACAATGAGAAAGACGCACACAGTGAAATATTTCAAATCTTTTCTTATATTTTGAAGTGTATGGCTTACGAAGATGTGTGTATATATATATATATATATATATATATATATATATGTAATTTTTTTCGTGAATGTACACAACCTCAATGAAAAGGGATATTTTAACCAGAAATGGGAGGCATCTGGACAGCATGTTTATTTCTATGCACTCAGTGTTTGGTTGGGGCTCCTGTTGCATCAATGCAACATGGCATGGAGGTGATCAGCCTGCGGCGCTGCTGCTGAGGTGCAATGGAAGCCCAAGTTTTCAGCATTGCATTGTCAGACCTGATGTCTCTCTCTTTCCTCTTTACAATACCCCATAGCTGGTTCAAGGCAGGCCAGTTTGCTAGTAACTCAAGGACAACACCATCATGTTCAAAGTTTTTTTTTTTTGTTTTTTTTTGGTGAGCTACAGTCATCAAGAAATAAAGACTTTAAATAGTATTTCACTCTTCCACACTTCCCAATCCGCCCCCTGTTCTACTTTGCTCTGCTTCATGTTTCTCATTAAATCCTTTTGCTAATCATTTTTATTTGGCCTTTGGCTGTGATTCTACCAACCTCCACTTTTGCATTTACAATGACACAACATAGCCAGATTTAAAATAGCACCAAAAGTAAGTTGATTTTCATATGCTTTGGAAATATCCAACATAATACATAAATTTTTTTTAAAAAATTGCATTTGTTGTACACATAAAAAAGTGAATATACAGTTGGATAAAGGTAAAAGTCGTGGGGAAAAAAAAGTAGTTTTACCTCTCATCACAACAGGTTTCCTGTCAAGAACTCTAAAGAACAGACATTGATTTGAATTTCTTGGTAGTATGACTGAGGACACTTTTCTGGGACTCGTTCTAAAACCTGGATCCTTGCCTGGGAAAATAATGAAGCTTCTTTTTCCTTGTAGAGAAGACAGCCTTAGCTGAAGGATAGATGTATCATGTCAGATTTAAGCCATGTCTGTAAGAGACTGGGTTATTTTCATGCTGTTCACCAAAATTCACTGCAGACTGTTTCTTGAATTATGCAGTGCCTAAGGTAGAAATACAGCCTCAGGCATTTTTCTCTTGCAGTATGTATATCAGGGGAATTTGCATATCATTCAGGTGTTTTCAAGTTAAATGTGGGAAAACTACAAATTAGAGTCTAACATTTTTTTTGGTCAAGTGTTCTATTATGAGAGTTTCTTTTTTTTAAATTATTTCAATCCATAAATAGTTCAACAATTTATCTATTTATTTTTTTCTGTGTGCCTCTGTGGCCCTGAGCAGAATTAATTCAGAATAGAAAACAGATGGATGGATAGTTATCTCTGTACTCTGCATCAGGAATATGTTTTAAAATGCTATGCAGAAATGTTTTCCATTTTTTTGTGCAATTCATTGGTTTTCAAACTTTAAGACCCTTACATTGACGTAATGGTAGATTTGACTGTTTTTAATAGGTAGTTGCAGATCCTACTGTGTGCAAAGAAATGTAGAAATTTGTCCCTGAGGATGCTTTCACCACAACCTTCAGTCGCTGTTTGTATTTCTTTCTTCTGTCCTCAGTTTTGTCTTCAGTGTGTGAACGGCATACTAAAGCAGACTGTGGGTCAGATGACTGACTCTCATGCAGCTCGACTTTCCTGTGCTTTGAGCCCTTGTTCGTTCTTTTTCAAATTTTGTTTTCAATGAATTACCTCCTTATGAATAATCTGCAGTTTTACAGCTTTCTTTTTTAAAAAAAAATCATCTTATTCAATTCACCTATGCCAAGTCTATTTTTGGTGATGTTGGAAAATTGCGTCTTCCTTCTTCCTTTGTCTGTATTTTAGCAAACAACCCTTAGGGGATGTGCTGTAAAGTGAGATTAATGGTGTAATTATCCAAACTGAGTTTAAAACGGTGCTTTCAGTGTCACAAAGCTACCTCTACTGGTTACATCACAATAAGCTCATTACCTTTACAGTTTATGCTTTTAATACCAGAATTGTGTCCATTTTACTGATGATCTCGGCTCAAAGCAAAATTCTTCATTCAGATGGCAGATTTGGATTGTAAATTTAATTTAACCAAGAAGCTTTTCAAATATCAGGGACAGGGACCTTACAAAAAATAGTCAATGTGGTTTTTGTTTTTTTTTGTATATATTTAATCTCTGATTTTAATAAACACTCTTAAACAACTTAAAATTGCTTGAATTGTCAAGTTTATTATCCAATAATATTTTGACGGTTCAAATTCCAGTCCTGGAGGGAAACTATCTTGTAAGTTTCTAAAACCGTTTCAGTATATCTGAATAAAAGAAAAGAAAAAAGAAAGGGCACAATTAAGTGTTTTACAGAACGTAATGCTATGAGGACTTCATTC
Source organism: Gambusia affinis (assembly GCF_019740435.1). Taxonomy (NCBI): domain Eukaryota; kingdom Metazoa; phylum Chordata; class Actinopteri; order Cyprinodontiformes; family Poeciliidae; genus Gambusia; species Gambusia affinis. The sequence continues at coordinate 9,085,601 of NC_057880.1, forward strand.
AACCCTTTTGCTCACTTGTGTCCATGCAAGATCCTTTGATCACAAGAGTTTGACACTCCTGCTCTAAAGCGGTTTTGTGATCGCTGATCCTCAAGGCAAATAGTTTTAGTCGCTACCTGGTCAGCACAAAGCTAACGGGTAAATAACAGGACCTCTCCTGAACCGGATAACAAGATGTTCAGCAAATTTGTCCCTTTGAATCAGGTGTGCTGGAGAATGGTAAAACCTAGTGGGAAGGAAGTCTTATGTGTGTCTCAATGCTGAGGACTATAATTAAATGTCATGTGCGCCAGTTCACAGATACTGAGTGGAAGAAAAATCCTGAGGGAAAGCCCTACATGTTTAGTGAAATACACTGGAGCGTATTTGACACCGATCGCAGCATACTGTCCACAGGGCTGATGCCGTCCCTGATTTTCACTCTCATACCTTAAAATCAAAGCTATGTGTATGTTTGTAAAGTTAGCAGATTTACAACAAATTATATGACTGACGGGAAACTATAGCACCCAGTACTGTCTCTCTAAACATCAGTATGAAAAGTAAAAAAAACACCCAGATGCATAGTATTTTTTTGGAAACTTGTATTGAAATAATAATTGCTGTGAACAAGGACTATACTGCAAATAAATGTTTAGGTATCTTTAACTTGTTATCCTTTAGGAACTACTTTACCCAGAATAAAAATGAATCATTAAATCAATCAGAAGAGTTTTGTAGGTCCTGCACTTGAAAGTAGGCTGATTGTTAACAGCTGGCTCAGCATAATGTGGCCAGAAGGCTGACTGAGGTTGCTGCTCACAGCATCAGTATATGTTTCTGTTTTTAAAAGTTCACATGCTGTAAAAGGAAGAAGAAAGCTCCTGGAAACCTCGCTGCTTTCTGCCTCGGATATTTATTCTGTCTTTTTGTCTTCTGAGTGTTACAAGGGGTCTAGCACTTGAAGCGCACCCATGACGTGTTTTTTACATTCACAAAGGCTTGATTGCAGATTTCGAGAATATGCCTACCCCCTTCAGAGGCTCTTGACTTGGGATGGGCGTCTTTCATCATGGAAAACAATCAACAAATGTATTTCGGGTCTTACTGCAGTTCTCTTTAATGCAGCTTCTAGCTCTGTGTTTTTTGTTTTTTTTTCTATTTTGAGCTTTGACTGGCCTTGTACCGAGAAGCAACTCCTCATTGGAGCCCATTAAGACTTCCAATAATCACCTGCAGTTTCAAAACCTGGAATTAACACAAACTTTTTAAACCTCCCAAGTTTATGTTGAAGCAGGCCAATCTATAAAACTGCTCATTAGTCACTTATTTAATTACCCGAGTCAATGAATATAGGCCGACAATAAAAGGCAATTTTTTAAACGGTTGACATACCTTTGTACACCTCTACACAGATGGTTATACAAATTATATTTTACACGATGCCTACCTTTTATGCGTCGTTGTTGGCTGCAAAAGACGACACAGTTGACAGAAGCCTGAAGCGAGTGCCAAACGATGACGAGCTCTGTCATTGCGACTCTCTTTGGTAAACTAAAATCAGCTCTGCCTAAAACGCTTCCGTCTGAAGCTAAAAATAATCAATTCCAAGAAGAGAATGTCGAGATCTTGGTCTGATGTCTACTCTCCCGTCGAATCTGTGGCTGCAGAGAGGGAAAAAAAAAACATCAGTTCTTTTTCATCCTCCTCTGATGTGGTGAAGAGCGTGCCTTCAGCGGTTCCTCAGAATTCAGAGGAGATTTCCGCTGAGCAGCTCGACCTCACAGCCTAATCACCAGATCTGAAACTCCAGCAGAGCTTCAGGCCGTACCGAGACGGATAAAGACCCTCCCCTACCCCCGTCCTGCTGTTGCTTCTTCTGGCCCCACATGCTAGGACAAAATTAATTCATTCTGCTGGCAGCCGTGGACCATCCCAGTTGTGCAACTCCCATCCCCTACGCTCATTCCATCCTTATTTGCATAATATCAATTTGGTTCATAATGGACTATTGTAGAACACAGGCTGCAAGTTTGCATAAAAGGAAAATGGAAACACCTAACTCTGGAGATTGTTTTACTATGTGAACAAACAACTTCTGCTCTTACTGGAGAGCTGAGGGGATTTATGCCTAAATGGAGGGAGAGAGTGAAGACTTTCAGTGAACTTGACGAAAATGGAAGTGCATGCGTGTGAAGTTATTTCTAATGGGGGGGGGGAGAGCACTCTGTTGGCAACTCTCTGAGGAGAATAATGTGGCTCTGCATGTGAGAAGGGGAGAGTGTTGATGAATTTAATCACAGAAAAGCAAACTGGCCGAAGGCTGAGCAAGTGTGCAGAAAAAAAAACACCCTCTGTACCTCTCCCCGGTTGAATAATCATACACTCCTGCCTCTACTCCTCCTACTCCACTGGCTGCTTCTGGGGAGCCAAACAGGAGAGAGATTCACAGTCAGAAATGGAGACAGACAGACAGACAAGAAATGGAGAGATGAAGAGAAATGGAGCGAGAATGATGGGATGGGAGGAAACGGCACAACAGTGCAGAGGAGAAGATTAGGTGAGGGCAAAACTGAGTCTAGAAAGCGATTCCCCAGGCAGACGATGTACAGTGACGACAGATTTTTCTGAACAGTTTGTTGGGGACGAGGGGAGATAAGATCACTGTACGGCGCATGACTAAAGATAAATCTGCAGCTGCGTGTGAATATCATTTACACAGATAAGCGTCTGATAAGGGCGATCACGGCAAGATTTGTTTGACTCTCGGCATCCGTCTGCTCGGTCTCCAAACCGTAACTCGGGCATCAGCGTGCCAAAGTGAAGTGAATGGGGCTGTAATTGGTGCCTGTGTGTGGATTGTGATAAAAACCGATACCCCCAGGAGTTTCCCTCGTGTTCCTCTGTTGAACACATTTGTAGAGTGCGTTTCAGCCAATGTGTGTTGACAGCAAAGGGATAATCCTGTTTTAGCCCTTCCTTTACCCGCAGGGAAGTGCGGTGTTGATGGTAAAGAAAGCGGGAAATGTGGTTTACTGCTCATGAACACTGGAGGTACTTGTTGAATGTTTCACACCCGGTGACGATAATCAATGACATTTATTGTGTAATGTTTATTTTTTTGTAAAATACAGAGATGCTGTGGAGTAGATGAAGATAAGATTGCATCTTCCTTTACGTCTTCTTCATTTTTTTGATGACTAAATCTGATTATTTTTCAAACATGGGCAGTTTTCTTCTCTGATGTAATAAATCTACAACTGAGAGAAACTTAAAGGAACAATTCTGTCGATCCTTTCCAGAAAATGAAATGCGATTGGTCATCAAGTGTATGAGCTCTCCCGTTTTCCTGCCTTAGAGAGCAACCTAGAATATCACCCACTTCCTGAGGGTCAAATGGGTTTAGCACACCCATCAAACGTGCACCCTATCAGACGTAGCTCCAAAGTTTGAGCCACTTTTCTTCTTCCATATACAAATCATGTGGTGCCATACTAATGTAGTCAAACTGCAAGCATTTTCATATTTTTTGACTTTCTGTTAGAATAGCCTGGCCCAAGTCCAGACCCTATTCCAATAAATAACCTGTGGCAAGCCTTGAAATCTGGTAGTCTGTCCAAGTTTGAGTTATTTTGTAAAGAATGAGAAAAATTCAGGCTCCAAATGTTTATAAGCATACCGCAAAACAGTTGGAGCTGTAACTGCAGCAACACACTGAATATTTTTGGAAGAAAATACATCAGACTGAATCCACCACACAATCATTCACAACTTTGTTGGTCTGTTCCATGAAATTACGATTGCACTGAAAGAACAAAGTCGTTCAGCTTGCGGTCCTGGATATACCCGACACGCTGGAGGAGGTTAAAATATAAATCCTGCTCTGGAAGCTTCTCAGATCTGTGCTACTGTTAGAAATTACTTGCATAAATACTCAAAACTTACTGAAGGAAGTAAGACTTTGCTGCCCATCACTAGATTAATAGACCAGGATTGAGAATCACTGCCCTATTTGCAATGCTAGCAAAGACGGTCTTCCTTTCCCAAGCAAAGTCTTCCAGTGATTTTGGAAGACAGTTCCAAAATCACTGTCTTCTTTTTATTATTATTATTATTATTATTATTATTATTATTATCCATGACTCCTCTCTCTTTCTTTGTAGGCGTCATTAAAAATAATGTTGCAGCTGTTTGACCTCAGAGTTGAACAAGTATAACTTTTCTTTTGAGCCGAGTTTAATCCTCTTTTAAATCCCAATTGCATATTTGACAGTGGACTCCAGTGTACTGATCAAACATTTGTAGCAGCTTATTAATGCTGTTATAAAAAAGACCAGATCAAGCCTTTTGCTTGTGTATTATAATTATGCAGATGAGCTTGGAGCGGTGGTGCATAATAATGTTTGAATTTACCTGCGCTAATTAAATTACTCCAGTGTTGCTGCCAGAGATCCGCGATGGCCTAAATTAGACCAAACGCTCATTTAGAGTTGCTGGAGATTTTCTGTTTCAGTTTCTGAAATATACATTTGAAGTTATGCATTTCTGTACACTGCGTAGTTTCAAATGTAATTTACAAGCGCAAGCATGACCATGTGCGTTTCGGACCGTCGTTGAGGAGAATTCTCATTGCAGTCACCCTACACTTCCATCTCCTGCCCTCAGTAAAGTGGTGCTTAAAACATGCATTAACAGACTGCTGAAAAAAATCATCCTGTCTCTGGACGCCTCTGATCGGTTGATTGTTTGACTAATTTACATAGATTACAAAAAAAATCTGAATCATCCACAGTAAACAAATCACACTGTCAGGACACATTAACGACAACATTACAGCAACATCGACACTTAATGTTTTAATGCAATTAGTTCATTCTCAGGTTTATGCCAGGGGTGTCCAAAGTTGGTCCTGGAGGGCCGGCGTCCTACATGTCTTGGTTCTCTCCCTGGTTTAACGCACCTGGATCAAATGATGGCTCATTAGAAGGCCTAAGAAGAACACTGACATGCTGAGAAAGTTGTTACTACCACCAGGGAGAGAACTAAAACATGCAGGATGCCGGAACCTCGAGGACTAACTTTGGGCACCCCTTGTTTTTACTTTTGCATGCCTCTGTGTAGCTGTTAATTCGTACAATAACACACAATAATCTTTCCACTCGCCTCATCCACCTGGAGAGTTCCACTTTAGGCTCAGCTTTGATTTTATAGGGCCAAGAGTTTCACGGTTTGTTCAGTTTGCTGGCTGTTCCTTGAGATCTGCTGGAGCCACTCCTTCGATCTGGGTGACACTTCTGCAAGTGTAGCGATGATCACTGGCCCCACTGAGGCCTTGACTCTACAAGCAAAAATATCCAGGCGGACGTTTAAAATTTTGGTCACAAAGGGTTAAGGCTAGTTTACATTAAAATGAATTTATAATATGACTACACCATAACTCAGGTCCTGCAACTCTTAGATGTCTCTCTGGTCCAACACACTTGAATCCAACAGCTGAATCACCTCCTAAGTGCAGTCAGGTTCTCCAGAGTCCTGCTAATGACCTCATTATTTGACTCAGGTGTGTTGAAGTAGAGATGCATGAAAAGGTTGCAAGACGCCGACCCTCGAGGCCTGGAGTTGCCCACCCATGCTTAACTGCTGCAGTAACTAGCAGCTAGCAAATAACATATTTACTTTTCCCCAGTTGCACACCGCATTGAGACAAAGTCATAAGCTCCGTCAGAGATCAGAGCAAAAGCTGTAACACAAATATGTACACTCGGAAATATGAACTCTTTGTTGAGCTTTCACGTTTTTTTTTTTTGTTTTGTTTTTTTCCAGTTAAGATCTGTGTCCCCTGGCACCTCTTTTGTCGGCTCCTCTTTCCATGATGCTGCTTTTGAAGATCACACATCTGACAAAGGGTTACGATGATGTTAATAATAGCCCTATGTAGTGTTATCATAACCACGAACCGAACACTTGAGGCCACAGATTCACTCTCTTCCCATTTCTATTTCCATGGTGTTTTTTAAGCAATTTGCAACGGGAACTTGGCAATGCAGAGCACGAAAGAAGACAGGCGACAAAATGGGCCTAATGACTGGCCTTGGGGTCAGGGAGACAAGTGAAACTGTGAAGGCGGTTTTACCCACATCAGCGAGGGCATATCTGAGGACACTGAGGTGACTTGGAAACTGATTATATAAAAGAGGGTTACTCAACAAGATTTGTCATATGGAACTAAACAGACAAACGACAAAAAAAGTGTATATATTTATATCAGTGAAGTGACATACAATGGAAATGTTGATGCAGATGGTGAGAGGGGAATAATCGTCTCTCATTTTTCTACTAATTTGATTATAGTTTGGATCAGCAGCTGCCACAGTTACACACTCCTGCTCTCTCATGTGCAATACGCAGTCACACTCTTACTGTGACTGTGCTTTATTCTTCTGACACACAGAAGCACTCGATATACGAGAGTCTTCCACATTCAGTGTCAGGAAGGGGTGTGAATTAATAGCTGTCGAGATGTAAAGAAAAAATGCACGGGACTTTTGTATGTTCAATACAATCAATTTGAAAGAAACAGTTTGGCATTTAAAGTAAAATACAATGAGGAAAAGAAAACATTCTGTCGATCTAATTCATTAAGCATTTGCTCATGGCAAACGTTTCTGCTGAATCTGGAGGGATTTTACTCTAAAGAGATGCGATGGGGGAAAAAAAATAAAAAGATAAGACGTAGAACTTCTGGTTATAAGAAGTTTCTCTACAGAAGCTGGTGTCTTTGTAATAAATGTTACATTTGTCTCTTAAAACAACCCATAGAATGAAGTAACTGTGAAATATTTATCAGTTTTAGTTTTAATTGCATATAATTTGGATTTTTTTTTTTTGTGCTCCTTTTTCACATGAAAGTTATTTGTTTCCTGTCCCCGCAGACGTTTGACAACAGTCTTCAGTAGACGATGGCAGAAGACAAGTAAAGTAGGGCAACCCTTTTTTTTTTTTTTTTCTGCATCAGCAGCCGCAGCTCTCAAAAATTTAACTGTAGCAAAAGGGAGATAAAAGGTTTAGGGTAATAAAGTTCGGGGTGAAAAAGTTTCAGAGTGGCCAAAAGGAATCGAAGAGCCACTGATCAGAGAGCCTTAAACTACAAACTACTGTTTTTCTGCTGTAACTAATATCAATACAGCCATGATAATTTTACATGTACTGTGGTAAAGTAATAAAACAATTCAATTCTTATTTTAATAGCTTAAATTTAGTCTAGAAAATTAGATGGACATAATATCCGTCTATTTATAAGATAAAAAGCAAAACTATATATATCAAACTTTAACTAGTTTTTACATGATTGTCAGATTTACCAACAGTACTTTCCCCCTTTCTTTGTTAGCTTTTAATCCGTTCTGGGTATTGTGTATAAGAAACAAAGCAAAATACTATTTAATCTGTAAATCTGTTACTACTGATTTATTGATTGATTAACTTGCATACATTTGCCATAAAAATTAACCAATTTGCCAACAATATAAACAACCAATAAATAAAAATCTGCATGATTAAGACGGTTCTACATCTCCAATAGAACACAAACAGTGTGGACATGTTGGAGTTTTACAGCTTCATACAGTACAAGCAGTACTGTATGAGTACAGTAGATTTTGTTTTAAGAACATCACATCTTAAAAACGCTGCACTTTTTACCAAGAGTTAAGCATTTTACTTAACTTAACTTAAAAGGCAAATTAACCAATTTGCCTTTTTTAACCAACAGTTACACAGTTAAATGCGTGTAACTGTACAGACTGTTTCTCTATTTATTGTTTGCATTTAATCAGGTTTTGAGGCTTTAGACTCACAATAAATGTAAAATGAAATACTTTCTGAGAAGTTTCTACAACATTGGTGGCAGTGACCAAACATTAGCAGCAATAAAATGATCCTCTCTTCATTACTTCCACCTCACCACAGATTACATCAGGCTCAACTTGCTCTGAAATACTCGTGTAGATCCTCAGTAATGTTCGTGAGGTATGCGTTTGGGTAAAAGGCCCTCAAGCAAAAAAGAAGCACAACAGTGCGGACAGTGTCCTAAATACAAGGACAATCACTAAGTCAAGTTAAGTCTGATATATGGTGCCATTAATCTACTGTCACTTTTGCAGTTTCAGTCGATTTTCTTTCTCAAATTGTAGATGATGCATATTTATCAAATCTCAGAGCACCAGAAGTGTGATCTCTTTAAGGACAACACCGGTTTACTCTTTGGTGTGAAAGCTCTTGTAGACTAGTGGTACACTTACCCTTTATAACCAAACAAATCAGCTTTAAGTAAAGTGAAACAGTATTTTACCGAATGTTTGATATGCCTACCTTGAGCTGCAGCTGAAATTTTAACACATCTGAACACGAGCATGTCTAGAAGGCATAAAGAAGTGTGCAATAAGATGTGCCTATAGGGCTCACACATTTATGCATGAACAAACCTAAAGAATAAATTCAGTCATGAATTCTCATTAAAAATAGATGCACACAAACAGAGAACACACGTTGGACACAGAATGTGTTTTTCAAAGCCGCTCGATAATGTGGATTTGAAGATATCTAGCGTGCATGGGTGCGTGTGTGTATGTGGGTATGGGGTTGTGTGTGTGAGCCCACTGTTGCTGGATCACACCTTGCCTAGAAGAACCAATCGTGAGTTAAGAAGTGAGATGTGACAAAGTTCTCGTTTCAAAGTGTCAGTCAGGAATGTGACGTTTTCATCTCTGTGCACAATAACTCCACCTTATTACTTCTTTAAATGATCAATAATGATTAATGTAAGAAAAACAACAACACACTTTTATACTAATAACAGTTTTAGGTTTTGGAGTATTGAGAACAAGCCTAAAGAATGAAGAAAAAGGATGGCCATCAACTTGGTGAATATGCATGCAAAAATATCTTACCTGACTTGAAGATGAAACAGAGTAAAAATATTTAATAATTCAGCAGAGGTCAAGCAGAAGACATGTCTTTCCCTGAAGTGATTTTACATTGAGTTGAAACTGAAACCAAACTTTTGATCCATCGCTTCTTACCATGCTGTTGTGCAACGTGGTTATCTGATTTACTCGATAACTTTCTAACATTAGGCCTTTGTGATAAGTGTATTTATTGTTTTAATTCAGCAAACTTGCATAATTTTATTTTATTTTTTAAATGCCTCAAACATTTTAATGCTTTCAAATTTTTTATTTATTTAAACTCATCTCAGTTTCCTGTCTCTTCTTCAAATGCTTCATTAAAAAAACAAAACAACAACTTTCTGCATGTATAACGAATGGGTGGCGGGGGGGAAAGGGTGAGGCAAGATTAACATGGATATACTGAGGGATGTCAGGCATTGGCAAATCAGATCAATACATCCACATTGGAGGTCAGCAGTGTTGTTCAGTGTCAAAAAATTTGAAGTTCAGTGTCGAACAATCAAATCCTGTTTTGCGCTTTGCTTCAGGGCAAACAACAACGATCCAGAATCCGCTCTGAAAATATTCCGGGAGAGATTTTGAAATATAAGAGACCCAGTGGCTTTGAAGAATTTTGTGCGCAATGCAACAGTACGCATTTCATAGCAGACTGCAACTTAAAATGACAATATTTAGTTATTAATTTGGTTGTTTTGGGACTAAAAGTCATTGTCGGGATGAAACTCTTGTTTATTTTGTAACTTCTACATTATAATAAACCTTTCCTCACAATAATGATGTAAGAAACGCATTTAAAATGTGTTTCAATCACACAATGAGTAAATTATTAGATTTTTGAGAAACTCCTATTTTGAGTTATACTAAATCTTATCCACATATGTCAGACTAAGCCTTCAAAAATTGACCAGCCTCCAACAGGGTGCTTGTTTGCATTATTTCTTACTTAAACAACATTTAGGTTCTGCAGATAAATATTCACCTTGATTTAAATTTTCTGCAGTGATTTTCTTGAGCCTTGGGAGCGACGTGCTAACATAGCACCAACGTGGATAATCTGCACAAACGTGTCAACAGCCTCTCTTCATTATTTTCCGGCTCCCAGTCTGTGGTAGAATCAGCTGTGCACTACCTGCCAAGAAACAAACAGCAGTCAGACACCATTAGCACTAGATCACAGCAGAGCATTTTGCAGCTGAATAGTCAGATGTTCCCCTCAGGAGGACAGATCAGAAACACAGAGAGCTTTGCACTTACATTCAACCAGCTGGTTGGAAGCAAGACTCAGAACAACCAAAAAAGTAAGCATCTGTTCAACATCTCCAAAATGCCAAATGTTTGACTTTTTTTGTTTGTTTGTTTGTTTTTGTCTTTAACCAAAAATTGCTGCATGAATCTCTCTTAACTTGGATGTGAAGCTCTGTCTCCGGATTTAGCACATAAGCATCAATCATCACTTGAGAGTGTCTGCATCTCTCTTACAACAACCAACAGAAGGAAGCAGAGAATAAACTATTTTTGGAAAAAGTGGAGAAAAAAATGAAGCATCTGTTCTTTTTGCTGAGATTTGTTTCCCTTGTTATAGAAGACAAACGCATCTTTCGCCGTTCATTTCTCTTCCTTGCTATGAACTGCGTAACTCTCACTTTGAGCAATGGGTTACAACATTAAGGCTTTTACCTTCCACTTCGTTTAGACGTGGAATGTAAAACGGAGTAAATATTTGAGTTATACTAATTACTATCCACATATATCGGACGAAGCTTTAAAAATTGACCAGCCACCAACAGGGTACTTGTTTGCACCATTTCTTACTTAAACAACATTTAGTAGGAAATGTTGTTTCGTAAACCCATACATATTTCTGATTTAGACCTTTGTAATTCTTTCTAAGCTTCATTTAATCCAAGCACTTTAGACTTTAATAACGTCCTACAGCCTTCATGAACGAGAGATGTTTTGGAAGAGGCCTAATCAAAGTTTCTCAAACATGGAAAAATGTCAGATATACAATAACAGGCGGCAACTAAAATTCTGGTTTCAAAGTCTGCATACTGTGAGCCCTCGTCATGTTTCTTCTGGTCCTCATTTAAAACATGAAGTCTTCCCAGCTCTTATCCAGCCCTTATTGATCCCCTGTGATCTATTAATAGAGCTGAGCACTGACTGTGAGTTGTTAGCTATTTTTAATAGACGCTATCTTTCAAGCAGTAAAGTGGGGCGCAGATGATAAGTGGTCTAAAAGAGAGGCGGACATATATGTAAATTAGATCTATTTTTTGATTTAAGCTCTAACTCTTTCGCTGGAAGAGATCTGTTCTGAATGTAAGGCAACGTGTTCCTGTGGGGAGTTTATGTGAAAAAACAACACAAAGTCCTATTTTTTTTAAGTTTGCCTCAAACAATCCATAGAACACAACAAAGATGTGGAAGAACACTTTTATTTATTTATTTATTTTTTTAGTCAGACGAGCCCAAAATTTAACTTTGCGAAACTCTCTATATGTGGAAGAACACAAGCACACAGTTTCTAATCTGAAGCATGATTAGAAATTGTGGCAACATGCCAACATGTTGCCGGGGATGCTTTTCTTTGTCGAAGTTAACCGGGAAGATTGATGGAGCTAAATAAAAGGCAGTCCTGAAAGAAAACCAGTTTGGGATTAATATTCCAGTGATACAAGGCCTCTAAGAATTCATCCAGACTACCAATTGATTGGTTCTGATTAAAGCATATTCATGTAGTCAAATAGTCCAGTCAGAGTTCACATTTAAATCTAGTTGAAAATTTGTAAGAAGACTTCTAAATGGCTAAACATAGACACTTTCCAGAAACTTTGACTGCGCTGGAGTTGTTTTGCAAAGAGGAGTAAACAAAATCTGTTGCTGAACTTGGAAATCCAGCACTATACAAAAAAACACTTGCATAAGTCAAAGGACATTTCAAACTCGAGGCCTGTGGGCCAAATCCAGCCCACCATAGCTCTTTATGTGGCCCTCTAGATTCTAGACTAAACACTAAGTGAGCTTAAATATTATGTTATCAATCAAATCAATGCAGTTTTTAACTCTTTATGCACAATTATATCAATCAGTCCCTCCAGTTTCTTCAGAATTATTGTGGAAAGTCACGCAAAAAAGCTAAACGCTGCCTGGTTAGTACATGATCTATGCAGTGAGTAATAAAAAGTCACACTTACCGATATAAATAAGCACAAATATGGCAAATTAGTACCCCAAACACTTTGATTTTTTTTTTATTGCAAAAATACCACAAAAAGTATCACAAAATCCTTGAGGGACTGAAAACATGTTCAATAATATTTAGTTTTAAATAATGATATTTTAACTGTTTGCAAATTGGTTACAGCAATACATTCTGGCACAACCGGCCCTTTAAGAGCTTTCGTGATCTTGATTTGGCCCAAACTGAAAATTAGTTCGACAACCTTGAAAAGCTGATTATACTCACATTTTCCTCATGCATAACGCCTTAATACTATTTCACATAATACATTTCAGATTTGTATTCATTAAGAATTTTAAAAACCATCTATTACATTCTTTTCAACTCACAATGCCGTGATTGTTGCTAGGAAACCCAATAAAAATATGTTGGTGTCTGATTGTAGCATGAGAAAATGTTGTAACACACTCCATCTTACAATCACATTCATCCATATAACATCACCATAGCTTGATCAGTTGATGACTTTTCATACTACTTTATATTAATCTTCACAGACGTCCTGATCGGAAGCTGTAAGTAGACAATGAAACAAAATGTCCAGCTCTGTGCCCAGTGTGTGTGTGTGTGTGTGTGTGTGTGTGTGTGTGTGTGTAGGCCAATGAAAATCTGCAGCTAACCAGCATGTCAGGAAAAGGCCAGGAACTCAGACTTTGTCAATATAGATGAAGTCCTTGACAAACAGGCTTTCTCTGAAATGCTTGTGGCCTGTTTGATCTGGGGTCGTTATAACTCCAGTCAGCTCAGTCCTGTGTGAGTCTTAAAGTTACACGCTGGCAGATAAATTTCTTTCAAGATACTTCATCATTAGAAGTCAACAAAAGACAGAATTATACAGCCAGTTAGCAAGTCTGCCTAGAACACATCCAAGATCATATTTGCCTGAGTTTTGTACACACACACACACACAACACCCTTTTATTGGACTCTTCAAATTCTGTTCCTGTTGCTTCATATTGTTGTTGTTGTCTCTTGGCTTTCTTGTGTTACTTTTTAACAACAATTCTGATGCTGTGAGTTTCTAATTCATCACGTCTTTTGTTCGCTCGCCTCCGCTGCTTTCTTTTCATGGTAAAGCATCTTATTTGTCTCTTTGACAAGAGTTTTTAATGGCTGCCCCCTGGTTGCAGTGAGATCATCCAGGATCAAAGTGTCATGAGTTGTTTCTTATCTACAGTAGTTCTAAATGCTGCACAGCCAAAAGAAACAACAAAAATTGATCCTAATGGAAACAATATAAATCCTATATTGATGCACATCTGTAAGCCAGATGTGCATCAATGCTATTCAAGTTAAGTGATTAAATTTGAACCGTTTAGTCGTCGTCTTTATGGCCATGAAAGTTTCCCTCATTCAAGTTTGTTTTCATTTATTTATTTTTAAAATCATTTTTGTGGAAATTCCAGATATAGAAAGACAACTTGAAATAAATATTAGATTTCATTTTAGTTCTGTGCAATGAAATAATTGTGTGGCAAAATCTCAATCAACAACCAATTTACTGACTTTTTTTTTCTTTCTTTTTTTTAAAAGGGCTAAATGGCAGGCCTTTGCGGAAAATCAATAGGATAGTTTCAATTAGTTTTTCTATAGTGCATTTTTGTAGCAATGCACTATCTGTAGCTGTCCACCAAAACGATTGTGTCAGCCTCCGAAATGCAGCCATTGACACAGAGAGAAGCTCACTCGTTTTTAATGAATTTATTTTCTGCGCACGGTTTGGTGGTGGACCTCAGATCGTTTAATATCAGGAGATTTAATGAGCTCCAGGGTGTGGCTCCCCTTTAATGGCTTTATTCCATCATAAGACATCAGTCATGCGGCAAAAAGACAGGGATGCATTCAGATAAATTGTTGCCATCTGGTCCCGAAATAACTCCATTACATGAAGAACGCCGCATATTTGTAGCTCGTTTGATGTCACCATATTTTTCTAATCCTGTCTGAAGTCACCGTTCAATAATTTAGTGTGTTCTCCTCTCTGTTTTGCTAAGGATGCGGTTGTACAAACAAATATAAAACGGCAAGTTAAAACACCTTGGGTTGAGTGCAGTGGATGAATAACACAAGTGGGTAAAGATTTTAGACATAACATTTGTAACAAAACCTTATCTTTTTGATACATCTTAAGAAAACCAGGTAATTTAAGAGATGTGGAGGGAAGTTATCAACATTAGCATGTCATTTTTTATCGGTCGGTGGGAAACAAACAGCTATTTAGATGGGCCACCTATCTGAACTGTTTTAGGAATTAATTGCCACTCAGACTATAATATCCACAAAACATGAATATTGGTAAATTATTAGGATTTTCATTCCATGTATACAGGAGTCATAAAGCTTAACAAAAACAAATACTTGAAATATAAAACTTTATGTGAAGTGAAAAATATGATTTTGACTTGAAAAGAAAAAACTGAGCTGACAAGTTTACATAAATCTGTCAGTCGGTGGTGTAAATCACTACCCCAGTGGTCAGACTTTGCTGTTAAAATCCATTGTTATTTTTTTCCTCTGGTTGCTCAACAGGGACTCCTTGTTGAATTTGGATGAAGGAAAGGCTACATTAAAAGTTTCTGTTAAGGTAAAGAATGTTAGACAGCTGGCAAAAAGTCTTTCGGCTTTGCAAGAAAACGAGGCAACCTGCCAGAGTCTGCCTGAGTCCAATTCAGTAACAGACTGCAGGTCAACTTAAAACAAAGGGTCGCGCAAACTCCTAATTGACATTTGAATATACCGTGTTTTTCAGACTATCAGCTGCTACTATTTTTTTTTCCTCACACTTTGAACCATGCGGTCTGGTGCGGCTTTTCTGTGGGTTTTTCTTCAACCACCAGGGGGCTCTTTAGCAGAAAGTGAATCATTGGAAGTCAAAATTGGAAATCAAGGAAGAAAACGCTGATTTTTATATCGAACAAGCACATGCTGTAGTAGCAGGCACGACGGAGAAATGTTTTCAAACTCATACCCTCTCATCAAGGAAACAACAGGAAGAAGTTCATATGATGCAGCTGTTAAGTTGAAGGCTATTGATCTTTCAGTACAGATCGATAGCCGCTGCATGTAAGCTCCGTGTGACCGAGTCCATGGTTCGGT
Organism: Gambusia affinis; assembly: GCF_019740435.1. Classification (NCBI taxonomy): domain Eukaryota; kingdom Metazoa; phylum Chordata; class Actinopteri; order Cyprinodontiformes; family Poeciliidae; genus Gambusia; species Gambusia affinis. The sequence continues at coordinate 9,100,889 of NC_057880.1, forward strand.
GTTGGAGACGCAGGGCTGCATCCACAAGAGCAGATTTATTAAGGACACGGCCCTTGTGGAAAACCGAGAGTGACAGAGATTCCAGCGGTTTATAGCCTGGTGCAGCTAATATGTACGTTTCCAGTTAAAACCAAAACGTTGTGGGTGCTACTTATAGTGTGGTGCGCTCTATAGTCCAGAAAGTACGGTAATTTGTTAGCCATTACTTGCTCTTTTTGTTAAAGCAAAGTGAAGTTTTACCAGAAATTACTGAAAACGTCCTTATCTAGATGAGTTTTAGTCTTGATTTTAAAAGCAAACCAATTTGCTTAAATATGCATTTATTCCTACATGAATTTACTTTCACCACCAAACTTTGGAGTGGAGACGAATTCTGCACCCTGTTCCTCTGTTTACTTTGAAGCACTGGAGTGTTTAGCTCCTTTAAATAAAAAACAAAACTAAAAACAAAAACAAACATCTATAGCCCACAGATATTCTTGCTTAAGGAAGCAATGTTGCATCAATAAAAATAAACACAGCATCTCTGTATTTGTCTTCTCTGGGAACGGCTGCTGGTTGGAGTCCTTAAGGTCCAACCCTGTGACAAAGCAGGCATGTGACTCAATCAACACATGTCCATAATAATTTCTGCAATCAAAAATGATTGCAGAAATAATTTTTGCAATGAATATTTGGATGAAGAACAACTCTCAAACTCTTACCTCAGAGTCCCTTCTTTGGTAGTATTTTAAAAATTATTTTGAGGATTTAGTTGAAGGGAGTAGCTATATTGCTATATTTGTTCAAAACCTCTGCATATGAAATGATAAAAGCGGCATAATATTGGTCCTTCGCTCTAGGAAAGAGTCAACTTTTTCTACTGATGAAACCCTAACCCATCATATTTGATCTGGTGCAAAGACTCTGCAGCATTACAAGCCCTGGGCGACACTTTAAAGGAGAACTGTACTTTTACTCGTTTTCTTTCTACATCTGCCTTGCAGACTAGTGAGTGCTTATGTATTCTTTTTATCCCGTGAAGGACCTTTCTTCAAAAGGTTCAGAGTTTAATGCAGGCACTTTTTGATCGCGTTTTGATTTGTCTCTTGAAACTGAGATGAAGGAACATATAATGTTCACACCACTTTAAATGCAGGAAGAGGAAAAAAAGAGTTAAGTCAATAAGAGAAAGAAAATGGTTAATATTTCCACCATGAAGACTTGACACAGCTCATATATTTAAAAGGGTAAAATACAGTGTACAAGGCTGTGAAAAAGTTCAAAGCATATTTTCCCAGAAGTCTTAAAATTGTTTTGTTTGTTTTTTTTTTTCTGAAAATGTGAAGCAGGTCTTAGAGTATTTTTTCTTTTTTTTCTGAAAATAAGACTTGCAGTGCTGTAGCTTTTGCTCTTTGACCTCCTGGATTGGTCGTTGACGTACTCTTGCGTTGGTTTTGGTTTGCGGCCAATCCAGGGAATGTTTGCCACGCCTCCATGTTTTCTCCATAATTGGTTAACGGCTCTCACTTCATTTCTTCACACTGCCAGTTCCTGTCATTTCCTACTGAACATATAAGATCTAGAATAAGGCCTGAATGTGACTGGGGACTTTTTTTTCTTTTGCTTTTAAGATTAGCTTATTTTTTAGCAGGCCATTTTATCCAGTAATCAAAAAAAAAAAGCAACAAGTTGTCATGGACAAATATGACTTCGCCAGAACTGAATTCAGCTTTCCAAAAAATGTGGTATGAACAATTAATTCTTCATTTAACATGGAAAGTGATTAGTTTTTCCACACAGGGGTTCAATAAAACAGATGAATGTAATTATGATTAAAAAACCCAAAACAAAACGCATTTTAAGTTTAGTCAGGCCATTTTTGATATTAACATTTGTTTGATGAATTGAAACTTTTACTTATGATAAAATAACATAAGAAATCTGTACAAGGATTAAAGCTGTTTTGCACCAATGTAGGTTATGTGATTGTATATTGACAATTGACCAAGATAATGACTTTTTCCTTGGCTGGATAATTACTTAAATACATGATCACCTTCTTTGGTGTTGATCTGCAGTCACTCTTCCCAGAGTCATTGTGTTTGCTAGAACATTAAATGTACTGTTTACTTTATGTGAATCTGGCAAAGGCTTTTACTTAAATCATTATAACACATTTTATCTCAAATTAGTAAAGGGGTAAAGAGTGGGTACGAAAACACTCTCTAAGATACCACTTTGTCTGGTTTTGTAATATTCTAGTAAACATCTTGGCCTCATTACTGTTCAGATATTTTAATCCACCTCTTACATTTCATTGTATTTAACTTCCATTGACCGAGTCTTTGTTGTTGTTGTTGTCTAAGGTGAAGTTAATCAATAGTTCTCCCAACTCCCTGAAGGTTTTTTTTTTCCAAAGTTTTGCTTTGTGACCATGACAGTATTGTGTGTGTGCTTAGAAAATGACAATGGTCAGAAGGAGGATAAAGCATGAAGGGCCGGGCCTAAAAAAGAAAATATATATATATGTCCAGATGAACAATATTTCAAAGTCATATCTTCAGGTATTGGAAAGCACAACTAAGTCCTGACAGAGCACCTGTGAGATGTATCATCCTTCAATTTATCATTTACTGGATGCCAGGTTTTCAACCAAAAGGTCCTTATTGGTGATGAAGCTGTTTTCTGTTGGTAAAACTATTTTATCTCTTATATTTTTAGTAAAAGAAATGGGAGCTAAATATGTTTGTTGTCTTACACCATGTAAAAAGTTTCTTTTAAGACTTTGATGTTAAGGTGTCATATAGTGTCATAAAAGTATTTTAAAATCCTTCAACATTTCAGCATTTTGTCACTTTACAACCACAAGCGTCAGAATATGTGGATGTCAGTCCAAGAACACAGTTCAGTTGGACAAACAGCTGGAATCAGTTTTTTTGCATTGTACAGTGGCCCAACAAGGTCGTTTTTGTTTAGTGAAAACATGTATGTGATGCATGTGAAAAGCTTAAGGCACATGAATACATTTGCAAAGTCATATATGTTTGTGTCACAAAAATTTGTAACGCAAGATTGACTAAACAAATCGAAGCGTTCTCTGAAAATGACTCTTAATGGACTTAAAAAGACAAGAAAAGTATTCAAAGTTCAAACAAAATCAGTTTAGGACCTAAAGAAAAAATGAAAAAATGACTTTTTGATGTGACATGGACTGAACTTATATAGCACTTTTCCAGTCATACTTATCCCTTACAGCACTTTCTACTACAGACACGTTCACCCATTTATGCTCACAAATCCATATACGCTTACTGATACACAGATATGTAGGAAACTGGCCCAACGACGGGGGAAAGCTGGAATCAAACCCACAACTTTTTCAATTGTAAGACTAATCTACCCACTGAGCCAGAGTGGTCCCTTAGGGTAACTGAGTGTCTCTAGTTTCTCAAGTAAGGTTCACCTCTCTTACAGACAACTGAAAGGTGAATATTATCAATAAACAGGAAAAGTCCAGTTGGCTTCTCCTTGCATAGGAGTCTGAAATGACTGAGAATTTACCCCTGTGTACAGGAGGACACAATAATTTCCCGTGGCATCATAGCTACTAAAAAAAAAAAAATTGCAATTACAAAAGTGGTAGTGAAATAAACTCCGGCACACAAAATAAGTAGGTAATTATGAGAATAAAAATAATTTTATCCCAACCATTTTTAGTGAAAAATTATGAGCTTAACCATCTGCAATTATGCTTCAATTCACTGCAATTTATGTTTGGCAGTGAGGCTCTGCTGTGGGACCTCCCTGCCCTTTCGTGTGCTAACGTGAAGTACCAGAGGGAGCAAGAACTGAATGCGGCATCGATGACAACAGACATTGATTAATGCAGACAGTTTGAAAATGAGGAGCTGGGGTCACTGTGGTTTGTGAAATGCGCCACAGACTAAAGCAAAAGTATAGTGAGTTCAGGGCTACACACAGCAGTCTGTGTGAGATCTGCCCGCTAAACGATCAAAGGAGAAAAAGCTGATCATATTCTTTAAAGTAGCATTATGCTTAATTATACTTTTAAAGGCTCCGTTTGTATTGGGTTGCTTTTATTACTTATTTGAACTTTGTAGGTCCCTCCACAATTAATAAATTGCATTCCCCTGTCATTAGGCTGGTAAAGTTTGACTTTCTTTAATTAACAATATCAAAATCCGAGGATGATTCATTTGCAGATTTTTTTTTTAAATAAGATCTAGAGCGGGGGAGAACATAAAGAACATAAAACATGCTGAGGAAACTACTCCAAAACACAGTTGAAAACAGGATTTAATGGAACAAATTTAATCATTTAAAGAGTCGTAATGAATCGCCTCCTGTTAATATCTGAGTTAGCCGTTTAAAAGTTTTATCAGTCTGCTGAAACATCAGGGTGGCTTTAAATCTGTTGGATCTGGTGTGATGTAGCATAACACGACTGTAACAAACTAATCTATCACGGATATTAAAATACTACGCTGACTGAAGGAGCCTGTAATGGCTGTAGGGAGTAGAAATCTGGGATACCTGTTGGCTGATAGCATCAGTAAGCATCTTCACAATTAGTCATTATAAATGAATTCACTTGTTTTATTTGTATATTTCACCGGTATTGGTATTTCTCCAGGGCAGTATTATGTATTTTCAAGGGACATGGTGCAATTTTATGGCACAGTCAAGTAATTATGTCGACTGCAGTTGTTATAAAAATGCTGTATCTGTCAAATATGACTTTGATAAATTGACTTCATTGTATAAAGCATTGAATCGTTAAATCAGGCCTCAGTCTCTTTAAAATCTTCTGCTCTTTCTGAAACACTGCCTTCCAGAAGTCAACATCACATCGCTCCTCTATTAACCCTTTATTAATGTTTTTACCAGCGTTTTCCTCAGATGTAGCTCGTATAATGAGCTCAGCTAATTGCTTCTGGCTAGTCTGAAGGGGCTGAATGAGGAAGTTGCGGGGAGGACTGATCTGTGCGTCAGAAGCTGGGAAACTTCCAAGTTGCAGGCGGCCATGAGGTAGTTCATGTTACTTGTAACTCAATAAAGTGCTTAAAGGCTTTTGTTTTTATGTCAGCGGTTTTCACAAAGTTCAGTGAAGACGAAGCCGTATTGTCATTTCTGAGTTGCAGCTTCTCTGAAAGTCAGTTTTCAAGACTTTTATAGGCTCTCTATTGGTTTTAGGGACTGTGACTGTGCCATCCTGACACATGAATAACCATTCCATTGTTGAATCTATGTTTAGACTCATTCTCCTCCTGGAAGATGAACCTCCATCCCAATCTCAGGTCTTTTTTATTTATTTATTTATTTATTTATTATTATTTTTTTTTTATTGTCCTAACAGGTTTTATTGAAGTGTTGCCCTGTATTTACCTCCATCAACAATCCCTCCATCCAATTTTTTATATAAATATAAAATAACTTTGAGAACTGTTATCATTTAAAATGCAGTGAATAATTATGTACAGTGAAAAAAAATTCACTTAGGATGACTGTTCTTGCAAGGCACTGTAGAGTCGTCTTTTAATATGTAATCAAGTGTAAATTTTGCAGATGCTGAAAGCACTTGGTGTGAAAAAGGCTCATGTGAATGTATTCACGTACCATAGTTTTACTTTCTCTACTTTTTATACCCCGAAAAAAGCAAGATGCTTACGTTTCTTACTGTCACTGAAAGCCACACTCTCCTCTGAGCCATGAAGTCATCCTTGCATCAGCTAATTATCATCAGTGTTTTCATCTTTCCGTCAGTCTGCTTTCTCAGGAAAAAAAAATATTTCACCTGCCACAGCAGAAGGGAGAAAACACTGAAGAGCATTTAAGCCATTAGTACGCTTCAGTTTCGGCTTCATGGTGTTTCAGTCGCTGAGATACGGTTACACTACTACAGCCGCCATGAACATTATGCGGTGTGTCATATGTATTTGTTCCTGCTGTGATATGTGGCAAATGTCTGCTGTGAAAAACCACGAGAGTGTCAGTAATTATGGTGCATCATGCATGGCTGCCAGATGTATGCGTTTGCATCGAGCTGCTGCTGAAGACGCCTCAACAGAGCATCTACTGGACTTCCTCCACCAAAATGATGTAGTTTTTTACTTTTAAACGTATATTAGTTACAACAACCTGGGTGTTAATGGGGCATTCGACTTTAAAATTGTATAATTTTTCTCTGTTATTGAAACAAAAAACCATCGTTAAAGCCATACTGATATTAATTCTAGATATTAAGTCAAACTACAGCTTACATCTATTTGTTTTCATTCCCTGCATTTTGTAATGGTACAAAATGTTTGTAATGAAAACCAAATGGATAAAAAAAAAAAATCACATTTAAAGATTCAACTGCAATAATTTAGCGTTTGGTTCAGTTAATTGTTGGTACATCAATACCATTGGACATCTAATTACGGGTTTAGCCAATTGGCATTGTATACTGGATTAGATGTTTCTTGATCTTATTTAGGGTGTGCATTTTTTTTTAACTTAATTTAAGTAACGCATCACAGTACTTGATGTTCACTACATTTCCATGGTTACCTGTACTTGTCAAAAACCCTGAAGAAGTATGTTATGCTGAAAAGTACATACTCATTCTATTCAGTATAACTCGCGTCAGAACCTGAAGCCAAAATTGCAATCTTGACCGACTTCTTTATAAAAATTACTTTAATTTCATGAATGACATTAAGCTTACTTTAAGAGAGAAATAAATAACTTAAGCTGGTAAAATTTCCAAAATAACTGTAATATAAAATATTTATATGCAATTAAAATAAAATTTGATCAATTGAGTCTCCTAAATATTATTGGATTGCCTCTATAATTAACTTATAAGTGTTGGTTTGGTCAGTAGGATGCTGAAGCTCATAGTAATAAAAACTTCTATTTTCCACATTACAAAGATTTCCATGTTTAGCTTTAGGTTATAACTGATGCATGACTTAGAGATGAAGAAAGTTTACTTGTGTATATGCTATTAAAAATCAGGAAGTACCGCCTTTCTCAATTCCAATCGGTGCTTCAGCTCAATGCACATGCATACTGCAAATGCATGCACTCTAAATCAGTACCAGACATGTGCAGAAAGTGCCCACTGAGACTAAATCCAAAGTTTTTTTTTTTTTTCTTTTTCTACAAGTGAATTCATCCTCATGTGTGATAAATAATTTGCTCTGTATTGCGAACAAGGCATATATATTCTCAGCATCTCCATTCTCCCTGCTCAGTCGCTCATCACGGATCATTTCCTGCAGTTCCTCATTGAAATGATTTTCGTATATATATATATATATATATATATATATATATATATATATATATATGTATATATATATATATATATATATATATATATATATATATATATATATATATATATATATATATATATATATATATATATAGCTATCACAATTTTGCACCTATCTTTTTTGACACATTCTTGCTTAGACAGTCATATTCACATCTATAAAGTCACACACAATTTGCACAGCGACACTTCCGACACCAAAAAAGGTCTTTTTTTCCCCTTTTTTTTTCCTTCTGGTGGCTTCCGGGCGGGCGGCGGTGCAAGTCAGTCAACTCATCCGAAGCCGAAGGTGCAGAGCTGCGCAGCAAAGATAGCACGGCCCAAACAAACACATCCACAGACATGCAGCTGAATACGTTTCGATCCCACATCGCGAATGACCTCAGCTTTGCTCGTGACTGAACTTCTCTGCCGTTTAACTAGAATGGAGGGAAGAAGAAAACCTGCTACTCTGAATTTAACTCTTATGTCTGTTTGTGTGAATGTTGAACACATCCAAAATACAACTTGAGTAATAAATTTAGCTACTTTTTTTTAAATATTTGTTCCGGCCACATTGCTGCGCTTTTGAAGTTTCCTAGTCAGAATCCTTTTAGTATTAGAAAGACGCGTCACAGAATATTAATTCTGCTGATTACATTACTATGAATGATATCACACTTGACCTCAACTAGAATTGTTCAATATATAAAACTTTTTGAATGTTTTGTAAAGGTTTTTACAGGGCGGAGCCATGTGGTTGTACTGTTGCATGGTAAAGTCAGACCTGTTTGTTATGATCCAAAAGTAAATTTCAATTGCCAAGTCTGCTCATTTCCTTAAATAAGAACATTGTTGTAATTCCAGCAATATAGCCAATACTTTTGAAGTATGCACTGACTGCAAAAAGTTGACTGCTTTGGTTTCAGGCCTAACTGGACATTTTCTTTATGCATTGATTTGTCTGTCAAAAAGCCGATTAAAAACGATATGTGCGCATCAATTATTTATGATACCCGAGTCACATTTCTGGTAGTGGATTAATATAAACTACTGTGGCAGTATCATCCACAGATAGACTCGTATACTGATCTGGAAAAGTATGTCACCCAACAGACACGTATGATCCACCCTAATCGAGCTACAGAGAGACCCCGGACCTTCCAAACAATGATTAAGTACTACTCTATATACTCTGTAAGTAATGTGTTATTGATCAGTGTAGGGGCATCATTTTGCTTTTTCTCTTCTGGCAGGTCAGGGTTACATTAGATAGAGCAGCGGTGGGGTTCAGGGATTCACAGCTTGGCTTGGAGACGCCACAGGAGCGCGCTGAGATTAATGTGTTAACGAGGTTTGCTGAGCCTAAAGGCATCTTTCTCAGGCTCAGGGGGCAGAGATCGTGATATGAAAATGTTTTTCTTTCCATCGTTCAAGATCAACATAACTCATGACGAAGACGGTGCTCCAGAGGTTGCTGTGTTTAAATGCAGTTTTAGAAAAGAATGGAAATGGTGGGTTTCTCACAATCTTTGTGAAAAACACAAAGGTGTGAGCTAAGAAAAAAAAATAAAACTGTGTCCAGTTGAACTTGACAATTTAATTAATGCAACACGGCTGTTAGATGATTAAAAAAAATCCATAACATATAGAACCTGCTTAGCTTAAATATTCCTACTGAGGTTAAAAATGTACATTGCTGTGGAATATCCTTGCTTTGCTAATGAAGTACATGGTTTTCTGACTTGCACTTGGTGAAGATGGATACAGCATCAACCCCACATCTGACTTCTGATAGCAGGTAAATATCAATACTTTTAAGGTAAATGTTGCCATATTTCAGATTCTGAAACCCTAACAAATAAAAATAGGAACTACGCACAGACTTTGAGGTTCCAAACCCTCAAACCCAGCATCACAACTCTGTCCTAAGTCTGGTCGTCTCATTGGTGCCTAAACAAGACATCTACAGGAAACTGCTCCCAGGAAGCTGTCGACTCAACACTGTGAAGGGGAATAACCCTTTCCAGATCATCTGACCTGCTGGAGAGATATCAGCTCACCATGGTGGACAGAACTCATGGAGAGAGGACACAATGCTGAGAGAACAGTATCCCATTCAACTTCACTGTTGGCCAGATCCAAGCTATGATGTCGCTGAAACCACTGCACAAAAAAGCCTCCCGCTACACCAAGAGCATTTCACCTGCAAGATAAATCCCACACCGTCAATCCCAAGAATGTTGGCCATGACGTCTAATATTTTTGACTGCAGGTTGGTAGATTATTATTATTATTATTATTATTATTTTTTTAACAAGCTAGAAACGCATAGAAAACCTGGTGAGTTTGAATTTACTTGCTTGTGCAGAGCTTTGATTGTAACTATTTACCAAACGAAAGGTGAACCTTTGCAGTCTGAGTGGTGCTAAATTGCAGAGGACATGTATTCACATGCTGCCAACTGAGCTGCTTTAGTATCCTGCAGGGAACCGTTTCTGTGCAAGCTGGATTCAGGGCTAGACATCAGCCTATTTGTAGGAATCTTAGAGGAAAAGAGAGTGAACTCCAGCTTAGCTTGAACGTATCAGCGTTCCCCATTGGAAAATAACATCATATTTAGGCTCTGAATCAATGGTGAGTTTCCAAATGAATTTAGTTCATAGTTTTTAATATCTGCTCCCAAGTCCCATATCAAGCCAAAGTAAAAGAGAAAAATAAAGTACCACAATATTTTTTTTATTTATTTTTTTGCCATCTGCTACTCAATTTGTCTGAGATTAGATGACGCCTATTGTGAACTGCTCAGGATAAGTTGAATGTCTGTTCTGCACAAAAATCCATTATCCCTGAAGGGAATAGCCTTCGTGTATGTGCAACATTTTCTGCTTTTGAATTCCCAGTGTGAAGCATGTTTTCCCAGCGTTCTGAAAAGTTGTTTTGTGTCGTTTGAGCCTGCAGACATGACTATTTCAGAACAGCAGCAGCAATGTACGTGCTAAGGAGATGTTTCCACTCAACCTATCACGCCATATAACTGCTGCCATTTTAGCTCAGACTTTGCTTCTTCTCACTCTCCGTAGAGTCCACTGATCTCCTTTTTCCACCCTCTGTGTGCCATGCCCTCTGGAGGTTTTAGCTGTTGGGTGAATAGTGAGTGAGTGATTGATCTGTGGCTGTTGTATCAAAAAGGTGAGCATCCAGCTCCCTTTGGTCTCACTCCAGCAAGTCACGCAGCTTTGACCTCGCCACAGTCAAATGATCGATTTCTATTCCCTGGACTCATGTTTATTTTAAAGGCCTCTGTGGTTCATTACACAAGATACTGACGCTCATTAGGGTTGATGCCGGAGCTATAGCTTGAGAACACGTCAATTCTTTTTATAATTTCCTCTCTACACTGGGATTTGAACAGATTAACCAAGTTTATATTTTAAGCCCTATTCTTAAGTCTGTAAAATGCATTTTAAATGTGACATCCGTTGGATTTCCACTTCACAATCCATATCGGAAAATCGTAATGCTACCAGACCAACAATTCAAGAATGCTGCTTTCTGGCTCATCTCTTTCAGCACCGTGTCAATCCAGCCCAGAGCCCTCATTAGTGCAGACGAGTCCCTGATCCATACACCCATCTCCAGCTCCATCGAGAACCCGTAGCTTAGATGCAGAGGAGCCGACTCCCGTTTCAGCCTCTTTGGTCGGGATGAGAGCCTGAGCAGAGATTCAACTGATCCTCATCAGTTCAATACCAGTGTCCTCCTTTCTCAGACGGCTGCAGATGTCTTCAGGGCTCACTGGAGGTAATGGCCTGTAAACTTCAGCAGAACCGCATCATTTGTAAAAAGTCAATGTTGTCTCCATGACTACAGCTTGATTTACTATCCAATGAACACGGCAAACATGATTGCGGATGGTTCTATTGACTCGCCCAACACATTCTCTAAGGCTTTCTTTGGACTTTACTTTTTAGATAATTTTCAATCTGCTTCCTGGCCACGTTTAAAATATATTTTTTATTTGGTTGGGATGTCCTGATTTCTTTTCAGGTGGTTTAGGGTCCCAATCAAAGTGTTTTTAAATGTTAAGTATTGGGATTCCTTGACTAAACTTGGCTTTTAATCAGAGGTTATGCTAGACTTTTTTGTCATCATTTTGACTGATGCAGTAAAAAAAAAAAAAAAAAAAAAAAAATCCAGTTATAGCTTTACCCTTCGATTTTATTTTTAAAATTACAATGACATATTCAACTGTATTTGACATTCGGTGTAATTAATATTCGATCCCACCAAGCTGAACAGAGAATCCATCATGCAGATACATGTAACGTCTCACTACTTTGCAGTTACAAAACCACTGTGACACCGTTTACTACATGTAAACAATTAAATTAAAAGATTGCACTTAAATTATGAAGGATTCGGCTGCTGTGGCGTGAACGTTCAGTCTCACCATTTCCTCCTGCATTTGAATTGTGCGCCCGCTTGTGCGTAATCAGAGTAGGCAGTTCTCAGTCCCGGGTTCTAATGTGATTCTTTATTAAAGTTGATAAAATAGATCTCATTAATAAGTACCTAAGAATTCCCCGGATGTGCTGTGGTGGCGCAGGGGTTTAGCACAACCCACATAAGAAGGCCTTGGTCCTCGACGTGGCTGTCGCAGGTTCGATTCCCGGCCTGGTGACCTTTGCTGCATGTCTTCCCCCTTCTCTCATTACCCACTTTCCTGTCAATGAACTATCAAATAAAGGCCACTAGAGCCAATAAAACCTTAAAAAAAAGAGAATTCCCAAGATATTAGAAATAATGGCAACATTTTAACCTCAACATCCTCCATCTTCAGGAGAACTCCAAATTAAATCTTTTCTAGATTTACTTTCCAATTGTATAACATCATTAGGTGCCTGTAATGCAAATACTGGCATGTGCAAATGTTACTTCGAAGTGCTGTGAAACTATACATTAACTCACTTACCAATGACGCTGCAGACACTGCGGTCTCTCCTAGCTTCCTTCCCATTTTCTCTTTTCTCGACGTTGACAGATGTCAAGAAAAGTCATTGCAACCCAAGATGCACTTAAGAAAACCACTATTATCATAATAAAACACCACTTAGATTGAGCGTTTCTGCACGTATTGGGCTCGACACGGTTACAGCCATCTTTAAGTTTAACTCTTACTTCTGCTCTGTTGTTTCCATCCAGTAAAGTGGGCAGTTGTGAACATGTTTACTTTGATTTGATAGAAGTTGTTAATAATTCAGTTTGTAAGATATTTCAGTGAAGTTCTACTGAAGCGTTTCCATGCAAAACTTGAAAAAGATTTAGTTTTCCTGCTTAGGAGACATGTAGGATTGTTATTGACTTATTGTTTATGTGGTGAACTAATATGGCAAAGCAGGTTGAAAATGAAGCTGCATTCAGGGAGCCCCTCTCTCTCTTTCACCGTGAAAGTAATCTAGAGTGAAGCATTGGATTAAAAGATTTACAAGCCATGCAAAAGAAAATGTTAAAAATGCAAAACGTATCTTTGCTTTAATGCACTTAAACGCTACAGAGTTCGCAAACATACGTGGAACTTATTTCAATTATGCATTGGGCTTGTACAACATAGGGAGTATTCCTAAAGTATATCCAAATCACTTGCAGACGTAAATAATGAAAAAAACAAAACATAATTTGGACAACCTTTAATGTCAGTTAAAGGTTGTCCAAAGGTTGTTTATTTCCAGCCTGGCACTTTTTCTTTAGCCCTCAATTTTAAACTTTTGCGATTTCTAATCAAATTCTGAAGGAAAACTTGAAAAACCTTCACAAAGCCCAGAGAATTATTGATTAAGATCACTTTAAAAAGCCTGCCAGCAAAGGGAGAAAAAAAAAGTGATTTAAAACTTTTGCACTGTTTTATAAACTCACTTTAATGCATCACAGATCAAAAGGGGCCTCTAAGGATGAAAACGGAAAGCAAAACTCTTTAATTGCTGACTGAACTATAAGTGTGTGTCTTTCTTGCATATCAAAGAGTTTTTCCTCAAATATAGAAATATTTACTGATGGTAAAAATAGAATAAATTGCTGTCTGGGTTCAAGAAGGAAAATAAATGCCTGGAGAATCAAATGAAGAACATTTTTCCTGGAGCCAATTGCTGGTTTTGCATATTGAATAACTTTCATATGAAGCATGAACATCTCAAGTCACAATGTAATTTCGAGACGTTTCTAATAGTGTCCCCATGTTAATAAGTGCTTTACTCTGCACATCAGAGTGATTAAGGTCTGTTAGGATTGACTCTGAGCCTCATATAAGTTTGTTTCTAAAGCTTAGTTTAGAATAACATGAATGGAGAATAACAGGAAACTATTTTACACATATTGATTGTTGCACTTTCATTAGAAGCGATTGCAGTTGGATGTACGCGCTCCTGGTTGCTCGATTACTCGGGTCACGAGGGAACGATTATTGAAACAACAAGAGCACCCTGCTTATTCAACCCTTTTCAGCTCACTTTGGATGAAAAGGTTAACTACATAAATATTGGATTTCTCTGAGAAAATCATGTAACAGTGGCCTGTGGCAGGCGGTCAAAATGACTTCAGTGGAGTCATTTTCAGTACATACTGAAAACCTCTGCGTGCTGATCCAAAGAGTATGAAACGGCAATCTGTTAAGTAAAGAGAACCACAATTCTGTTGCTTATTACTAGTTACTGCATTTTTGTAATCTAAAGAGTAAAATATTCCTAAGAGAATGATTGCACTCAAGCTTTTCAGTGATGCCTACTTCTAAAAAATGTTGATGTAGTGCTGCGATCTCCCAAAATAACCTTTATTTTGTTACATTTTAAGACAAATGTCTTTTCGTCAAGCTGGAAACAGGATGTACTGAAAACACCACACATGTGCAGGCTCATAAAGCTGGACGCATGGCGGGGGTCTTGTTTTTATTTTCAGCGTGGCTGCCAGTCCAAATCTGCTTTTCAGCTCTGCTGCTGCGGCTGTTTTTCTTGATTTAAAAACTCCAAAAGGAAAGAAGAAAATCCTTATTGCTTCTTTTTTAGCCTCCTTTCGTAATAGAAGCAGCATATTGAATTGTTAACCTAAAATAATGTTATATTTTCTTGCAACTGTCCAACTTATCCAGTTAACCTAAAATGCCAAACCCAGCTAAACACACAAAGTAACGCTCAAAAGTGAAGAAATGAAAGTGAAACCTCTTATAACACAACAATATCTAATGAAAAGACATTTTGTTTGAGAGAACAATAACTACAAATAGGGAAGAAAACAATGGAAAGAACAAGACAGTTATTGACCGACCAGACTTGAAGTAAGAATTTAAAACTGTAAGCCATTCGTCCTTTTGTTTATTCATACATCAAATTTTACCTCCCACTCCAGATTAAGTTGTCAAGGCTGCACATTCTTCTCTCTGGCGACATTCTTGAGCTCATTGTGAGATCTAAATATTTCCCTTCACAGAGTATACACAGGATATTATCCCTCCATCAGGTTCTGTCTCTCACGGGGTCACCTCCCAGAAGTACAGGACTGAGTCATCGCTGACGGACAGTGACCGGGAGGCATCGTAATCTGATGCACGAAAAAGCTCAGCTTTCTTCTCTCAATCCACAACTGAATTGAAAAGGCTGAAAACACGGTACAACATGTTTCTGTGCGGGATTTGAAATATCATTATTTATTTATCTTTATTAATAGAATCTAAAATATACTGAATGAGGAAAAGGGGTTTCGGGTGAAGATTTCATCCATTTTAATTGAGTTTGTTTGGAAATAAAAGTTAGCCTTCAAAACGCAATGCCGAAATGTAGCACTGTTAACTTGCTCATGAGTATATCATGTGTCTGCAAGAGTACACAGAAATACTTAGTGCCTGAACACTTTCTCATCTTTCAAAATTACAGCCATAAACATCAATATTCTCTATTTATTTAAAAAGCAGCAGAAGAAATAGGAGGAACAGTTTTCTGATCTTTTTTTTTTTTTTTAAAAAAAAGGTTTCAGGCATTTGTATTCAGTGTCCTTAACATTCCGCATCTGTAAATAACAATGAACCAATGCAACCAATTTTCTTCAGAAGTCTCCTAATTAGCAAAAAGAGACCACTCAGAATGGATGAATTTGGCTGTTCAGAGAACAGCCATATCAGAGGTTTGTCTGAGAACTTTAAAGAACAAACGGAGGTTAAAGTTATGGAGATGTTTGACAAAGTTTTGATTTTTGAAGCAGGGTCAGGTGAGGGATTTTGTTGAATGTAATTATCAAGTGTTCACTCCACAAGGGAAAAGTGGTGAGAAGAATGTTAATGGAACACATGCTGTTAAAATTATAGCAAATCTGGTCCTACAACACGTTTCATATTTTCATTAATAATAATAATAAAAAAAGGATCATTATTCCTCCACTTCACAATCATGGACTATGTTGATCTATCACATAAAAACGTAATACAATGGATTGAAATTTGTTTCTAAGATGACAAAATGAAGGAAAATCTGAAGAGGAGTGAACACTTCATGTTGAAGGAAATCCACATTGTTTAACAAGAATCGGTGCAAAGCTTAATTTATTACAGCTGGAAATGACTGACCAGGTCCAGAATCTTTGTGCAGAGATGGACTCAGACCTGAACCTTCAGAGACGCATAAGGACAATTACATCTAGCCATTAAATCTAGCTTTATTACCATTGGTCAGATTAGGAATGAGCACCAGGTGATGTTCTACCACCTGATGAACTTTTCTAGGATTAAAGGACTAAATTCCCAACTGGATCTTGTGGAGCTCATCCATGCATTCATCTTTAGTCACACTGAATACTGCAATGATGTCTTTAGAGGTCTGCATAAAAAACAACAAACTAAATCTGACAGTTGCTGCTTGTGTTTTCACTAAATCCAGGAAGATGTAGAGCACATCTCCCCAGTTCTAAAGTCTTTGTATGACTTTAAAATATGTTTAGTTTACAAATCACTGAATAGCGTAGCACCACAATACATTAACGATTTGTTGTCGTTGCTTTGACCTTCCAGATATTCTGTTTCTATTCTACTCTGCACTTAAAAGAATTAAAACCAAGCATTCAGTTTCCTCCTCTAATCTGGAACAAACATCCAGAAAACTGCATGGCAGCCAAACACAGTGTTCCTTAAAATAAAGCCTAACAACCTATTTGTTTAGAGGTACCTTTAGTAAATAATAAGAACTGGAAAATCTATTTATTCTGACCTTGTTGCTGAAATTTGGTTTACCGATAAACATAACCTCACGTCTCATTGTTTCTAATGGGTAGCGCATGCATGAACATGGTTAACTGTGTCACAACAATTACTTAGCCTTTACTTAACCCCTTTTAGCCATTTAATGTAGTTTTATGACCTCTTGTCGGATTAGGCACGAGCATCAGTAAGAGCCGGGAGTCTTTCACAGCAGTTTAGATTACAATAACAATCTGCTTCCAGGGTGGAGCCATGTGTAGAAGAATATGTACGAGTTCTTTAATAATATCCCATGTCCTCTGGCAGGAGGGCGCAGCTTTGCTTATCTTGTCCATGTCCCGTCTGCTTTCCACAAGTCACACCAGGCACTTCATTTGTTAAAGCCGCGGTGGCCTTGACAAGGGGAGTCAGATTTGAAACGGATGCAGCTTAAATCATATGGTTCTGACGGCACTTTATGCAGAACACCTCTGTATTTCTATAATCTACTATGCAAATTAAAGACCCACTCTCGGAAATCGCCGATGCCGTATGGACTCGTACAGAGTAAAATGGGGCAGTGACAATTTTACGTGCTTCTGATTAAATCCGAAACTCAAACTTTTAATTGACTGTAAAACTTAATAGGGGAATATTAACAAGTCAGTGAGCCGGTCTACTATCACAACTCATGTTATCGCCAAATTTTAAATCAGAATTATCCCTGGGTTAATGTCTCATGCAGCAGAAATGACCCTGGAACACAGTATTTTCTTAAGGTTTATGAAGTATGGAATAGTGCATGTATCGATTTTGATGTTTTAAAAATAACTAGAGATCATAAAACGCCAAAGTAGCTTGTAAATGAGTTTGAAAAGACCGGGGGTGTTATAAAGAAAGCATCTGTCGTGGTAATGTGTCGCAGCTTGGCATCTTGATGTTGCTTGTAATTAATACAAATTGGAAGAATATCGGTTAAACATAGCTTCAAATGGTCTTTACCTCTTAGTTAGGAACTGCAACACTGAGCATGTGACCTCAAAATCTTTGCTCCATAAAGCCGACCCATAATTGAAAAGCTTGTAAAAACACCTAGTAAGCTTCAGTATGCTAAACGATCACCTCTAAGGAAGAATCGATAAGCTTTGTCTAGGTTGTCACTTCTGCCCCCCTCACCTTCTCCCATGTCCCATCCACATTTAATACTTCCCTCCCAGCTAATGGATTGTTGATTTTAAAAATGGTCCAAGATTCAAAATTACTGAGAGGCCTGATGCTGAGATGCACCCTGTAGGAGTTGCGTCTGCAAAAATAAAACAGCCCTGCAAACAAGCACACAAATGTGCAACAAGAAGACATATTTTTTTCTTTTTTTTTTTACATAGACGGTAACATAACAGCACCATGACCGATCAGCCTTTTTGCTCTCAATTTGCAGGTCTGGAGGTGGTGATGGTAGTTCTGCTGTTCAAGATGAGAGAGAGACGGGGAGAGTGGAGTGTGGGAGAGAGAAAGTAATTTCACTGCTAGTTTGTCAAAAACCTCCACAGTCAATCTTGTTCTCACAAGCCTGGAAAACTACATAAAGCCTCCTCTCTGTTACCTTTCGATTTGTCATCCTCCTAACAGACTGCCGGACTGCTTCGTTCGGGTTAAAAGCGGGCAAGCAAAACGACAGTGTTTTTCAAATTGTACGTTTTAAGGAAATCGTGCGCAAGTGTCGCATCAATCTGTTGTGATGGTAATTCATCACAGCTGCTCAAAACTAGACTAATCTCTCATTTTAATTAGCCGTTACACTCTCATGCCAGCTAAAATGTACAGTGACATGAGTGGACATGCTAAATGCTTTAATGCTGTTCGCTTGGTGAGCTCTGCGAGCAAGACTTGTCCGGATAGCTCAGCGGGGAGCCTGTTAAATGTCTGACACAGAACATGATGTTTTTTTTTTTAAACACTTCCCTCATTTGCATTTTAACTCGAGGGGGAAGGAGAACAAATGAGGCACAACATATTGCAAAAGAGCGCAGGATGAGAGCAGCCGCTCACACAGGCGCACGCAAACCACCCTGCGCCGCCCCTGTATCCATATCAAATTGCTCCATCTTTCAGTGTGAGCCGGATTCAGAGAGCGCAACAGCTAGCTGCTGTGAGTGACAGCTGAGCGTCCTTTGTTACTCTTGATTATTATCTAGTTTGTATAGTTTTTTGTTTTTTGTCAATAATTAGATTTGGGTCAAGCTTAAAGTCATTTAGAGAACTCGATCTTACACATGAGCAACAGAAGAAAACAGTCCTGATTGTGAGCATGACTTCAGATATTTAAAGCAAAGCCTTTTTTAAAAAAAAATCTGTTTACTCAAATGGTGCTGCATATATTGATACTAGAATAGGCAGTGCAATCAAAAGCTGGCACATTTTGAATGTCTCAAAGAAATATGTATCCTTCAGTGATTGTTGTTAATCAAAAGTGAGCAGAAGAAATTATTCAAAGTCTCAACTGGATTTCAGTTTGGACTTTGAATGGACCATTCTAAAACAGAAACCTGTCTATTGCTGCTCTGGTTGTACGTTTAGGGTCTTTGTTTTGTTGAAAAACAAACCTCTGCCCCTGGCTCACGTTTTGGAGCCTCTAGCAGTATTACAGCATATTTAGTTTTTTCTTCTTTCTTTTGGCTTTCTATGTGTTCAAGAAGAGCATGTTGATCACCATGTTTCATATTCAGGATAATGTGTAGTGTTACCTTTCCACAACATATAGCATTTAGTATGTAGACAAAAAAGTTTCATTGTCTAGCACGAACACCTTCTTTCCCATGTTTGCTCCATTCCTTATTACTAGTGGGAATTTTTTAACAGCACATCCAATGACTTTTTGTTTTCTTAGTTTCCATCAAGGCCAGATTTGTGTACTGCACAGCTAATGGTTTTCTTGACAGCAAATTAGCAGTGGATCATAGAAGCTGCTTTTGCTCCTGGTGACCTTTGAGTAGGCAACTGTGGTTCAGTGGTTGAAATAGTCATCTTCTAATTGTAAAATTATGGGTTCTTTTCTAGCTTTCCTGTTGCAAATTGATTGTGCCAAGAACTGAAACCCTAGTATATCTGTTTGTGAGTGCGAGTGGATGAATGTGGCTCTAGTGTAAAGTGCGTTGAGTGGCCACCCTGATTAGGAAAGCACTATAATAAATCAGACTTTATACCAACTCTGTTAGTTTAGGCTGATGAGCTGTTCTTGGTTAGCTTACTGCTGTGCAATAGTGCTCTTTACTTTACTGCATATCTGCTTTTTTGTTTAATGGTGTAGAACAGGCATCTCAAACTCAGATTGGAAACATTGGAGGTTGAGTCAGGAAGAGTCTGGATAACTTGATGTTCCAAAATCTCTTCAGGTTTTTTTATTTTAAGATTTATGGTTCTTTGAAAATGTAACCGTTCTGCCAAGCATAACTAAGCTAATCCGTTTCTTGCCCATTTCTTACTACCAGAGAATGTGTCTGCTGCCAAGTTCCCATTCTAACCTTGGCTTTTTCACTGCAGGTCAATTACATTCACTTGAAGGATATTAGTGGAGAAGGTGTCTGCAGGTATCCTTGCGTTCTTAAAATTGCTTGGAAAAGGTTTTTCTGGAAGTGCTGGTTAGGTTTTCTGGAGAATGCTTTGACGTTGTCATACGGTGCTTAGACAAATGCCATGTGACAGGTGTTTGTAGTATTACATCTGTGTGTGAAAGCTGCTAAGCACATAGCCTGGCTATGACAGCATTCAAACGTCAAAAACTATTGAATGCATGCAATCTAAATCTATGGTTTACTGTCTGACAGAACGTGCGGGCTGAATCAGCACTACTCAACATAATCACAAAGAGTACTATGAAAATCTCACTACTGGGTTCCATGTCTGAGACCTACGAAGCCTCATTAGGTAAATTATGCTCCATAAGCACCTTTCTATGCCTCAGACACTGTAATATATTCAGTGGTATGGATTGGCATCAACTGACCAAACTACTTCTTGAATAAGTCCACAGCAAAAGTAACATCTCAACCTGGGGCAACTCACAATGTGGCAATAGGAAACTATCATATTTTCATCTTCAAATCCAAGACTCATCCCCTTGCACAAAACAAGACATTTTATGTACATTATAGGACTGCTTGTCACTACATTTGCTTCATTTCTTCAGGTTTTAACTGACGTCAGATGCATTTCTAGCTATGGCAATCCATGTGGCAAGATAAGTGATTACATCTCAAATCACTTGTTTGTTTTCATGTTTGGAGGAAGTCAACACACACCAATGAGAGACTGATCACTGACTATGTCATGGTTAGGGACTCGTCCTACGTTGACCGAGGTTAAGAACACATTCGGATTATTTGACAGCATTCACAGCTAAATAGTTCAATTCTGCACCAGACTTAAAAAGGGAGATTGGTCAAAGTGTTTAAGTCTACAGAGAACATTTCAGAGAAATAGTTTGTTTTGAGTTTGCTGTATGTCGTTAAAAAAAAAATAGAAGCATCTAAGGAATTAAAGGACTTGCTCTTTATATAAACATTAAACAGAGCACTGGATGTCTGGTCTAAATGCTTGTATCCTTGAGTATAAATAATATATATTCAGAGGGAAGGCAACACTTTTGATGTTGTACCTTCACATTCATAGATCTTTTTAATATGATTTCAGACACTTTTATTTATTTTTACACATGCATATTTGTAATACTTTTCCCAACAGCAAAAGCAAAACTTATAATCTCTCAAACACAATGTATATAAAAAAAAAAAATCTGAATCTGCATAAAGTCGAGGTGGGTTTCATATGCAAAAGTAATCAGAAACTTATTTACATGCAGCTCCTCCTTGATCCCTCAGTGTACCAATTACAGAACAAGGTGTGCATGTCGAAATCTTACCAGCAATTCCCCTTTTTGTGATACTTGTTTGGGCAGAATAAATGTATGATTCGTCTGGCAGGTAACAAGCAAGCGTTTGAAGACTGTGCGTCTGCCTTGCTGTATTTTGTGTCTCATAAATAAACAACCACTATAATAATTTTGACCTGACCACACTTTAACTTGCTTAATCTTCAACACACACACACACACACCCACACGCACACACACACATATTGTTTATCAGTTCTAAGGGATATATTCAAAAGTGTTGAAACTGGGGAGCAGAGGATCACTGATCAAGCTGAAAGCCCATCTTCTAAATCCACACACACACACACACACCCACGCCCACACAGACGCCTTCTTACCTCTATAAATGCAATTAGAAGTTCTATACTCACCAATCACTTTATTGAATAAAATTGGCCAATTGCTTGCTAACACAAATTGTGAATCACCTGGCAGCACTGTAATATTTAATCATCTAGACCTGGAAGACGATATGATGAATGACCAGCGGACATATCCTGCAGCAAACTGGTACATTCAAAATGTACACAATAAAGTGGCCTGTGGGTGTAAAATATATATTAGTTCTCTTATTAATTCTTATATTTGGACATTTAACTGAGTACTGAAAGCTCTTTGGGGCCACTGATTCTGTGCCACCATGCAGCTCAAACTGAAGGCTCAGATCTCATCAAAGACTGCGCTCACAATGGTGATGAAACAAATGTCACAGCTCTCCAGTGAAATCAGACTTTCAATGACCTGAGCAGAACGCTATTTTTTATTTTTTTCTAATTTAATTACTCCTTTGGCCAAATGGATAAATAATTTCCCTGATCACAGACACACAAAGCTCCTGTCAAAGTCGTTCTGAGTAAATGTTATCATCCGTCACCAAAGAGAAGTTGCCTGCAGCAAAGGCAGACAAAATATGATCCCTCTACAAAAAAGCCCGGGGCAGGCTGAAAACCCTGGAGAAGCGCGGTTTTACACATAGCTTAAATCTGGTTTATTAATATCGATAAGTGTCGCAGTCACACACATACATCTGGTGTCTTACTTACTCAGCAAAATCACACGTCATGATCAAGTTGATATCAATTTTAAGATGTATGCCACAGACTTGTGGCCTGATCTACAAAGATTCCAAATGAGGACAATTTTTCCCAAATAGAGGAAGTGAACAAAACCATTCAGTCAGTGTTGGCCACGTTCTGCCTCTTTTGGCCTGGGACTTCTCTCTTCGCAGGGGAGAATGGTTGTTTACAGCACAGGCAGCTTCCGGTAAGCTTCTTAGCGTCCAACTGGCACCTTACAAATGTCACGGGCAAAAGTAAGCAATTTAGGTAAAATTTAGAACCTCAAGGCAGTCCAGGCCTCCAGAAAGCAATCAAACAAAGCACAGAACGAGGGGCTGGTTTTCACCAGGCTACTACTAACAAATGATCATAAGTGCCTTACAATCTAACAAGCAAAAAGTGAAACTACAAGTTTAAGTGTTTGCAAAGGTGACTTATAGACAGACTAATAGTCTGTGGCAATCACGCAGGTAATGAACCACAGATGTGATTCATGGGTTTGTGTGCTAAAACGATATAAGCTAACTTCCAAGAGATGCACATAACATCAGTAAAAACATTAGCTTATTGCTTTGCTGAACTGAATAAATATGTCATATGCAGATAAATCTGGAGTCAAGTTAAGCATAAGTTGAACTATGGAGTACACATGTGGACTTGTATCTGAGCTAGTCTGGTTATTAGGATGTGATGAAAGTCTGTTTTTGACCATAAAGGTATTTTTGGGTTAGAACTACACTTTATATATTTTTCTGGGTAATCAAAATGTGTTTAAATTAGTTTTGGTTTACTTCATTAAGATTTAATAACTGCGTTGTGGTATTTGATCATACAGTAAGATGCATGTTTTTGTGATTAAAAATAATACAATTTTGTGATTTAGTAATAAAAAATGAAGTTTGAAGTTTTGAACTGTTCTCAGTTCTGAAGAGTGGTAAGAAGGAAGAAATAGATGAAGTATCCTGCAAGTCACATATGAGATTCAGCAAACATAAAGTGGAAAACGGTAGATATTTTTGTAACTTGCATGCAAAATGCAGGTGATTGGTAGAACAGCGCACTTCAGCTTGGACGCTCAACATAGAGGTATCAGTATAATTAGTATAACTCTGTTCATCATGTCAACTTGAGTTAATGAAATCTCCCACTAGTTTCCTTTGAAGAAATGCCTGCTGATACGAGGGTGTTCAGGAATAGCATTGACCTGGAAGAGGAATAAAGAGCCGAGCGGCAGGTGGATTGTTGACGAATGCTAACTGACAGAGAAATTCCCTTAAAGTTAATGAAGCAAAAGAGACACGAATTAAGAAAATGTATCTTAGTCTTTAAAGGGGAGATAAATTTCTGCCCAAGTATTGACTGATATATAACTACCTACCAAAGGCTTAATGATTAAGCCCCTTTTAACATGAAATTGATCAGAGGCTTCCCATATAAATGAGGCCTTTATGTTCATTACCTGAAAGTAGTTTCATTTAATGTTCCTTTTGGACAGTAAGAAGGTTTCTTTCAGCCATGCTTCCCAAATAGTTATTCCAACATTTTTCTGGATATAAAAGTAGTAACCTGCAGTAATTATCCTGTCTTTTTAGACAAATACTTTTTGCATGAAAGGTTTGTTTTTCCGTTTGGCTGAATTTACCCCAAATACCTGTTCTTAACCATTGGGCAGGGATTTGAAATCAGCTGACCCCCGTTCCATTGTCAAGTTCAATAACATGCTAATTATTCAAATTAATTCATGAAAATGTCGGAGGATATTTAACAAAGTGCAGACTGAATGGACGTTTGAACTGATTGTTACACTTGGCATTCAATCTCTGCACTATAACTGACAATAGTGTTTTTTAAATAATTTTATAAGTCTGTGTTAATGTAGCATTTTAACAATTAACTTTTTTCCATCTTGCACTTCACAGGTGAAACTATTAAGTCTAACTAATTGCGACGCATAGCTACTATAATTGCCTTGTCTTACCAAAGCAAATAAAACAAACAAAAGATAACCTTTCCTGCAAAAACATCTGGAGGAAAACAGCAAATACATGTTTAAAATAATTGTTCTCTTCACACATGAACACACGTTACACCCATTCTGAGCTTCATAATCTCCCAGATTTTGAAATCACATGTGTAGCATTTGGAGTAAATATTTTCTGATTTTGGTTGGTTGTTATATTTTTAATTTAATTTTTTTTTTTTTTTACCAAACTTCCTGCAACATTACAAGTTCACATAACCCACACGAGGGCAACCGTGTTGAGTGTTTTGCTGCACCTCACGAAATAGACGGCATCATTAAAAAATTTTTATTATGTTGAAATAGAATAGTAAAATGTGAAGATATTAATGGTTATGTGTACATGGGTCTTCCAAACTGATCATCACCTCCAACACCAAAGTAGTTATAAAGTGTCTTTAGGACTACAGATTTAATGCACTGCTGAAAAGGTGTGCATGAGCAACAGCCCACAAACCATAACACAACATTTCATGCTTTTCTTGCAACATTCATGCAATAATTTTATTAACATATTCATCTGTTTTAAGCTAGTGTAGATTTATAGCATTAATAGGACATATTTTATTTCTTTCTTCTGAGGTTTTGATTCCTACCTGATTCGTTTGAGAAATGGGATTAAACTAAAACGCCTGTTTGCGACCCTTTGCTGATCGATATTTATTCTAGCCAAATAACCACAGTATTTTCTGAAAACATGTAAAACATTGAATAAAAAAACAAAACAACAACCCATATAACTGCACAGCTTTTCTACAGTGAATCCTTCATTCCCGAAATTAACTTCAGATTGTCTCGTATTATTCTTCCACTTGTAAATAAAAAGGGGAACATAACTTTGTTTTCAATTAACTTTTATGAATCAAAATCGGCTATGTGATATCTTGTACATCTTTATTACAAAACAGGTATTTAAAACCACTCTTTCTATTTTCAAGATATTTTTTTACACAGGTGCAGGTTCTTACCTACTTTGAGATCATTATCCCTGCCCTGCAGTGACTCATTACGAATATTTTGGCAATCCTTTCAAAGCGAGTGGCTGACTCAGAGGCTTCCACTGTCTTTTTTTTTTTTTTTTTTTTTTTAAGGCCTCAAAGAGCTTTTTAGATCTTGGCATGATGACACTACACATTTCAATAACAAAGTGAACAGCAGACACTGGATGTCAGATGAACAAGACAGGCTTCTCTTGTCACTCTGAATGGACGTTCAAATCTGTGGCACCTAATCAGAAATGCTCGATTCCAATTTATTGATTTTGAAGGTGCGATAATAACATGTGCAGCTACTCTTTGGATTTATTTTCTGTATTTGAATTCGAGGCACGCAATTTCAGATTCATCCTCGACACTCCAGGGCAAAAACTAATTAGCTTTTACCGAAATATGTGAACGTAAAACCCTAGGAGAGTGTGCGTCGTCATTTCCCTGTTGAAAATAACTTATAAAGTTAGAAATTACGTGTTTTTTTTTTTTGTTGTTGTTTTTTTTTTTTTCTCCTTTCCCACGACTGACTTCTTTAACTGGAGCTGAACTTGAGTTTAACACTAAATGGGCTGCAGGGTTATGTAATGTAGCACAGCAGATATTTACAGGAGCAGGCAACTGCTGCCGCGGTGGCTTAGGCAGTAATGATGGTGTGGAACTGACAAGCCTGCACGGCCGTATAAGACCGAGTTGTTGAAAAAAACCATACAATTTCTGAAACATTATCTGCATATACTTGTCTAGAAGACAGTCATTATAGTCAAGAAAATTATTATTAGTAGCTACCTTGAATTGTTTAGCCAGGAAATGAGTTTTCACCATAGTTTGGGACAGTCATTAATTTTATTTTTATTTTTTTACTGCTGTGTGGTTGCTAAAAGTTGAGTATCTCCCACTTCTTTTCTTCTCTTAGCAACAGCTCAAAAATTCTACGTATTTTCCTGGGATTTGCTTGAATAGATGAACAAACAGCCAATGCATAACTGTGGTGCGGAAGAAAAACAATACAGGATTTAAAATTTGCTTTGCAAATTGCAAAATCCAAAAATTGCATCATGCATATGTATTCAGCTTCCCATAAGTGAACACTTTTTAGAACTGGCTTTGTGTGTGATTAAACGAGCGTGTCTCCAGTAAGTTACTACATCTACAGACTGAAACTGGTACCTATTCTTGTTTGCTAAAGGACTCAAGCTTAGTCAGAAAGGATCCAGAGCTTACGTGTGAACATGAAATTCCAAGTACTGACAGATTCTCAAGTATACTCGGGTCTAGGCGCTTCTACATTAACATGCTCTGATCTAAGCCATTCATTGCAGTTTGGTGTCTTTGTCCTATTTGGTGAACTTCTGTCCCACTCTCGAGCCTTTTGGATAGTTCTTAAAATATTTATTAGGAGGATTGCTGTGCATCTATAGTTGCTCCAACCATCGTCTTAGTTCAGCTCCCGTTGTGTTAGTCTTTCTCCTTCAGTTTCCCTGCTGGCCCTCATCTCCTCTGATTAGGTCACTTGTTTCCTATGTCAGTTTCCACACCTACCTCTGTGTCTAAGAAATGGAGATAATTACCAAAATTATCTCCATTTCCTAAAATGCCAAAATATTGAGAATTTTTAAAAAATCTTTCCTCAGATTAAGACTTTTGCTTCATAATTTCAAGGAGTTGATATTTTAGGTTTTCTTCAGCAAGTTTGTCACATTAGTTTGCTGGAGCTCTGACCGATTCATCTTGCTTTGAAGTTAGGTGAACTCTACTTCATAGAGTTGCCCAATTAACCTTGAAAATATATGTGCATCTCCATCTGTGGAGTAAAACTAGGGAACAAATTAGACATTAAATTTAAACAATTCAACATTCAGTACAAAAAGAAACATGTTTTAAATATGTTTAAGGATGAAGCCTGATGACTTCAGGTTGTAGTTTACTATATTTTAATAGTAATATATTAGATAATATATTATTTTATCCAATATGTGTGTGTGAATTTCGGTCTACATGTTATATATTTTAAGAGGTTTTATACAACTTGATAATGGTAATGTGCTTTTCTATAACGATAATTTATGGCATGGTATATAATGATATATGAGTATATTATATACAATGCATTTTTATTAATATTGTGTTTTAAGACAGTTTTTGTATATAAAATGTGTAAAATGGTGATGAATAGGGTACAAAGTGGATTAGGAGTAAATAAATTTATATTTCTTCCTGATCCCTTTCAAACTTACTTGTATACAGGTTTGATTTTCTTTTTGTAATTGTTTTCTTTTATTGGTATCCTTGGTATGATCATCTGCATAATCTCAAATTGTTAAGTGCGTGAAAACTTCTGAGTGGAAAGACTTTCTGGTTCTCAGTCTATCACGGTTTATTCCTTGTGAAATGCCTTTCCCATCTGGCCCCCATAGAAACTTTTGCCATTTACCGCAAAGTCAAAGGATAAGCACCCAAGTGGAGAAACGCACAACTGAAGAGATTTTCTTTTAAAATAATATCATATTTAAAATAAAGAAATGAGTCCTCGGCATGTTCCGCTGCTGTGACAAGATTCACCAGGGTGCTAATAAATCATTGCCGACTCTTAACCGCTTGCGAAGGAGCATATCTGCATAGAAAACTCTGGCGACTATCAGAATGAGTTTCCCCAAAGTAGTCAAGTGGGACACATGCATTTAGATCCTCTGCGAGGATATCCATTTAGATTTCATGCTGTCTTCTCTCGCTGTTTTAAATTCTGTCATAAGGGCGATGACTTTAACTTCTGAAAAGTAGTCTGGAGGACCGAAGGGGGGAAGAGAGGAATCGCATTGAGTTGAAAGGAAACCGTGAACTGGAAGGAATACTAAGGATCTTGTCATCTCCACCCCTCGCACCTAATATAACACCAAGTGAAAGATCTTTGAAGTACATCTGTGGAGGCTGCAGTGGGTAAGCTAGGAGGAGGAATGTGGGGAAAGTGGGTAGACTCTTATTTTTAGTTCGGCAAGAGCAGCTTTCCAGAGAACTAAAAGTTATGTTTGACTGTGATTAGATTATTTCTTGTTGGAGGCTGTGCTGTCAGCCTGACTTTTGTCTCCCATTATGCTGTAATATCGGTGCCATAGTTCATTTCCCTACACAAAGATAATGAGCAGAAGCAGAGTGTCTCACCTGAGGAGCAACTGAAATCTTGCTGTGTGGGTTATGTTGCCTCCTTTTTAAAAAACAAAAAGACGTTTGAGTTCTTCCTGTGATGCTCAGCTATTAAAAGGGGACAACGGCTGTTTTTCTGATCTTTTCTGACTCTAGTTAGCTCCTCCATGTTCTCCACTTAGCTTCAGCATTTTTTTTTTCCCTGTAGTGCTGAATTTAACAATGAACCGAACCGACCTACTCTTAACGACTCAAAGTTTCGCTGCTCTCGTTTGCAGAGCGTACCTCTTTGCAGGTAGATGTCTGAGTTCTCTTCTGCTAATTATCTCCCCTTTCAAACAACCACATCAACTAACGAGTGTCTTCCAGGCACAGCTGGAGTGAGATGTGGCTGACACAGAGAAGAGTTCGATAGTACCGCTCAGGGCACCAAAAACAAACGGCTCAACAGTGGCGACCAGGCATATGATGTGTAAACAGCTCTGCAGGCAAAATGAATGCTCTACAGTTCAGACTAATGCTGGATAATATAGAGTTTGTGTTCCAATGACACAACTGTACTCTATTATGAATTAACAAGCATATTTCCCAGATGAGTGCAATTATTTGAACATTATCAAAATGGTTTCTGTTCTTAATTTTCTGAGAAACTACAATCATTTTAAGGTTTTATGTAGGTATGATGCTTACAACAGAGGTTTTATTTACCTTCCATTTCTAGACAAGAAACGGTATTGACTTGTGGAAAGCAGAAAGCCCTTACTACATTTACATGTTCTTTTATATTTCGTGATGGCTGCCACAGTCCTGTCTCAATCATTCACTGTGTTAATACTCTGGGTTGTAGTGAGGGAATGGAGAAAAAGAAAACAGAACCCAACAGCTGAAGATGTTTTTATTTACTTTTCCTAACTGAAGAAAAGCTTGGTTCAGAAAAATAAAACCGGCAGAGAATGAGCAGCAATTTTTTTTCTCCAACTCTTAGACCAGTTTTTTTAAAGAAGAAAAACAAAATAAAGTGAAATAGTTCCTGCACCCAACCTTGAACACATTACAGTTGTCAAAATTAAGACCTAAAGAATCAGTGGTAAAAGTGGAAAAGTTGCTGTTCATAACAAATAAAAGAAAATAAAAATAAAAAACAAAACAAATAAAATGCCAGTTTGTGGTTGTAATATGACGAATCTTGAAAATGTAAGGTATAAATACTGCGTCTCATACAGAATACGCTTGTTTTTAGTTTACCGTAATTTTGTGGAAGTGATTTAAACCTCACAGCTACTACAAAGTTTAGACAGAATCCTGACATGCAGGTGTGATGGTGGTGCTGACAAACAAGTCTTGACCTTGCTTGGCTCTCCCACATCAAACAGTTGGCACCATATCATAATAAGCCGTAACTCCGTGTTGATAGGCCGCCGTGATGCCTTTGACTAAATCCTGAGATATTTAATGAGTTGGGAAAACTCACAAAAACCTCGGCTTTGACAGCTGTCAAACTGTCCAACTACAGCATGACACAGATCCGATTTCATTTCCTGCCTTCTTAGCAGTCCCTGTCCAAAGATGTATATGTTTTGCCGTACAAGCAAGTATATATGACCCAGTATGCATTTCACTCAGCTTTTGCACACTGGACGGCTGAAATATACAATGTTACAGATAGTCCACATTTCCCTCATTGAAATGCTGAGTTTGATAGAGGTTGTCCATATTTTTTCCATAACATGATTAATCTATAATGTTACCTCAGGCTGTGTGTTTGGAAGTGCAAGCCTTACTTCACCTCTTCAGTTGCAGACAGGTATTGCTATTCCCTGCACATCTCTGCTTGACTGGAATGGATTCTCAACTTGTCTCAGGTTTAACCCTTCTCTAAATTGGTTTGGGGGAATTCATATAAAAACAACATCCAGGGTCGCCAAGGTATCCACACACCCTTTAGTCACTTCAAATGACAGATTGTGATGCTGTGATGCAAGCGCAAGCTTTAATTAAGCTATAAATTAACATACATCTGTTGCAACTGCAGAGCACGTTCCCTGGTCTCAGGGTAGTTCTTCCTGCTAACACCACAGTTATTATAGAACCCATGTATGCCTACTGCTGCAGCAAATGGTCTAATTATGTTGACTATATCAGTACATTTGATTGTGAGCTGCAGGCTCTGTCCAGTTCTTTTATTAGACCAAAGATCCAGGCTAATTAAGTCATTTTGCTGTGGCTTTTTTTCTCCATGGTACATATCTCATCATGATTCCATGAGAATCACAACTGCTGCACAGACAAAAAAAAACAAGGTCATTTCTTAAACATAAATGCTTCGCTCATGCTATTGTGACTGATGTTGATCAATTTGAACCACCCATTAGGTAAAAAATTATGAACAATTTTGTTGGGGGGGGGGACATCTCAACAGGAACCTCATCATTCTTTTTAGACGGCCATTTTGAGATTAAGACAGCAGTGATACCTTTTCGAAGCATGTAAAAGAAATGCCAAGATGCTAAAATATTCTTCATTCATTTGTGCTAATGACTTTAGTTCACATGAGAGAACATGTTCAGTTAAGATTAACCTTCTGTCTTTAAATTAGCTAGAGGAAGATAATGCCAGTTTTGAACGTCATTCAAACCCCCAACCAAGGAATTAGTCATAGAGGCAGAATTTTAAACAATATAATCTCCTGAACTTGAATGTAATTATGCATTCATAACTACATTCTAACTGTATGATATAAAAACTCAATAGACTGTAAGAAATGGCTAAGTATGACTTTCTATCAGATGTGTGGTGAGAAGAAGCAGAACCTCAACAACTAAAAAACAAAAAAAAACAAAAACAAAAGACAATATTTTGAAGTAATCTTGACTTGGCCAAACTGAGTTTCTATGGTGTGACTTCTTGCTACTACTTGATGCCCGTCAAGTTGGTGAGGCAATCACCTATAAGATTTGGAAGGTAGATACATTTTCAAATGGGACCAGGTATGTTTGGACAACCTTTTTACTTTAATAAAGTAAATCATCCTTTGAAAACTACATTGTGTATTTACAAAGATTGTTCTCTCTCTTGCATTAAAAATTTATCATCTGAAATTTTTAAATATGACAAAACAAATTTTCTTTTTCTTTTTTTTTTAGAAAAGGTTTTTTTTACAGCTCTGTGATTGTGGCATGAGACTAAATTGTGAGTAGGGACTCATCGGAAGGAGCACCAAGACATCATGGACGAGTTGTAAGGGAATACATGTTCTACAGATGAGTCTAGCATTAAAACTGTCTTCTTTAATGGTTGGTAACACTTTCTTTTTTTCCCCTCTGGCTTTCAAGCACCAGATGGGACAGTCTGACTTAATCTATATCCACTGTCCCTGTCTCCCTTTTCCTCTCTATTGCTCATAACTATAAACATATATGAGTAGTCTGTGTAAAATCCCCCCATCTTTGCTGTTGTGACCAAACTGCCATGGTCTCTGTGTCTCTGTCTAGGCACACATGAGACTACGGTATACTGATCCACACTGTTGTGCATGTGGAATTGCACACAGAAAGATGATGATTATTAAAGCATGGATACTGGGAGCTGCACGGGTTGGAATGAACTGCATAATAAACTCTCCAAAATCTGGAATATTTTACTGGAATCTACAAAAATATATTCTTGCTGTCATTTGGTATACACCCCTACTTATTAATGCATGAAGCTCCCCTCCACAAGACATAAAACATGCTGTGCTATTCATTTAAATATCTGTCTATATGCAGATTATAAATAATAGAGAGCCTACATTAATTTTAACATACCTGATGCATATGGTAATGGTTACTGTGATAGATAGAGATTCGACTTAAAGCATCCTCACCAAGTAGAAGTTATGAACCGGAAGCAAAGTTATTTTAATCACTTTTGGTTTTACTGCCATTTTAAGAAAATTGTTCATTATAGTACTTTTAATAAAACTTATCAAACTTCTTAGGTATTCCTTATGTAGAAAAACCAAAAGTTCTAAAAAGACACTCAATTGAGATTTAATACAAAAATAAGACTTTATAGCTTTCTACATGCACGTCTTCTCACGAAAGCAAGATGAAGGGAAAAGTGCAAATTTGCATTAGGAACAAAAACTTCAAGGAATAAGGATTATTTTTGGGGCCCATGTGAAGTTAGGCCACTTTCTGAAAATGAATAATTCACTGAAGAAATGTTTTCATCATGTTGCTTCATACATGAGTGAAATTAAAGGATTTTTATATCCTCCTTTGGGATGTTTTGAATTTTTTATGCTGTTTTGGACGCCGCTGAAAAGCTAAACCTCAAGGTTAAATCTACTGTGTTACGAAAATGATAAGAGATCAAAACACTTCATTGTATTTTACCCGAACTGACATACGACTGGGATGAATTAAATATTGACATAGATAAGTCTCCTTCTTTAGCTGTTTAAGATAATTGACTGTCATTGTGAGTTTGTTTTATCACAAAATGTATTTTGTACTGTTTGACAGTGGAAATGGTGAAACTTTCTTATGCATCATCTGAAACAACCAGTGGGGGTAGTGCTTGGTCTTTTTTTGAAAAAATCTGTTATTTGCATGTAATTGCTTTATAATCGAATAAACTTTCATTTTATATAATGTATCATTCTCTCTGTTATGGCTAGAAATCCTCTCTAAGAGAACAAATGTTTCATGGACGAGATACATACCTGTGAAGATGAGAAAGTGAATTGTAAAACACTTCACGTGAGAAGCAAAACATTGAGTCACTTATTTAAAAGTTACAAATAACAGTAAAAAGAGAAAAAGTCATATCTCTCGTTCACAGGAAGCATTCATGTGTTCTGTTCATTCTATTCCCTTTTTGATTCCGTTGGCATGCGCGCACGATGGGTATATTTTTAGAATTGTAAAGCCACTGGATGAGCCAAAGACAGTTCATCTCAGCATAATTGTTTTGAAGTGCACTTTTGGTGCCGATTAACTAATCAGATGTTGAGGTTTATTTGATGGGCCACCTTGACAGTTTAATTATTCGAGGCTGTACTTTGGCACATGAACTTTGAAATAACATTAATAGCAGCATAACTGGGGGAAAAAAAATTTTTTAAATGAAAATCACGTTTGACAATGTATGTATTCCCCTAATACGTCACCCTGAAAATGCAAATCACCGGGTCTATGAGGACACCGGAATCATCATGACATTTAAGGAGTGAAATCATTTATGGATGCATTTGAATTAAATCCATTTATTCCCAGTTCTATTTCAATTATAAGCATCTATAGATAATTGTTTCAGGATTTAAAAAAAATATTATTTACAACAGCCTGGCAGTTTTGGCACTAGAGGAGCTTAGATTGCAGCCTGTCCAACAGATCATGATGTCTGAATGGTTAAACTGAACAAGTCCACTCCAGACCAATCGACTAGACGCCAGACAACACATGCAAGTAGGACTACTTAGTATCCAGTTAGCGCACTTAGATACAAGGCCTGAGCTGGTAACCAAGATGCTAACAAAGGATGCTAACAAAGGATGTGACCTTCACAACGGGCTTCCTGTATAGGATCATTTAGGTTGACAAACATGCAACACATGTTGGTAGTAAAATGTAACACAATCTATTGTGCCTAAAATGGATATTGGAAAAATTGGTTCATTTTGTGTAACATGTTAAGCACTTTGATATGAGTCCCACTTTATTTTCAGAGCTGTTTTTTTGGATCAAACCCATACAGACCGTTAACACAGGGCTATTAGATAATGATCAGTCCCATATGGGAGACATTGATCAACCCATTTCCTGCCAATATTTCTAATGTTGCCTGAGAACAGGGAAGCATTGTCCATCATATACTCCAGAGCACAATAACCTTTATTAAACGAAAAAAAAATACTGAAGAAAATCTTATTAAAAATGTCATTTTTAATAATATATCAAATTATTAAAACATTAAAAAAATACAGATGCATGTATATATATGTATTTATCAAGCGTATTTGTCAATTTTATTGCATAATTGACATGTAAAAATAATTATTCCTGTATTGCTTAGTGGCACAGTTGGACTTCCATAGCTGCATCTGTTGGCTCTTTTTTTTTTTTTTTTTTGTCGCTGTTGAGAATTGAAGGCGCTGTCCAGCTCGCTGGTGGTGCTGAAAGTTTCTGCTCTGTGCCCACGACCGACGTAACCAAACAATTAAGAGATATTTCCGTTTTTTATGACATCCACGAGAAATATCCTTTAATTGTAAGATTATGCCCATCGAGAAAGTCCGACTTCTCTCTCTTCTTAGCCGGTTTGTAGACGCAGAAGTGCATTTGGGGATAAGTGGTGCCCGGATGCGGATTTACAAACAAAAGTAATGCACAAAACAAAGCGATCCCACAATTAAAGACAAAGTGTGGCGTGAATTTTAAGGAATCCATTTTGCGGACATAGTTCTGTTCCCCTTTGCTTAATGATAGCCTACTCCGGTAACTCCGGCCGCCTGCTCCCCGGTACACTCCGTCGTTTTGACTTCTCATCCGTGAGCTACCGCCGAGGACAGATCACGGCATGAAAATCCGTTTCTTCTTTCCCCCCCTTTCTCCATGACACACCGGCTGCGCTCCGCCGTTCCGCTTCGATCCCTCAAGTCTCAGCCGAGAAAAAGAAAAAGCGCGCACTTCTCTCTCAAAAGTGAACTGTTTCTTCCACTTTTCACCTCTTTTGCAACATCTGTGTCGGGTTTTGTCTCTCCAGTGAGAAATTCTCGTCTGTTTTTTTTTTTTATTTTTTTTATTTTTTATTTTTTATTCGCCTTCTGCCTGTCACAACCTCCGGCTCTTTTTTTTTAATTATTATTATTATTATCAGCTCTGCGCGTCTTTCTCCGGCGAGTCCAAATCATTTCTCCCCGGCTCGTCAGGACGGCGGCAGAGTCGTGAAGTCTCCGCAATCACGTGATTGAGACAGAATTGAAGAGCGTGTTTTTTTTTTTTCTTCTTCTCTATCTCCCCTCTCTCCTTGGTGTGTGTATGTGAACCTCTATTCGTGTGTAGTTAGAGGGGTGTCCCTCCTCCGTGTTTTTTCTCTTTCTTTTTTTCAGCTGCTTGCCATGCTTTAGACGCCGGAGTGCCGGGAGTGAGAGAGAGGTGCGCAGGGTCTCTCCCTCGCCGGGCTGTACCTGTCTCCTCAGTCCTATGTCGGGTCCCTATCGGTTCCTCCTCGTCCTTCATGCCCACCTTCATGCGGTTGACCTGATCGTGTTGGCTTAGAGAGAAAAGAGGAAAAAAAAAAACTTAGAAGGAAAACAGTTTTTTTCTTTCTTTTTCTTCTTCTTTTTTTTTCTTCTTTAGATTTAACACCTGTCCTGTTCTGAAAGGAAAAGGACCGCAGTGGTTTTTTTTTTTTTTTTTTTTTTTGTATCTGCGAATTGCATTTTTCTTCTCCGGGGGGGTCGCTCCGTTTTGGACAGTGCAGGACAGTCGAGTGAAAAGCTTGGATGAGACGCCTCGCTGAAATACCGAGATGGAGTTGCTGCTGATCTGCTTTTCCTTTTGGATATTGCACTGCAATCCAGCCAATGCGGACTCAATCATTCATATCGGTAAGCGTCCGAGGAAACGTGATGCTCTTAGAGGCAGTTGTAAAGAGAATAAAAAAGCTCAGCCAGCACATGATATCGTAGTCAGACGGCGTTGTAAACAGTCTAACTAGATTGCTTCCTGTCTTTAACACTATCGAACCAGGTAAAAAAGTTTTGTTTCCCTCCCCCCCTCTAAAAGCCAAACATTTAGTCATGGCTATATTCTTTCTGCCCACTATAAGGTAATGAGTGATCTCTTGTTTTTCTGCAGGTATCATCTCTGCATTCACCCTGGCTACAGATCAAAAGCTATAATAAGCACATTCGGCCCCATAAATTGCGCTGCGTCTGAATTCAAAACACGGATTACAGTGAGGGGCATTTTAATTAAAGCTTTGAAGAGCTTGACGTCCATAAGCCAACATACTCAGGGGTTTCTTCCTCTTCTGATTTTTTTTCTTTTTTTTTCAGCCACATCTTTTGCAGCCGACAAGCTTCAACTTTCACCCAAACGTGACTGCAATGTCAAATAAGAGAGAAGGAGAGAGAAAACGAGAGGGAGGGAGAGAGGTGGGGGACGTCAGCGGAGTTTTAGAGATGCAAAAGGGCATAGAGCCTCTTTGTACTCCAACTTCAAACCAGGGGTATGCAGAGATGGAGGCATCCTTTATCAGAGGATGTTCAAACAGATTCTCTTCAAACATGGCATTAGGCTTTATTTTTTTTTAATCCAAACAAATAATTTGCATTAAATATTTGCATCCCACCCCCTCCCCACCTTGTCCTGATCAGATCACGGCGACCGGCCTTGTAATCCCTGATAAAAATGTCAACGTCACTGTGTTCAGATTTCCGTTCTGTCGCTGCTGCTGCTGCTCAGTTTACTGCAACAGTCTGGCAAGCAGCAGGTGCTCAGTCACTGGCTTAAAACAGCAGCGGTAACACCATCCAGATGATGTTGGCTGATGCTTCGCATAGCGTTATAGGGTACCCCAATTATATTTCCTGAATTCCCCCTCACAGCGATATGTGTGTGCACTCTTTCAATCGCCGGCCGATGCCATTTTGATTAACAGAGGAGGAGCAGAGGCAGTTTAGAAGAAGTGTGTCTCCTGCATGCAAACCTATAATGCTCAGTAGGTCGTGTGCATTAGATTTGATGAATATTTGCTGCTGTAGATAATAGACTCAGCATATCAAATGTTGCAATCTTCACCCGTAGCAGACTAAGATCAAACTAGATGATGCTGGAGATTAAATATAGTCGTATCACTCTGAATGGTATCAACAGGTCTTTGAATGATCTGGGATTACATTCTGCAGCCCTGACATGGATGTCTTTAGGCTAGACCATTAAAGTGTCTGGTGCCCAGATGAGCAGCAGCACGTTCTAGTTGAGACACCCTAACCTGTCATATGCAACAACAGTGATGCACTCTGTTTTCTGAAACCTTTGTATCAGAAGCAGTGTGAACTTCTGCAGCCGTTTGATCTACGTTCGTTCATTTGTTCAGACACCAAGTGCCTCAATGAGCCTTAGCCCAGACTCTGTTGCCTGTTCACCACTGTTCGTTTATTATACCTCACCTAGCAGATGGAATACCCTACAAGAGTTGATCACGATGTTGTAAGCAGGTTATTTTCCCATTTTTCTTGGTTTAAAGTCATCAACTTCCAGGAAGCATTGTTTACTTGGTGCCTGACCTGTTGCTCACTAATAGGCGCAATGCTGAAGAGACGATCGGTGTTCATTCATTCTCAGTGGTCATAAAGCTATGTGTGAGAAGTGCAGGTCTACTTCTCGCACTGTCCGAGCTCCAACATGTCGTTCCTCCTTAGTACATTTCTTACGTGACTCCTCGTTTCCTGCCAACAGGTGCCATATTCGAGGAAAATGCTGTCAAAGACGATGAGATTTTCCAACTCGCCATCTCAGACCTGAGTTTAAATGATGACATCCTGCAGAGTGAGAAAATCACCCATTCTGTGAAACTTATCGAGCCTAACAACCCATTCCAGGCTGTGCAGGAAGGTAAGACACCATCCCAATTCCTCAGCAGCAATGTTCCTAATTGGTCTTGGTGACTTTTCTGATGGCCTGGTGGCATCTTAAGAGATCTCTGTTTGTCTAAATAAGCCTTGTGGAAATCCTGCATCAAGACTGTTTTGTCTTCTTGCTAAAAGTGTCAAATTTTATTTTATTATGCATCAGAATGCAAATTAAGGGGGCGGCGGGGAGCTGGAAGATGTTGACCCAAGGGTCTGGAAGTATTAGGGGAATATTTGCATACAGTGTTGCCAAAGCAAGGTGTCTTCTGTGGTTGAAAAGCTAGGTGGAACCATTGAGTTAGAGCACAGCAGCATGAAGATAAGATGAGGAACTAAAAAAAGACATTTGAAGATGATCAAATGTTGCTTCAGCACTATGCCCCTGAAAATAAGAGGAAAGTATTCCTGGCTTGCTGTGCTTCTTTAAATAATGAGTGTTACTGACTTGTTCACTTCCACAATTATGTTTCTTTTCTTTTCTTTTTTACTGGAGATATTTTATCTGTCTCATTTGGCTTACACATACTGTTTGATGGTGTACACCCACACACATGCACACACAGAAAAAAACCATATCAGTTATTTCATCCGGTTCTGCCAAGGTCATCCTTCTCAAACATTAAACAATGGTCCTGTTGACTTCAAAAAAAGTAATTAAAAAATCTTCCACTAAAATGAATCTTTAAGACTTTAATAGGTTCCCGGGGACCTTCAAAAGCTGTTTATGTCCCTTACTCTTCCTCACGGAGTCTGTACTTTTGTCCCCTGTTGCACAAAGGCCTTGATGACTCATTGCTATTCACAGTACTCCTGACAGGCGCAAAAATTGGTAATATGTCTCGGCTTCTGCTATAATTATCGCACTGTCATTTAGCTCTGGCGTTAAACCCCATCAGTGATATCTGGTGCTCTTATTCACATGCTCTTTGGAGAGCGTAGTAGACGTTAACTTGATTTGATTTAACAGCGTACATCATTTGTTGCATCTGTTTCCAGGTCTTGATTTGAGAAATATTTATTTAAAAATTTGTCAATTTAAAACCCCCCCCAAAAAACAGTAAGCATGAGCAAAGGACACCAAAGAGTGAAAACATTGTAATTAAGTCTAAGCTCTATGCAGCACATGGTTGTTAAAGGAAAACGGCGGCGAAAGGGAATCCTCCAGCTCATATGTGACGACATGATGTGAGAATTTATGTGCCGATTTGTCCAGTAAGGATGAGGGAGTTGGTAGGAATATTGTCTGAGATCAGTAGCTTGGAGATCTAATGAATTGGCATCTAATCTGGTGATTTAAAACCTTTATAGTCCACTAGTCTGCCTGAAATTTACCACAGTGGCAAATCATTACTGCTCTGGTGTAATGAGCAGTAACAAGAATAACTTAAATTTATGTGCCATAGAATGAGAGACTTGCTTTTCTACACATAATCAGTCCCTGTTTTAGTCACGAGGACATAGTACAGCAATGAAGTTGTCAAAAGTCGTATTCCACATCATCGAATGTAAATCTGTCGGCAGCTCTCGCATCAATATTCTCACACTAAGACCGTGAGGGGAAAAAAAGTAAGTTGCTGCTGCAGCTAATTACTAGAAGTAAATTTGTGGAAAGTTCATTTGTAGAGGGAGCTTATTGATTCATTTTACTAATAAAGCCTGCAGAAATCAACAGATGGGTTGAGTTCAAAAGAGAACATGAATCAAACAAGACGGGCAAAATTCTGATTTGTGTTGTCTAAAATACATTGTGCTCAACAACTACACCCACAATCCCATTAATGGTCCAGCTACTGACTGTGCTAGCAAAGACAAGCTAAGATAACTCACTTGACAGACAAAAACAAGACAAACTGTGATATGTTTATGTTTTGTATTTTAGGATTTTCTAGCCCTAAAATATTTTTTGCCAGAGTCTCGAGAAGAGATTCAAACATACCGCCGAAATAAACCGACCATAAACATGCATTGCTTGACTTATCTAACTAGCGGATACTTGGCAATTAAACTTAGTGGGCAGTAAATTATTTGCCATTAGTTCTTTAAATTAATTAACTTGGCAGTTTGCACATGCTGAAGAACACATATAGCTCATGCTAATTATCCTAACAAGAGTTTCTTTTGACATTTTTAGGGTTCAAAATCTCCAGGAGTTCTTGATAACACTTTTTATCATTGCCGTTGCTTTTTATTTATTTTTTTTTAAGCGACTGCATTTCCACCCAGTGATGGAACATCCTTTTGTCAGCCTTGATTGGATATCATTTAACATGCTTAATTATTGTTTACAGCTCTGCCCCTGAAAATCACATATTCACAGAAGCAAGTGTTTTGGGGGACGGGGGCGGGGGGTTGTGTGTGTAAGAAGTGTGGGTCTGCTTGTGTGTGCGTGAGAGTCTGCTTCGGTTTCCAGAGAGCGTGGGGAATAATGTGCAGTCGATGATGTGAGGATCGATGGGTGGCCTCAAATTCTTGCACCAGAGGCAAGACGGGCTGGAGAGTGTTGAGTGACAACGGGGATAAGTTAACCTTTT
This sequence comes from Gambusia affinis, assembly GCF_019740435.1. Taxonomy (NCBI): domain Eukaryota; kingdom Metazoa; phylum Chordata; class Actinopteri; order Cyprinodontiformes; family Poeciliidae; genus Gambusia; species Gambusia affinis. The sequence goes on from NC_057880.1 coordinate 9,141,700, forward strand.
TGCTATGCTCTTTTGTTCGCTGCCATCCCACTGTGAGCAGCAGTCAGGATCTTGCTACAGAATGAAGGAGGAAGGAAGAAGGAGAGGATGGACATGAGCACGCCAGGGATGGAGGGTTTGGAGAGTGGAGGGGAATGAGGATGAGAAATGCAGAAGTAGAAGATGCAGAATGTGAAATGAAAGTGAGGAAATTGGATTAAGGACAGGAAGTAAGAAGTAAAAGTGATGAGTTAGGAATGATTTACAAAATCCACGTTTCATGGCTGCAAAATAGTTTCGCTTCATGGCTACGGTTTTCAATTCCGTTTCCTTTTTCATTGTGTTTTTGTCAACATACCATTAGTATCATTCATCAGCAGTAGATAATCCACCATTTACCCTTTTTGAAAATGTCAGCTATTCTCGTAGAATTGAAAATGTAGTAATTTAAAAAAGGCTGACGCAGTTCGGTGTTGGGCTCATCACTGACAGCAATGGCATAAAGCATAGAGTGACTTTTGTTTTTTAAGTATGCCACAGTTATTGTAGAAACCTTGACGTTTTGATCTGACAACTTTTAGTCTTTTCACAGACTCTGAACCCGATGTGATTGAGCTTGAACACATTTTCGAAGTTGAATGGGTAAAAATTTTTATTTTATAGAGCTGTAATAGCAAAACAAGGTGGATATTGAAAGTGCTACGTTCCTTCCACTTCACAATTATGCACTACTTTATGTAGGTCTATCACATAAAACACCAGAGTTGATGCATGTAATTTTAGAAAAATATGACAAAGTTCCAAGGTGCTTTTCTGAGGCGCGGCATCTTTAAAAATTGTGAAAAAAATTAAGAAATAAAAATTACTTTTCAAAACTATAAACACCTAAACTGCTTCACAGAAGCTAAAATCACAAAAAGAAACAAAATGAGACAAATTGTGTCTGTAAAACCAAATGACTCGACATAAAACACAGCATAAAACAAGAAAACTGATCAAATGAAGTCCTCACTAATTACCTGTCAAAAGAAATAAAAGTGTTTTTTAAAGTTTTTTTTTTTTCAGTAAAGTATTAGAAGATGCAGGCAACACAATTTTCAATTGTGGCTTCAAAGATCCGTCTTTTCTGTTCTTAAAATAAGTCTAGCACGTCTTAACCAGATGTCCCCAGATTACAAACAAATATATTAAAATTGGTTGCCGATGTCGGTCTGGACAGAATCACAAAAAAGTGGAGATTAAATTTCTTAACTGGATTCAGAAATATCAAGGCAATCAGTGAAGAGTGACAAAGTTGGGTTTTACATGGCGTCTCTTTTCCATCTTCCTCAGGCGCATCTTCCACTGAATAGATATGGTCGAGTTCTGTCTTGGTTGAGTGGGTTACATAATCCAGACATAGAGATAAACCGTGAATGATCATGTCAAGAACAGACTTTGGAGCTTATAAATATGTTTTAATTAAATATCAGGGTAACAGTTTAAGTCTGGCGGTCACCATTTGGATGTTTTCATTGAGTTTCTGTAAAAAAAAAAAAAAAAAGCAGTGGGAGTAAAAAAAAAAAATTTCCATCCTATAAGTAAACCCTGTCCACTCGGTAGATGAGATAACATATTGGATTTTTTTTGCTGCTTGCACATGGTAACATTTAATGAAGCAAGGCCAGCAGTATAATGGCATATTGGTCACCATGACAGCAAGGTATGGAAACTGTAAGCTATAGTACAAATATGACAAGAGCTTTATGATGTACATACAAAATCAAGATCCACCACTTTTTAAAATGTATTTATCTTTTAATCTTTGTATTTTCCTGTCACCATTCTTAACCTGAATGCATCCTTCTGCTCTCCATTCCACCCTGCCATAAATACGACTGCAAGAAAAACCCAAATCTATAAAAAGATCATGAGCATTAGTGAATGAGAGGGAGGGGTAGCAAAAAAAAAAAAAGAACATTAGTGAGGTGGTGAGGAAAATCTGCTCAGAGTCATTGCAGTGTCATCCTTGCCCTTACTGGGCTTCCTTTGTCCTTGTGATAGTGGAACATGTATTAATGAGCGTGTCACACAGGCACCATGCACGGGAAAAACACTAACCTATTCAGTCCGCCCACGTTCTTATCTTTTGGAGATGACAGCTCAAGGCTGGCTAAATATACCGTCTGACCACACATATTTACGCATACAGGGTCCTGTTTATGGAGTATTCTTTCCCAGATGCAGGGGAAAGAAGTGTAAATGTTAACGTCACCAGCAGCAACTCTGAGGAGTTTGGCTCTTATGAGTATTGATGCTGTCATGAGCTCTGCATGTTTTCATCGGCTGCTGTCATGAGGGAGGGGAAAAAGGAAAACAATGAATTTAAAGCGGCGGTGGAAATGATAAAATGGGCAGAACATTTAGCCTTTAGATTCTATGTAATGATATAATCATCTGTGAGAGCAGAGTCAAAGTGTGATAATGTGGCTTTTTAGAATGTCCCTAAAATGTGACATGAAATTGAGATAATGTAATCTGCTGTAATATTGCAAACAATATATTGTAAAATATAAACTAGAAAGATTGAAATGAAGGAAAAAAAGTGTTTTTCTTTGAGGGTTTAGTACTATATATATATATATATATTTTTTATTTTTTTTTCCCTCAGATTGTTGACCTTTTGAACAGTTCAGGACTCCAATTGTGTTTTTTGGTGTTTGTTTTCATCTGCGTTTTCAGTTTAACTTCAACACTTGTTCATTTTCAGAAAAAGATTTCTAGTTACCGTAGTTACCAAGTGGTGCGTCTATATTGGCAAGTCAGATTTTTAAGCCCCAATCGCTTGTCATAAAATCACACATTTCCTTTTTAACTAAATGAAATATAGTTGTGCTTTGAGCAGCGATAAGAGGATTCCTGTTTCTGTTGCCACATTACTGCATGATGAATCTGACTTGAACACTAATTGGAGAAAAGTTTGCTGCATTGGTTAGATTTCCATTTTGCCTTGTTAGCTTGAACATTTACAGAAAACAACGGACAAATATGAACCAAGATGAGGGATGTAATAAGATTTCATGGCACAAGATTTTGCAATAATAAAACCTGGTGTTTATTTCTCTATCTAGTTGCTGTGTTTGCCCAATATATATCAAGTCAAATATTGCACATATCTGCTGAATGTAAGTAATAAAGCAGGCAGGCAGTTGACTTAATGTGTTAACAGAGATCATGTACGGATTAGATTACAACTCTTATTCACATAAGAATCCTGAAGAAGCTTTGCCACAAACATAACCATGATAGTGTCTCAGACAGGAGACAGTAGCAAAATATTGTACAGTGAAGTTGGCATAGGGCTAAATTAAAGGACTGTTTCATAGATTTTTAATTTTTAAAATTTTTGAAAGGAATCGGAACTGCACCTGTTCAAAATTTACAATTCTTTTGGTCAAATCTGGCAACCCCAAAATGTTTATTTTTTTTTGTTTTGTATATATATATTTTTTCACCTTAGTTTGAGGCAAACGTGAAAACAGAAACGTATTCATAAATCAAACTTTGACTGAATAATCACACACTGATTATTTGAAATTGTTTCTAACTTGTCAACTTTTCACTTTATTTGTGAAAAATAAAGTGAAAAAATTCAGGCATTCTCAATTTTACAAAAAAAATGCATCTCATGCGCTAAAAGTATGTTCTACCCCAACACTAAACATCTATTACCAATACATAAGCATTACATATTTAACGTTAAAATTTTTCATGCTCAAGCAAAAATTTTATAGGTACCCCCTGTCTGATCCTTAAATATCTGTAAATTTTCACCCATGTCCAAAGTGCTGCATTTAGGCCATTATATGATCAGCCAGTGAAGCTAGAAATAGAACCAGCGAGGGAGAACAAGTTGAAACCAATCCAGCTGCTTGACATACGTTACACAGGGGCTTTAAGTATCTGCACAAATGGCCTTCAATCTACTAAAACCAACCTTTGTGCCAAGGGTTTAAAAATCTATTTTTGCCCCCATCTATTTTTTTTAAAGCTCCTGCAGGTTTTCATTGCATCTGAATCAAAACAGTAAAACAGGTAGAAAAATATTCCCACCCGGCTCCGGCTAAGGGCTTCCTGGACCTGCAGCTTTGCCCCACCGAGTCCTCTTCCAAAGCCACGCCACCAGTGACGGACAATTTCCTCTGACCCCTGCCAAGGTAATGTCAAGGAGGATTAAAATTTTCTGCCCTTTAGATCCCTGAAAGCCAATAGTCTTTTGAGGTGCACAGAGTGCAGTCCTCCTTTTTCTTTCTTTTTCTTTTTTTTTCTCCAACTCTCCTTCTGAATCAATTTGTAATGGAAAGAAATGCTGAAATAATGGTTCCTTTGAAAGATTTGGGATGCATAATATAATCTCCTCCATCTGATCTTCTGTTTAGGACAACTCATTACTCGCTGAGCTCCGTATCTGATATAATGCTGCCCTTTGACCATTATCGTCCCAGCGAAAAGAATAATGCTGTGTAAATCTCATTAATGGATTTGTTTGTCTTTTTATGTCTTTCTGCTAGCTCTACACACAGGGAGGATGATCAGGTCATTTACCAGGCCCTGTTAATTACCCAGCTATAGTTTAAATACGTCATAAGCTCTTCGTTAGACTGCATAAAGGCTACATGATACCTTAATCTGCTAGTGATGTTGCAGCCGAAGTGTTGCTTTTATTTAATCCATTCTCAGCGCTGCGGGTGTTTCTACAGAATGATGGAGAATCAGACTGTATCATTGTACAAATCTATTAAAATATTATATATTATGCTTCAGAATGTCTCGAGAAATGAAGTTTTACTTTTTTTCAGAGCCTTGAAATAGAATTCATACCTCTCTAATGCTTTCATATTTTGTTACATTATGGCAGATTTTTTAAAGTATTTTATCTGGGCTTTTGGTAATACTTTATTTGAAGTGTTCATAACTCTTGTCATAAGCGAACTTGAAGGAGTCTTCATGAATGTTTAACACTGTTGCCTTGAAGTGTCATTCGGTAAATAGTGACACTTTTAGTGCAAATTTGCATTAAAGGTTGTATTAGAAGTGCATTAAAAGTGTCAATTTAGCATCATTTGGTAAATAATTACTTTTTTATGCAAAGTTGTGTTAAAACTTGCATTAAAAGCTAATTAAAAGAGTCAGCTTTGCATTAAGTGTCATTATTTATTGAATGGCACTTAATGACAAGAGTTGTAAGCATTCATAAATACTCCTTCATGTTCATGACTGTTATTTCATGTTTATGACAGTGTAATGTCAGTTTTATGCCCAGCCCTTCAAATAAAATGTTACCCAAATTTTTTTTTCTTTTTTTGTAATTTATCAAATTACATTTGCCCCACACCATGTGGAGCAAAACATCTGGAAGAAAAGATGCTCTGATCAGATGAGGTTGGAATTGCTGTTGGTGGCTGAAAAGTAGCACGGCACAACATCGAAATGCAGCAGTGGCAGCATCATGATGTGCAGTTTTATTTTTTTAATAGAAATATGGAGGCCTTGCTGGAATAAGAGGCTGCCAAAGACTTGAGTCTTTAGAGAGGGACAGAGGTTTTTCTAAGCGTGCAGCAAGAGCTGTAATGTAGTGGTTTGGATCAAAGTATATGTATTTGGTTTAAAGGACTCCACTAGAGTCCAGACCCAAATTGAACTGAGATCAGTAGTTTGTTTTTAGCCTTTTGCCTTGATCAGCTTGTTTCCAGTAAGAGAAAATGTTTCCAAGTAGTTTCAAAACATCAACCCTTATCTACTTAACGGCAACAGGATCCCAAAGTTGACAGCAAAAGTGGCAAAGAAGTACACTGTAGATGACTTGATAAAATTGTGGATGTTGACATTTTAAACTAATATACTTAAAGAAATAAACCTTTGTTTAGTTTTTGTATTTAAAGAATGGACTGGGATATTTGATTGCAAGATTTCCTTGTGCCTAAACCAACACAATATGATTTCCTTTGATTTTTGTCTTTATGAATTGTGGTGTTTTTCACTCTTTTCCAAGTATTGACTTAAATGTTTGTTGTGAGGATCCAGAAAAGGATTTATAGTTGATTTTCGTTTCCACATTACAGTACTATTCCTTACTTCTGAGTTTGTGAGTTTTACCCTCAGAATAGTTACTTTGTCTTCCCGTCTGGCTAATGGCTATCAATTTATTTTTTAATTGTTATATTTCTACATCTCTAGAGGAACTTGTGGCTTCCTGCTTGTCTTTATAGACGAGCAGTTTTTTTCTTTTTTTGTTACCGTTTTTCCTTTTTTGGGTAATTTGTTCTAGAAAAGATGATCTTGAATTTAGCAAGATGTGAACACTAACTTTGTATCAAAGCTTCTCCTACTCAGGTTGTTAAATTTAGCATGATATTGAGTCATCGTGAAAGATCTGATCCTCTGATTAGAGTCGCATATGCCAACAATACTGTGTTTTCGCTTTATTGAGCTACCCAGCAATAAAGAATATATGATTTAAGCCTGGATGGCGCACTGTTTTATTTAATATGTTTGCGCGAGAGCTCTGTTTAGTACGTTATGAGGTGCTGCATTTATTGCCGTGATATATTGGTTCTCTCCCCATTTCTCGCTGTCTATTATTGATATTGACATTTTTTTGTTCTTTACAAACCTTCTGCGTTATTGTAAAGAAAACACTCTTGTTGCACAGGCTGTGTGTTACTCCCATAACACTTGTCAGGGCAGTTCCACAGATGACACACAAGTGCGCCATTATACTAGTTACATTCACGTCATGCGACAAGGATGACTCAGGGGGGAACCTTTATGATCTGCTGGCCAGTGTAATAACTACAAAAATATTCATTCCTGAGGCTTTTTACTCCGATTAGCTGGAGTCAGTCATGTCTAAGCAGCTGACGCACACAGAAAGAGAGAGAGAGAGAGAAAAAGAGAGAGAGCAGAATAAGGAAGAGAAGTGAAACAGAAAGGTCAAGGCTTAAAGGCTGGATCTGTTTTGTAGGTTTTCAGCTTTTCTGCTCGGAGCTGTACAGGATCCGCTGTCAGTACTTCTCTGCAGTGGAGAGACACCTCTGTGTCACTTTGTCTCATCATCTCCAACAGATGTCTCATTTTGCTTCCCTTCGACTCTCCTTGAAGGGAGCTCAAATAAATGTCTAAAAAAAGAAAAAAAGAAGGGGAGGAAAAGACTGAAGTATTTCAACCAAACATTAACTTTAGGATTAGATAATTTGTTAATTACAGGAAATGTGTAATTTACTTTAAATGCCACTTCTGATTTGTATCACTCGATAAATTATGTGCAAGATGCTAAATGTCACAGCGTGCTGTGATTTAACAGTTTGTTAGGAAATACTATTCAGTAATGTATTTTATTTTTTTAGGTGAATAGAGATTCCAGTGGCATTTGAGTTAAAAGGGGTTCAAAATAATGCGCTTGAGATGGAGTTTGATTCCCAACTCAAGATGGTATCAGCTGTGGATGGAGAAGTTGAAGCAAACAGCAGTGATCATTTTCAGAAGACATTCGCTGGTGTCAATTTGTTTATATTCCTACTTGACACTTACCATCTTATTGGTTTTCTGCTCATTTCCCACTGTTGCAAAGTGTCTAAATGCTCTATTCTTGTATTATGTTAAATATTTATGTGAATTGCTAATGCCGTGGCACTGTGTGCTTTATGATCTCTGAGCACTTGAGCTCACCCAGATAACTTTTCTTCCTCTGACTGCCAAGTGATGGGATTGATTTCTTTCTTCTCCCCTCCGGTGTTGTCTGGATTGATGGCAACGTTACAGACAGAAGCAAAGTGGCAACAGGTAAGAGTTTGTCCTGTAATCGGACACTTAACCTGCCTTGCCTTCTGGTGGAGGTCAGAGGTCAGCGGCGCTGATTGGACAGCCGTCTAGTTTCTTGAGCTTAAATCTTAATGAGTAACTCCCTCTGTTTACCAGTGCAGAACCTCCTTACAAGTGAAAACATCTGCAGTAGAGGATTGCATATAGCACAGGAAACAAACACAAAAAAGAATGTCATTTTCAAAATAAAAGTTGGTATTTCAATATAGAAGCAGCATATACACTGCAAATTAATGTGTCACAACAACTTTAATCAGTTGCCTAAAGCACTAGGTAAGGTTGCCAGATTTGCACATTCGAATGCTTTTTTTAGGAGGGCAGATTTCATCATAAATAAATGCTAAAACAAATGTTTCACACTTATCTGACATGAGCTTGGTTCCATCCGTCCATCGGACTGACGCTCACGCAGACCACCAGCCCATCAAGAAGATTCAAAGAGTCCCTGCAGACAGCATGAGGTCACTGCGCTGCAGTTATTTGGTTTCCCTGTTCTCTGATGCAAACAGAATTACTACATTGCTCTAATTAGAGACACCGGCAGTCATGTTGTGCCTTTGTTAGTTTATGTATTCATTACATGTTGCCTCACCAGCAGACTGCTGAAGGCTGACTTCAAAGTATTTCTTGTTTTTCATGCTGCCATCTTTGATTGAGGATCCTCTGAGGGAGGAGGGTCATTGTGTGAGGGGATGACTGATGGCCTCTATAAGGCATCATAACTGTCTGCCTCCTAAAAAAAAAAAAAAAAACCAAACATAAAAACAATATGACATTTTAAATGAGCCCAGTGCATCAAAATCCTCCTGAATGTTTGATCGTCGGTGCTCCCACAATCCATCTCGAGTTCAGGATTACAAAATCTGGCATCGGATGAGGATATTGGGCTCATTTTACACTGTCAGTTGTTGACTTCAAAACAAGCAGCCCACATGCATCCTGTCTATGTCCTGTAATTGTCGTTTGAAAGCATCTTCATTGATTTCTTCGCTTTAACAACAGCATTCAGTTTGTGACAGCCAAGAAGAGCAAAAAAGAAAAAACAAAATCATGTTTTCAGGACAAACATGCTTAGATGCCACTCATAACTCAACACGCCTCTTGTTACACATGTCGACACGCGACCCATGTTTTCCCCCCTCGTGAAGGTCTCGCCGCCCCATGTCTTATTCATGTTGCCGCCGTCTTTTGTGTGACAGATTTATAACGAGCTGCGGAGGACGCTGTGACAGATGTTAGTGCTTCGCCGCGACCCCAGTCCGCCCCAACCACCGCTGGGGTTTGGCCATCAATACCACTCTACCTGTTAGGACAGGAGAAACTGACAGATAGTTGGGCATAAAGAGAGGGAAGAAAGTGGAGGCGGTGATCTGTTCTGCAAGATCAGATTGATGCCGATGAGGCCCACAGCCTCTGTCCATTGTGACGCTCCACAGTCCCACACGATGGAAGCAGCGTTTCTCTTTGTACGTGCCATTATGCTTTGCTGTTGTTGGGCTTCCCAAAGTGTGCTGATATGACACAGATGCAGCAGAGGGAGATGGAGTGGGCGTATAAATGCAGGAAGAGGATTTGCCTGTTTGTGCATTGCGCTATGAATACGGCATGTGTTTGCATGGTGTAATAAGGGAGCGCCTCTGGTGCTTTCATCGATGCAGTTTGTGGGTTTGTTTGAAAATTGGTTTTTGCGGTTCTGGTGAGAGGTACTGAAGCCACTTTGGTAACAGAGAGCTCGCAACTCCCTCTTTCACTCACTTCTGACTCGCTCAGGGGGAAGTGTGCATAATTTACTACCCACCACCTGCACTATTGGCTGCAAGAAGACTTCATTCCAGGACGCAGGACAAAGAGCAGAAAATCAGCCTGGAGTAAATCCCATTAGAGGCTAAACAGGAGTCAGCCAAAAAAAAAAAAAAAAAAATTAAAAAATGCAGTGCAGCTATATGCGATGATGCATTCTTTTTCAGACACATGGAGGAGGAAGAGGAGATGGCGCTGAGATGTAAGGTTGGGAGGTTTAGGAGTTGAGGGATTAAAATTGGGGGCCTTGGTGAGACTAGATTTGGGGAAGCAGGGTGATTCTGACAGTGAGGTTGATGGAAATGGCAAAAGGCTGATAAAAAAAAAAATGGACGGGGTGTTAAATTCTCATAGAGCTCAAGATGAGCGAAGCCATTTAAAACTGCAGAGTCGGCTTGCTTGCCTCATTGACAAAGCGGCGCCAACTGTATGTGGGAGCCATTGTTTGCATTAGTGCCCACAGACCCAAACGCCAAGTTTCGGACCATCTGTCGCAAGAATCTCTCCCCGGTTGTTTTTATACTCTCTGTCTTTCTCACATTGGTATGGACCTTCCATCATGCCCAGGGAGAAGGGATACCGTCCAAAGACGAGGCTAAGCTAGTGTGTAAGCTCTCTCTTAGTGAAATCAAGACCCAGCTTAAACCTCTCCTGGGATCTCTCGAGTGTTCAGTGCAAATATGCAGGCATCAGTCAAAACTGGGTCAAATGTGCATGCAAATACATGCGCGTCTAAGACTTTTACTCGAATTGGCACAGTATAATTACTCCCTTTTGGATGATTGCTCTCTTACCTTTATTAGATTCAGTGTTAACACGGCAATTTATTTCTTTGCTCTTTTTCATGCTCCTTCATGGATGATTCTTTTTCTTCTGTCTACAGTCAATTCAGCAAAGAGTAAGCTTCCATTTTTAAAATGCCGTTGCCTGCAAATGAACTTCTTTGACTAATTGGCACAATGACAAAGAGCACAGGAAAAGACGAAGATTAATAAAACATGCCAGATGCTGTAGAATTGTCATTTACTTGTAAAATTAACATTTTAGTTGTCCCTGTCCAGTTTACTGTTTCTGGCAGACAATCCCTTTAGGAGTATTCGTATTGAATGGATATGATGCAGCCAGACACCCAGAGCTAACTTGTAATTATGTTTTTAGTCACTGCTGGAACAAGTTTGTAAACTCCAGTGAGAGATTTTAATGGATCCACGTTTTAACCTTTTATAATCTCATTGTTCTTTAATAAGATGGCCTCATTTTACAAAGACGTCCCGTGTCACTGCAGCCAAAATCTGAAAACAGCAGCACACTTTAAGGGAGTTTAGACACTGTAATGGTTCACACGTATTTGGTTTAACATTTATTGTCTTTAGCACAACTTTACTCGCCAAGTTCAATATGGATTCCCTCACCTCTACACATTTACTGCTGCCTTTAATTCATCTGCAATATGTTGCAAGCTAGATGTTTTGTCTCTCTGCTCTTTTTTTTTTTTTAATGTAGGACTTTACAAAGCTTTTTAACGTGGTTCTTGTCTCTAACGTAACACCCGAAATGTTGTTTGTATTTTGTTTTATTATTTTAGCTAGTTGCAGCGTGGAAAGCAGAGGTTTTAATCATCCAGAACGACCCATCTTTGGGATGATTTAATAGGTTAGGAAAGATCGCATTACTCACTGAAAAAGGTGGCGAGCAGAGCAGCGTTAATGTGGTGTTTGCATCACAAAAAGCTTTTTCAAACCCAAGGCAAAGAATGATTCATATCTTTATCCTGACTGTGACAAATCATCTTCGTGATCTCTCATTATGTCACTGCCGTCTTGTTTTACACGTTGCTACATTTTCTGCTGTCACTTAAATTACGTCAATCTCTACATTGAAGACACAAAACGCTGTACTGTGTACACGATTACAGTATTTACTTTGAGTGCACAAGGGTGAATGTTGTATACATGTCAAGCAAAATTGATATCCAGCATTTTGAGTCTGGACGGTACTTTTTTAAATGTTTTAATAGTGTCTGACCCCAATGCATCCATTATGAGGATGTCATGCTTCCAGCTTAGCCTTCTGTAGAAGTGGAGGTCAGGCGGTACAGAGCCACTTAGAGAGCACAAGAGTCTGAGGAGGTTAGGGTTAGTGTTTATGGATGTGGCACCTATAAGGAACAGCATTATTTTAGCAATATAAGTAGCATAATTATGCAGACGGTTATAAAGGTTTTGCTATTGGCATTATGTGCAACTGTGCATCAGAAACCACATAACTGATTGAAACTGTGCGCCAAGAGGTAATTTAAGGGTTCCTTATCCTGATTGATGTGGTGTTATAAAGTGTGTTTGAAGAAGCAAGACAAACACACACACGCGCACCCACACACACACACACACACACACACACGCTGGCAACCAACAGAGCCATGGATACACATGGTGAGAAACAAACTAATTAAGAGCAGATCAGTCTTAATTTCCTCTGAAAGAAGTGATTCCCAAATCCTCATACTTAACTGACACCTGCGCTTAAGTTTTTGATCTATTTGTGTAATAGATCAAAAACAGCAAACTATTTCAGTCTTAAGTGATGTTGTTCAAATTGCTTAGCTAATAAATAAAAAATAATGTGTTCAGGTCACATGGAGCTTTTAACCCTAATTCCAACCTATTACAGAATTTTAAGATGTGAAGCAAATGGATTTGAATATTTCAGGGGTTTTCACTGCCTCCCTCACAAAATAGTTGAATTATATAATATCTTCCAGTCATTTTGATGAATTTTATGTATGTACAGAATGTTCCAATTCTCTTTCCAGTCCTTGAAGATAATCACTACCCCAAGCAGATCTGTGTTTTCTTTTGTTTTCAGAAACAGAGGTACAATAAAACCAAGGATGTATTTCAAGAAGTGAGATGGAGGATTAAAAAAGAAAAAACGTGTTTGGTGTTGAAACAAACACCACTCAGTTGGTGTTTTGTCAGACCAGCACTTTATTTTTTTTTGGTTGCACATGTTAGAATATCCATATGTTTTCAGACATATTAAAAGAAATAGAGTATTAAAAATGTTTTTCTGCTGCCAGGTGCAACATCCACCTACTGATTTTTGAATGACAACATGTCTGGTGTGAGACTGGTGGAGTTTTATGCTGGGAAGAACCCTACACACACTCATACAAATTACCCTGCTGGAAGTGAATTTCACTGTCTTGGTTTGCTGTCCTTAGCATGTCAGAAGTATTTGTTCCCGAGAACAATAAAACGTTTAAGTAGCATTTTTAAGAATACATCAAACCAGTTGACAAACACAACTTAAACATTTTTCTTTCACGAAACAAATGTGTTAAAGATCATAAGACAGGGATTGCCGCTGAGTGAGAGGAAGATGAAGAGTTATGGAGGATGTGGCACAAATTCAAATCATGTCTTTATCTTTTCCATAGTTTTTATTATTTTTTATTTTTTTCACTTTGACAGCAGGCGGATGCCTGTCAAAGCAATGCCATCATTTCTGGCAGAGCTAGCTTCCTCTTAGCAACACCCCAGCAGTCCATGAAACTGGGAGAAGGGTCTGACAAAATGAAGCATCTCCTGATGGAAAAGTTGTCCCCTCGCTGACTCGCTGCGTGATCACTCCGTTAACTCAACAAAGGCCCCTCTTTAACTCCACGCTCACGTTTGTTCCGGCACAAGCAGCATGTGCGCTTTCTCTTGTGGTATTTGGTTGGCAGGCATTCAATTTGGGTTTGTGTGTGAAAGTGTATGAGTAACACACTAGCTTGCTTTCCCCTCCAACCCCTGGATAGGGATGTTTGACAATTCCTCACAAAACCTATAACAAGATGTCGAGATACGACTATGTGTCAGGCTTCCGTCTCATTCCTGTATTGTGCTATAGTTTGCACTTGGGCTGTGTAATCCAATGCCCACATCCTGTGCATTGGTTGATATGGCAACTCCTGCCTATTCCGAGAAAAACAATTTTTCTCCGTCCACCTGTTGACAAGAGAAAAAACAGATTGGACACATAAGGACAGAAGTGCTGCCGGCATGAAAATAAAGTTGCGAGCAGGAGAACAAGGGTGGCATTTAAAGCATTTGTCACAGGAGCAATAATTTTCCCCCTCTCAATAACTCAGCACCTACATGATGAAACCAGTCTCTGGCGGGGGATGTTTGGAGTGTCGCTTTTGAATGTTGGTGCTTGCTTGTAGGGGTTTTATTTTCTGTTTGTAAAAAAAAAAAGAAAGACAATTGCTCTGAACTGAGCTGGGTATCTACAGCTTAGCCAATCTCTTCACAAAAAGCTCAAAGAAGCCTAACGTGATTCCGTGCAGTGTAGAAAAACAGAGGTTGTATCGTGATTAGGGTTAGGAAAATTTTGTTTAAATCCCTGCCACAACAGACAACAGAGAAACAGTGAGTGCTAATGGCCACTGACTTATTTTCTCTGGCTTCCTCACATCAGAGCCAGGGAAATGCATCCGTGTGAAAGTCGACTGTTGAATGTCTGCGGCTGGTGGGATTTTCTTTGCTTTCATTGCCTCTTCTGAGACGAATGCGAGTGGAATAATTCCGCTGTGGGTTTATGTGCCGTCTTTCCATCTCAAAACAATTCAGCGGCTCGCTCTTATTGGTTTTGCTCCTCATTAGTTTTCAAGAGCCTGATATGTCCTAAGGCTGCGTTGGTTTTAAGGTTTTGGGTTAGCTAAGTTGTAGCCGGCAACATTTTTTTCCCTTTCTTAAAAGTACAAACTTATTTAAATACTTTCTACTCAATACTAACTTGAAAAAAAAAAACAAAGGCAAAAACTGATCCTATGAACACAAATGTATGTTGAAGCCAAAAACCTAACAAATATTGAAAGTATAAAACATTAACAAATAATAACCCCCATCCCCATTGTTTTCATAGCAGATAAATAATTTCACAAATGTATGGTGTATGTATATATATATATTGTTCAAAGATGTAAGCAGCAGTTAAAATAAGTAAATAAATAAAAAATACACACATGGGGTAAAATATTTAACATTTCCTTACATTACCACATCCTTAGCATTTGCTTGAACTGACGTTTGAGGAGCAAACACTTTGTTGAGTCCATAACTGCAGACACTTATAGCAGACCAGTTGTGTCTAATACACTGTTCTCTATTCTGGGGCATGTCGTTTCCATGGGCACTACGCAGTAATGATGCTGGCTAAACCAGAGCAGAAAAGTCTCTCATGAACCTTGAAAAATTTTTCCTCTTTAGAAAGATTTTGTCACGAGCAACTATTAGGCACTTTGGTGAATCACTGGCAGATTGGGTTACAGAATTTCTTTTTATTCCTTACCGATTTGTTAGATCTTTAATCTCGTCTTACACAACATTTTTTCCTGGCCTGCTTCTGGTCATGGGATAAATTGCTATAAAAATACATACATATGAACTCAAACTTTGAACTTCTTTCTTTTTCTATACCTTGTGTTGCAAATCACAACATTAAAGGAAATGGTGTAAAAAAAAGAAAAAGAAAAATGAATTGGGCTGTGTTTTGGTTTCTTAATTTTTCCTGGACAACATTTTTCAACATTTTTAGTGTAGAATAGCTGATGCTGTCCGTTATTGTTTTTATTTTGTGTGTTTTAACAAGTTGGGTAAATTTTGTGGTGCTGTGTGTTTGCAGGCACATGTTCTGCCCCACAGAGGCTCAGTATCATCCCCTCCAATGAGGAAGAGGCTTTGTGGCTTTTAGGATTTTGCTTTAAATGCTGTAAATCTCAGATTAAGTGCTTCTCCGTCAAACAGGAATGACTCTTGGAACATGTCATCAATAATTCTCGACAACCCCTTAATGCCGATCGGTCCTAAATTTTCAGAGCTGTTGATTGATGCCAACTCAGGTTTTAGTCATCCTAGTGAATCACAGCTGTTTTTTATCCTTCCTAATCCCGCTGAGCCTATCTCATCGTCATCTTAATGTCACACCATTTTGTGACTTCTCATTTTTTTTCTTCTATCATTTGAAAGTACTTTGTTGTGGCTGCAGCTGAACTGGGTTGCACCTGGTCTTGGCAATGCTGAGCTTGAAAAGAAGTTGGATGTCACATCCAAGGTGTTAGAGTTTTGCCTGAGGCTCTTTGACCCGGCACTGGGCTGTGCTCAATTTCAGTCTGGGATTGATTTTAACACAAACATCATAATGTGGTGTTACTGTTAAAACTGCTAAATAGCTTTAAGAGTTTTGACAGAATTGCTTTTGGTATTAGTAATTGAGGTTTGGAGAACTCATGTAATGGTCACCATCAGTATTTTTATATATTTTCTCATATTTGTACTGACAGTTTTGGCAGTAAGTTATTTCTGTGTATTCTTTATGCGAAATGAGTCTCTTGCAACACTAGAGCAGCAAAAAGTTTCAGGCTAGTGCTGTAGAAGAAGGTGGATTAAATTGTGTGTGTGTGAATCAGAGTCTTGCAATGAATTATAATTGGATAAATGCTTTTGGACTAGAATACAATTGCATTTAAATTGGAACGGTTTCCTTCTTCTTTTAATGTCCTGCCAAAACCTTTTGTTGTGAATTGAAACAAAAAGACATGGACACAAATTAGATTAAGGTCTTCCAACAGGTTTTGGCTCTTGGGGACATTGATGAAGGACAGAATGATTACATTTATTTAACTGGCATCCAGAAGATGCATTGTTCTTGTTCATATTTCTATTTTTTTCCCCTTACCCAAATTCATAATTAAATAAATTTCCTAAAATGTATAAATTTTAGTAGAAGTGGATCTTCTGGGGATTATGGATGTGAAATCGGGGTTCCTTCTAATTTAAGAGTTTCCATGTGAGGAAACGGAGATGATGTGTTTTCTTACTAGCAATAATGTGATGTGTGAAAAGTACGTTTGTTTTTCCGTCCTCTTGAAGTCGTTTCTTTTTATCTTACACATTAGAGTCTGATCACGTTGCCTGTTGCACCTTAATTTTCCAAAGTTTCAGCATTTGCTGATCTTAAGCATATATAACCGAAGTTACATTTGAACCATATGAATTAAAATACGACCACTGAATTTTGAGATACGTGGCCACCAACAGATGAAAAAACGTGTGGTGTTGATTGCATATATCACTTACTTAAATTTGCATCAAGTAACTGAAGCTCTACTAACAAAGAAATCACATGTAAGTGAACTGGATTTTGCTGAACTGAAGGAGATCACTGAGTAATATTAGTACCTTATAAGCTTTATTGCAAAGGACAAGATATAACTTGATAAGTTTGACCTTTTCGGCACAAAAAAGGGAGAGAGTGACTTTTACTCCTCATCAACAGGAGAGTGGATTAGTTGTCTGGCAGCTCCTATGCTTTTCACATTCAGAGCACAGAATTAGCCATAGCAACCTGCTGAGGCTCCAACCTTCAATTTGCAGTTCTCCGTCGCTCTTCTGCCAAGAACAAAACAAGCCGCTGCCACAGTTTCCATGTGGCTCGTGTGTTCATCTTAATTTTATAGGTTTTGTATGTTGCCCAATTCATCATGGAATGAATTTCATGATTTAGTTGTTGTTTTTGGCCTATTTTTTTTGCGTGTGTGTCTGTGTCTTTCTATTTTTCTATTCTAATATCGTGCTGCTTCTGTATTTTTCTGTCACCATCCCCCTTCTTTCTCACACAAATTCATTTTATGGTTAATTTTCCTGACAGTTTGGAATGCTTAAACCAGTTAGCAGCCTTACTGAAACGCTATGGCTCCAACAGAATTAGATCATCACAGAAATAAAGCTGCTCCTAATTAATTTAAAACGTATTATTTCGGAATGCTGTTAGTTTTGATAATGACTGGCTTGGATAAAAAATCAGAAAACCCTTCCAACTAGTAGAGAGGATAAACGTCTGGTGTTATGCCATGTGGGTTTCTAAAAATAAGGAGTTTTACACAATGAATAAATTCACAAAATAATGCTTTATGTAGAGTAATTGGGAGAGAGTCACATACAATCGAGACAAGCATGAATATTCATGACAATACGATTCTAAATCCAGGCTTAGTGCAAAGTTTTTAAATGATGATTTCATTTATTAATTGAAAAATGCTATCAAAACCGATCTGGCTCGTTGCAGTGAACTGCAGTTTGAAGTGATGAGCCTCGTTATATCAGAGCAAACAGGGCCAACTTTGCAAATTTGATGTCCAAACGCTAAGGAGGTCTTTGTTTAGTCCACCTCTACTAGAGGAGCTGAAAATTAATTTTATTGACTCTATAAAATATTCAAAATGAGTACGGTAAATTGTGTGAGTGTTTTCTGGGGAAACGTTTTGGTTTTACCTGTCATATCAGGTAAAAGAATAAAACCTTTTTTACTGCTGTGACTGTTTTCCTGTTGTTGTTTTTTTCTTCTTATATTTAACTACAAAGAAGTTGTTAGTTTTCTGGCACAAACCCAGCTTTTACACACACTCATTGTGTTTTTTTAATGAGATTGGCAACGGAGGCATCCCATGAGCTTTAATGCTTGTCTGCTTTCTTCATCCCAAAACTAGTCTTGGAATGAAGACTACAGTAGTTTGTTTGGTACATGCATGCCTCCGAGTTTCAACTATGTGGTCAAATTGGCACTCTCAGGAGGAAGAAAACTGGTTTGTGATTTGAAACAATCCACAAACTGATTGTTAAACTATCATAAACTGATGGTGGTTATATCAACAATGTGAACCGAGTTTTATATCCATTTGGGCTGACATATTGACAGTAGATGGAACTCGATGCTCCAAAATAGACACTCTCAAGCTTGACGAACAGTTGTTGTGGAGAACCTACATACATTTTGAAGAAAATAATAAAATCGAAGATTTATCCACTTGACCTCCGTGACAGCAGGTATTTAGGTGTCAATGTGAGGCTTTCACACATAGGAACATTGTTGGTGGCGGTGTCATGCTGAGGGTTTGTTTCATAGTAGTTGTTTGTACTGTTGCATTTAAGAAAATAGATGAAATAAACAAGAAGGACAAACCTTCAAATGCTTCAACAAACTTGGAGATATCGGGTTGTCCCAGCAGCACAATGTTCCCACACACACATCAAATTTGACTTTAACGTGAATAAAGCAAAGTAATGTTAAGCTTTTGGAACTGCTCAAACCACAAGCATATTCTAAATATATGGACAACATTTAAGAGCATAGCTGAAAGCATAACATAGCAGGCTTGTGAGGAAGAAATCAAACTAAATAAAGTTCACCGTTGTTCCAAATAGTGGTAAAATATCCAGCTAGAGGTATTATGGGTTGAATTAGCTGATGGATATAAAAAGTGTGTCGTTACTCTATAACGTGCTAAGGGAAAGTTGAACAAATACTAAAATATATAAGACTTAGAAAAAAGATCCAATACATACAAACACATGAGGGATTTTGGCTTTCCAAAATCATTCAGGTTTTTTTGTTGGTCATCACATCAACTCTTCAAGGATATCTCAAAAAGACCCAAAATGAATGCATTATTCTGGTCTGTGTTCAGTGTGCTTTACGTCTCAGCAGCACTCGGTCCTTCTCTCGAAGTAAATTCATGTTTCTTTCAGTGCTCCGCAAACTTTTAGAGGCTACAGGAAAGGATACACAGCTGCTCATACACACTCAGTATTGTGCTGTGGAAAGTTGAGCCAATATTTGCCCTGGGTTTTTAACCTTATTGCAATATTCATGAAGTCTCAACCTTGCTGCTGCGCGCTGCTGTTTGAATACATTTTCCTGACCATGAAGGTGTAGGTTGGAGAGAAAAATTCAATTACAGAAAATGAACAGTGTAAAAAAAAAAAAAAAAGTTAAAACAAGGTAACAGATTTATTAAACTGCGTCCTTTAGGATGGGAAAAGAGTTTAAGTGAGTGATTTATGAATAGATCATGCAGCCATTCAGTATGGGCTATTATCCTGCATATGATCATCATTATTCTTTTTTTGCCCGTTGATCATGGCCATCTTTCAGGGTATGTTGGCAAGGTGATCACATTTAATCTGCCTGTATAAAGACCAATCTTGGTTGGGGCTTTTATCACACAGAGGAGGAGATCTGCACTATCTGAATGAAAAACAAGGTAGAAAGGAGGTTGATTTGTCATAAGGTGATTAGGCGACCCTCGCTGACACCCGTCTTTGCCGTCGCAGGACTTCTTCAAGGGTGTGGTGAGGCACAGAAAGGTCTAGTTCGCTCAATATTTCTGTCTTTTTAAAATTTTCTCTGATGAAACTGAAATATTTCCACCCACTCATTTATTTATTTATGTTTTGTTGGAGGAGCGGCGCTAAACCGCTGCAATCTGCATCTTTGCTTTTATTTTTAGCTCAGTGGTCTTTTCAAACGGTCTGTTATGTGACAACAAAGTTATTTACTTTGAGATGAAACATACATTTACAGACTCTTTTAAATGGAAAGCCCGCGGCAGCAGATGGAAAGCTATCAAACAAGCGGCACAGTGAGCGTCAGACTCACTGTGTAAAAGTCGAAGTAAGAAGAGCGCATGAAACGTTCAGTCTTATTTTCTTATTCTTCAGTCATACTGAGATGTCAGCGAATCCATGTGGTGACAAAATCTAACTTGTTTCCACAAAGGTTCATTTATTTTTTTTTGCTTTGTTTACATTATAGACACGGAGGGAGTGTGTGAATGTGTGGGTCACTTTTGAAATGTTTGAGTGGGGCGCTCGTAGGATGAAGACGTGGTTCCACAGTGAGACGGGACAAATTACAAGGTTGGACACTGGATGAAAGGGCATTTCAGGCCGGTTTCCTCTGGGGTTAGACGGTTACATAGTCCATTAAATATATCAAGTTGTGAGGTCATGCCTTTATCCAGAGAAATCGCACAAGCCTAGTCTTAGTAATTAAGTCTTCTCACTTCTTCTCTTCCCTCACAGCCCAATAAACCCATTATTGTCCCAATTCTTCCCAGCACAAAGTTAACCACTAATTGGCTTCACTTCTGCTGTATCTCTTCTACTTAAGTATCCTTGAAGCGTCGTACGATTTCGAGTGTAGCAGTGTTACGACTGTACGCAGAACAGCAAACTTACAGTAAAAGCACAACCTCTGAGAACTGCTTTGAAATATTATCCGACAAGCTAATCTTTGGTTATGTTCAGTATAAATAATTATTCAATGAATGACACAGATTGAGCCTATTTTTACATTTTTCAAATGTGTATCCCCTGTATTTATTATCAAGTCTTTTATTCACATAGCCATACACATTGATTCTTAAGAGAATGTGCAAGGATAATAATAAGTACTCCCAAGGGGAACTTGGCTGGGTGTGGGAGCTCATGAAACTGCTCATGCAGCATTCCCAGCGGTGCTTCTAGAGGAGCAGTGCAGCACTAAGAGTGGGAGAGCAACAGACTGAAAAAGAAGAAGAAGAAGAAGAAAAAAACTGCAGTTGAGATGTATGCTTTGGTTTTGCATATCCTAGACTGGATAAACATGAATGTATGTACACCGTAGCCAAATACGATGCAGGGCAAGTAGCAAAGTATCAAGTAACAGTTTCTGTGGCATAATTTAATCAAAAGTCAAAGAATAAATACAAATTTTGGTGGTATGGTTATGTTTGGAATTCAAAGCTAATTTGTTGCTCATCATTATGTCAAAACAAATTAAATATACTCAAATCAGAAACGGCATTAGGAGAAAAACAAAACTATTTCCGCGACACGATGCCGAATGTCCAACCTTCCATCTATTATCTATTCCAGCTTATCAGAACAGGTTCACCGGGACTGATGGTGCCCAAATCTAGCTGTCATTCTGGACATGTTAACAATGTTTAATGGGGCAACGTAGGGACCAACAGGACAAATAACCAGGCAAAACACACAGCATCATCTAAGGGAATTTTTAGAGTGGCCGACAAACCTATCCCATGTATTCTTGGACAATGGACAAAACCGGAGAACCGGAGGTTGATGGTCCTGACTGATAAATTATGATTTTATTTCATTTTTTTTAAGCATACCATTTCTTTTAGAATACCATCACTTGTTTAATAATATAAAGACAACATCTTTGCTGTCATTTCAACTGTTCTTACTAATACTATGGTTTATGAAAATTTTGTTTTAAAATCAAGTTTTGCCTGTAGCATTTCTCCTTAAAGTGCCTTTGCTCTTATAGTATATAGTAGTAAAACCAAAATGTTAATGCCACTCACAAACACATTTTTTCAAACTGTTCAATTTTCCACACATCATACGTAACATTTAATGTATCACAGTAATGAATTTAACCTTTTTATTTACCACTCAACAGAATTTAAAAAAAATTATGAACAAGCAGAAAAGTATTTTTCGTACTCCAGTCTTAGAGAGTGTCTGCTGCTGTGCACCCGGTATGTTGTGGTGAACGATACAACAGTGCATTAGTGTCCTCAAATGGCACAAAAAAACAAAAT
Source organism: Gambusia affinis (assembly GCF_019740435.1). NCBI lineage: Eukaryota > Metazoa > Chordata > Actinopteri > Cyprinodontiformes > Poeciliidae > Gambusia > Gambusia affinis. Next base: position 9,163,775 of record NC_057880.1, read on the forward strand.
TGGGAGAGATCAAGGAAGAAATTCTCACTGTGTTCCATGCAGTAAGATATGCAGGGCTGCAGCTCGGCTCCCTGCCGTCCCTCCTGTGATGAAGTCTCAGGCGAGTTTCTGTGGTCCGCTGGTGGAAGGTGGTTTTAGAAGGATGTGACCCGGGGGTCTCTGTGAAAGGAAAGAAAAAAGATGATTCATTACTTTGTTATATCCTGGTTCTTTACTCACTCCTTTCTTCCCACTTTTCACATGCTGTTTGCCGACAGTTTCCTCTCATCCTTCGCCCCATAGGTGGGCCATTCTGTTAATTCTGCTATCTTGTTTCTTCCACTAATCCCTGAAGCCCTGTGTTTTTTTCCATTAAGGTTGGCAAGGGCTAATAGAAGTACCCGAGGTTAGTTAATCACTTTCACCCGCACGTCGCAAACTACGCTCACTTCACATAGAAATCTAGATTTTCTAGTTTCTTTCTCCATGATGCATATCTTCTGATTAAGTAAAATCATATTTGCTAAAAAAGTAGTTTCTTCTAAAAGTTGTGTTGAAAAAACATGTATGCAAAATATTAAATATGTTAAATCAGTGAATCAAGTTTATTTGTGTAGCACATTTCAGCAACAAGGCACTTCAAAGTGCTTTACATCATGAAAACACAAAAATACAAAGTCGTAAAAGACGCCATGCAGATAACAATTGAGAGAAGCAGTAACAGACATTACATTTTAATGAGTGCCATCATCAAAATAATCAGCCCATCAAATATTGAATTTTTTTTATGGTTGAAAAGCAACTATAAACAGGTAGTTTTTTTCTTTTTTAAGTCTAGATAAAAGGAACTCAGTGTTTCAGCTGTTTTTCAGTTTTCTGGAAGTTTGTTCCATATTTTTGGAGCATATATGTTGAATGCTGCTTGAATGATAAGTTGAGTGTAGATGAACAATCAGAAAAGCACAAACATTACAGATGAATAAAGAAGGAGTTCAACATATTTATTTACTTTTGCACATCCACCTTTGCTCAGATCGTTGCCTTCACCCAGCTAAAAAAGGTTAAAAACCAAATTCATCTGTTTGATCAGGGCATGTTCTGAAAAAAAAAGTTAGACCCATCAATATGAGCCTAAGCCACAATTAAGACAGACCTATACTCACACCTTTGACACAATTTAATTCAGTGTAAGATAACAATAAAGCTTCTGCTAGTTCACAACTTTCTAAAGAAACTAAGTTAAATTCAAATCTAATAAAATGCAGAGCAGCTCAATTAAATTTGGAATCCAATAAAATCCAATCACATTCCAATTCAGCTACATTAAGATCGTATTTGTTTCCGTAGATTTTTACAGAATAACATTTATAAACTGGCTTCTCATTAACAGACATCCTCCCTGATTTATCCCCCACATCAAGGATGCAATCTGTGGTAGAGATCAGTGAAGAGGAAGAACTTTCTTTAATTTCTTGCAAAACAAGTCACTGAAAGAGCAACCATCTGCCTCAATTTAAGACGCAAGTGGGCAGTTTTTCAAAGAGCCACATCAACTGGGCCTGGGACTGTGAAGAGGGCTAAACTGAAAAGCTGAACACGATTCTCCTAAAGATACATTTTAATGTAGTTCTATCATCTGTTGGTGCAAATTCAGATTAGTTTCTTTATACGGAGCCATTTCACAACAAACGGCCTCTCAAAGCACATTACAAGACAACCAGGTTCTATATGTTCCAATTCATAATACTTGTATCACAATGTAGTCAAATAATAAGAATTACATCCGCACCATGAAAATCTGAACATGTTACATTATTAACTCGGACGTTATAGTTAATGTAAATATTAGACAGTAGCAAGAAAGATGAGTGATAAAAAGTGCATATCTTAAGAAGGGTTAGGGTGCCTGATAGTTATTTTCTCTACTTTTCTATGTTTTGTTTGATAATCCTGCGCTGAAGTTTTAATTCTCGTTTCTAACATATTTAGCTTCAATTTTTGCTAGAAACTAAACTCAAAGCATCGTCTTTCAATTCACCTTGCGAATACGTGCAGGTTCATATCTGTTTAAAAACAAATCTGTAAAAATCCTTCTCTTCCAACTGCTGACATTTCTGGATGTCTCCCATCTGATATGAGTGCAAAGGCTGTTTACAACTAGTGCACACGCACACACACACGCACACACACACACGCACACACACACGCCCACACGCACACACAAGTAAACGGAGCAGTCACCTCTAAAATTAAAGTAATGTTGAAATTTCTCAGAATTTTCAAAGTAGAAGCGATGTTGGCTGTAGATGTTTACGTCCAACTGAAGTCTTGTGTGCTGTGGAACCTTTAAATATTAGTTTGTATACAGATTTTTTTCAAATTAGATGGGTGTAAGAATACCATGAACAAATATATACTTTGTTTACACCAATGTGCTCGCTGCATGTCGCTGGCCAACAAGCCAGCCTGCTGCATGCCTCTCACGAATTTGGATTTGTGTTCTGGCAGGCTCCACATTATTGGGGTTTTTATCTCCTGTCTTGTTTCCCCTGCATTTCCTTTGCCTGCCACAATGTCAGCAATGAAGCCTGTGATGGTGATGGCGCGTTCTCTTCCAGTAGGTGTTTGCAATGTGGATAAAAGAGCAAGTCTCTGTGTGCACAGTCACCCAAACAAAGTTGCTGTCTAACATCCCATAACTCTGTTCAGTGACGACGTGGCAAATTTTCATGACGTTTTGAATTCCGGACATAAGACATTTTCCATAGATCGAAGAATTATTAATAGAGAAAGTGAATTTAGCATCCAGTTTTCAGTGAGAAATGTAATTCAGATTTTCAAGACACGAATTGGCAGGTTGAATGGATTTATAAATATGTCTTTGGCGGTTCGGCTGTATTTGAATGTTTATCCGTTGACCTCACAGATGCTGATCCATAACAGCCGAGGGGTCAGGGCAAAAGAAAAAAAAAAAATCCACTTCTGTGTAAAGAGGTGAGAGGACAGGTCAAAGGATCAAAATATACCAAGATTAAGTAAAGGGAATATATTGAAGTCGATCTCATTTGAGATTCACTTATCTACATCGTTAAGACCGTCCTCCGCACTCTGATTGGTTTTTTCAAGATAGCACTGGCAGAAGGCAGATGAGATCTTTCTTTTTTTTTTTTTTTTTTGCACAGATAATCTTTTTCATACCATACTGTGACAGCATAGTGATGGCTTCAACAAATATATATCTAAAACCAGTCCTTGTAAAAGTTACATACTGTAGCTTTAAACTACAGGTTGTCAAAGCAGGTGAAAATGGCCCCAAGGCAGAGAGGAATTGATTTGTGTTTGATAGGAAACATCCTGTGGCAGACGGCTCACTTTTTGCACCAGAACAATGCATTTTGTCGTGTTCAGTGAGGTTGCTGAAAAGGGTTTTTATGTTCATTTCTGTTTCGGTTCAAGTATTCACATTCTGTTCAGTAATTGTGTGTTTCTTCTTGGTTTTGAGTCTCTCCTTTTTATAGTGTTATATGACAATGGCTTCAGTCTCCCTTTGACCTTAAACAGCTTAAAGCGGATGAATCGTCATATTTTTTTTAATGTAATTTATAATTGGGCAGCTTTTTTTTTTTTTTGTTACATAATCTTAACGAAAGACAGAGTTTCTAGAGAAGTGAAAAACCCGTTTAATGCTTCACTGCAGAACAATGAGGAAGGTGAAAGCAGCACAGGGGGGACCTACGTCACACCTCATTGTGGCTGGCAGTTCCTGCAAGCAATGCACATCAAAGTGTCAGCATACTGGAGAAATTCAGGCACCTTACTGAACTTTTGAAAGTGTTTTTGATGGCTCATCAATAAGCTGTAATAATTCAATAACATTTTTGTGCAACTTTTTCCTTTTGACTGAAAACGGGGGAAAAAACCCCCCACACATTGCTCATGACTCAGTCCTTAGCCAAATGAAAATAAACATTAGGCTCCTCATAGAATAAATAAAGATTCATCTATTAAAAAAGACATAAGTAAAAGCAAAGTATTTGCTACATCTTTCGTCTGTGCTACAGAAAATCGTGGAAAAATCAACCGTAGCACATCAGACAGCTTTTTCATGGACCATGATGGCATGTTTGCTTGTTCTCCAAGTCTGTCAATTATCAGAAACGTTCCTCACATAGGATCAGTGAATGTCTTGTGAGAAGAAACTCTTTGTGAGATAGTATTAGATTCGTGCAGTTGCTCATTAAGTAGTTCAACACAGGCCAATCTGTGTTGAATTTGTGTCTAACACAATGTAAGTTTAGAGCTTTAATTAGACTTAAGGTAGAGGAAACAGGGTTATAGATCATTGTGAAAGTGGAGGGTTACCTAGGGAGTCCTTTGATTTGAAGGGAGATTCAAAATTAGACAAGGTTGGCAAAGGATTTGCCCAATTTAGGTTAATCTAGTTGTAATCCTGGGGAAATGGCAATAATGGATGACGTCTAGAATCAAAGAGGAGGAGGATGTTCATGAGTTACTTTTTTGTTCAACTGGACAGCATGTAAAACACATTTACACACCTGTCAGAATAATTACTTCAATACGGATTTGACATTAGACGATCCTGTAGAAGGTTATTAATACTAGTGTGGGAAAGCTCAGTATCAATGATAAGGTAAGGACCTTTGTCATCTGGGCGAGATCAGAATAGAGCCAATGCTCCTTCGCAATACATGAAGTCAGTTGAGGAGTTTCAACAAAATGGTCGGGATGTATCCTGGGCACCTCGGGGGCAGACCCAAATCTCTCTGGAGGGATTTTATGTTCCAGGTGGCCTGAGAATGCCCCGAGATCCCTAGAATGAGATACAGAGTGTAGCTGGGAGGAGGGATGACCGAGTTTCCGTCTTAGATCTGTTACCTCCTTGACCTGATCTCAGATAAGCCGAAGACGATGAATGTATGGTTGGAGTCGAGGTTAATGAGTACAATTAAAAATGGGCAACACTAGAAGATTAGCTGAAAGTCATATATAATTAAAGGTGTTGTGGAGAACCAGTTCTGCTCTCAAATTTAACCTTACAAGTTAACTTCATTTGTAAAAAGTCAGATTTTATCTATTTAAATTGCAAGTTTGGGGGAAGCGGAGGAGGTTTAAACACAAACCTTTGAGACCCTGAAGCGATAAGCGTTGTTAGCACAGGAACAACAGCTTTGTTGCCATAAGAGTCAAAGCTATTAGCCGGCTTATCACCTCAACACTCCTCCATCTGTTTCCCACTTTTTAAACTCTAAACCCTCAGAAACACTCCCAGCTCTCCACTCCTCTTGTGTTTCTTCCTTATTCCCTAAGAGACTGGAAATTAAAAAAAAAAGATCATTTATTAAAATGGTTTGCTGGAAAAAGGTTGCTGTGAAAATCTGTGTTTATTGATGCTACAGTTGGAGTGTTTGAATAGACTGCAGTTTTTTAAAATTATTATTTTTACATTGCATTGGTACTTGTGCTCTCTTTCTCTCTCTCTCTCTCTCTCATAAGCAACCATGAATTCATAAATGCACATTTGACCTTTATCCATGCAGTCAGTTTCAGCAGATAATTGAAGAGGTACTAATAACCAGCTTAGAAAGCGTCTGTCAGGGAGGAACGACTTTCTACAACACCAGTGTTTACATTAACATCTTTGTTCTAAAATAATATTTATCTCAATGACTGAATAAAATAAGAAAATCAACACAACGCTCTTCAGTCATCTGACGCGTCATTCGAGGGCAAGCAAATAAGTGCATATGCTGCAGTGCTGAAGAGGGGTTGTGTGCCATTAGCATGCGTTTGTAAAGAAACACTGATATGAGTGTGTCTGTGTGACGCCTCTAGGTTACAATCCTCTATAAATGAATAAGAGTGTTTGTTGTTGGCTGTGTGATTTGCCCTTTAAATAGGGAACTGACCACTTCAGAGGCTGCGACTGTGATTGACCAGCTCTCTCTCTTGACAAAACAACAATGCAGGCGGCATAGAAATGAAAAGTGCAGCATGCGTCACCCATCACCCATCACTAACCTTTCCGGTGGAGTCTGCTGTGATGTAGCTGTGTGCTACAACATCAGAGGAATTAGCTGCCTATGGCTCGTCCTGCTCTCTATCTTTGTATTGATCACTTTGCTGCATGAGCCCCCTAATCATTCAGACGTCTGAATTTATTGGGATTAAACTGTCAACAATAAGTCCCTGCAGTGCACGGAAAAAGGATGTTCTCACACTCGCATGCAATTCCATGTTTCGGATCACGCATACGGTGAAAAGCATGCATTGTCAACATGACACAGGATGATATACTCTGATGAGAACAGTGCAGCTGGGAGATGAGTCAATATTGTAGCTTACTTCCACTTGCATTTTAAAATGATCTGATTAAGCTTGTTTTCACTCAAAACCCACCGCACATTCAGAATATTTTAATGCGCACTTCCGTCCTAAAGTAAAATCAACTCCAGTGACGCCATATTCGTGTGTTCTCTAGTTATAATATTTAATAAACATTGAGTCACGAAACTTAAAGCTTAGCGTGTTAGCTAGATTGTCTTTCCTGTATGAACAAATTTGGTCTTCAGACAATACTGCAGTAATTGGAATGGAAGCAAAACAAGTTTATCAATCACAATCTCACATGGGGGTTTGGACTCCAATTTCTTGTGCATTTTCCCTCTAGCAGCTGCCCAATCTCTAAAGGTAGAGTCATTGCTTTTCAGATGCCCTTGTCATTATATGATGAGTTACTGCGTGATCTAACTCTCACAAGTGTAATTGCTGCCTGGTTTAACTCAAAGAAGCAATGAGGGTGGCAGACATGCTAAACTTTGATGCAACTGATGATGCCATTTTAAAATTTATGATGTTTCCTCATTCGTATCTAAACTATAATTGTTTAATGCTGCTCCCATTATTATTAAATCAAATCAGCAGAATTAGTCATTTTAATCCTTGTGGATAAATAAATGTAATAATCAGAGCTGGTCTAAATGAGTTTTTTTTTTTTTTTTTTTTTTTTTTTTTTGCATAAATATGTTATTTTCATAACTAAAGAACTGATGAAAATCACTACAAAAACACCGGTTTTAGAATTAGTTCAGCTTTAAAAAATCTGCAAAATATTGCCCTTAACTTATGGCTTAAAACAGTCATTTAATAGAAAATCAAATGGTGTCTTAGTAAGATTATTAACTCATAGATGCTTACACAGTGAAATGGCAGAAATCACAAAGAATGATTGTAATTTTTTGTTTTCCGGGTTAAAAAACAACTAGCATTGCTTTGAAATATAGAAAGAAAAGCTTTGCACATAAATAATAATCTATTCAGCCATGCCTGTGCCTCTTAAGAGGGTTAGATATTGTGGCAAGATGCATTTATTTCTGTTTGCAATGTCATCCTATGGTGTGAGTGCCTGGCAGTAGAGAAGTTGTAAACCATGAAAAGGTCAGGCTTATCCCGTGAAATGTCACATCTTGTCTGTGATATAGTCAAATTAAAATAATAGTAAAAAACAATTCCATCTAAATCTTACTTTCCCCAAAAAATAAGATCACTAAATAAAATGAGAGATCAATTTTATTTTCTCTTTTAGTGCTCTTAAAATTTACAGTTATCTCGGTCACTTTAGCCAGACACCAGCCATAGCTAAGGCTAACTAAGGAGTTGCCTGAGCACGGTCTCCCATAACAAGATATTTATTAAATATGTATATGCATTAATTTCAGAGCAGTGGTTCTAAGTTAACTTTTGAAGACATGTGGGTTGGTTACCATGGATTCTCTGGATGCAGGCTTATGGAGAAATATTGCTCAATAGGGATTCATACCAATGTTTTATGTTCAGACATCTTATAAACATATTACTTAATCCCTTATTGCAGTGTGTCAAACTCATTTTTATTCTGTGCAATATCAACATCATGAAATCGGTTGATAAAACGACCTATTTTAGGATGTTAAGATGTGAATAAACAAGTACATAAATAATAAATAACTTTTCATATTGAGGTAATTTAGCAGTATACAGATTAAAACCTGCATTTATTTGATTGATAAAAGAATATTTAAGCACACCACTGTTATCTTGATGGTCCTATTGATGTGAACCTCCAGAGTCCAGAGGGACACATAAAAGGTTGTCAGGCCGCATTAGATCCCCAGGCCTGGAGTTTGACACATGTACCTTTATAGTGACCAAAAAAAATTTTTTTGTTTTATCTCATACGACTTGAAATGCCCAACAAGCAACTTATTGTTTTATGTCTGAAATCCTTTGGGTCATAAACAGTTTAAGTGTCGCCTTTCAGCTTGATACTTCTACTTATTAGTATTTAAAATATTAGTTTTGTTTTAAAAACCTATACATTTAAGCAAATAAATGCCTAGCCCAAAATGTCAACTTTCCCTGCTGCTTATTTAAATTTTGTTTTACAAAGAAAAGTGTTCTTCCCTTTTCTTCAAGTCAGGTTGAAATTTAAATTTACCTCATTTTTAGTCACTTTACCATGCTCTTTGAAAACACCTACGTGGGGTTAGCTTGGACCAGCAAGATTAAAAAATAAAATCCATAGCTTTTTATACACATAATTATTTAATACACTCTGAGAACTCCTTTTTGCTTTGCGGTAAGGTGCAGCAAGTTTATACAAGATGTAATAAGAAAAAGTGAGCTATTTATCAACATTTAACAGGGGTACTTCTTAGAATCTTTTTTTTTTTTTTTGTCTCTTGTGCTTTAAACTCAATTTTAAATATCCAAAGTTGACATTATGATATAAACACTGAACATGCAGGGTATATAACAGAATTGAAAAAGATCACATTTCCCCGTCAATGTGATCAGTTATTTATGTTTCAAGCTATCTATGCCTGAACTCAATTGTGACTGATTGGAATACTCTGTATCTTCACTACTTTATTGTAATAAGTCCATTATTTCATGTTGTGCTGTTTGCTTGTTTTTTTTTCTGAGCATCAATGTTCTCTAGACTGAGACAAATAAGATACAAAATGTCCCTTTATCAGATGCTGCTTATTGGCCAGTTCTTTTTAAAAATGTAAGACTTTTCACCATAAAATATTACAGAGAAAAGAGAAACATTTATATTAGGCTTACAGTTTCTTGTGTAATGGAAGCAAAAGTGCAAATCTAGATGAGCACTTTAACCTTTATTCTTAACATTTCTTGCTTTGACTAGCTTCTGCTTTGGCTTCAACAAAATTGGGCCTTTAGGCACTTCTTCCTCCACTGTTAGTGTGGGTGTGGAGCCGAGATCAATCACTGAGCTTGTAATGCAATGGTCTGGGATACAAAGAATGCTTTAAGGTTTATTCAGCCCTTAGGGAAATCATTGTGTGGGCTATTTATAATACCTGCTGTTATCTTATGTACTTTTTCTCGTCTTTCATAGCCAGTGTCACTTCCTTACATTAGTAACTCAACCAGCCAGAGAAACAAAAGTTAACCTTTTGAATGTCTTTACTAATATCATCTGTCAATGGCTTATGGATTTAAAGCAACAGGGGTCAACTCTAACATGCCGTGAGTCAATACCCGTCTTGTGTGATATTTTTTATTTTTTCCTGAAGTCCTGGTAACTCCTTTAGATTTAACTGGGATGGCATTTATCTTAGTTCTGACCTTTCACAACGTGGCCAGTGAATCAGATCATTACACCTCAAATCTCTGTCTCCTCCATGCTGATAAATTATCTCCTGAGAAATGAAATTGTCCTCCTCTGCTGCACTACGTTTCAAGATCGTGGGAAAGAAAATGGCACCTGTTATAGCATGCAAGGCTCAAGAGGGAATTAACAAAAGAAAAGGAAAAGGAGTAAAAGGTTCCTCAGATCAGCGGGGGGCCTGCTATGACATTTCATATAGTTTTCTTTCGCAATAACTGAAGGATTCACTGGGTTTAGTGTTGATGTCTCACTTTACATATGCCAGGCTCTTGCTACATATAGGTCTGCCGGGCCAGAAGAACTTCTAACCTGCCAATTACACAAAACATCGGATAGAAGGCTGTCTCCTCTGTATGGATTTCCTGCTGCTGTGTGGGCCTCGAATTGATTACATCCTGCAGTTACTTGGAAACGCAAGCAGGTTAGAGGATGCTGAGTGGCAAGGGGTATTTGGCTAACATACACAGCATGTGCAATCCTATATCTACATTACTTTTTAATGTGCATATCTCTGGGTATTAAAGGTTATAAAAAAGTGGTGCCAAAATCACACCAAGAGCTTTTTGCTCCAGGTTCTTCTCACCCAACACTGAAAAGCTACCTCAAGTTGAAGCTTCAACTCTGTCGGTCTTTGGTGATGCATACAAAATAGGTTATGTTTTCTGAAGATATGACTAACTTGTTTTCTGGTCCACTGATTGAAAGTATGTGGTGTCTGCACAAGTGCTGATAATCTTGACAGCCTTGCAGTATTACAGTTATGCACAAAGCTTAATGGAACAATATGGAGATGGTTAAAGACATTCTGCTATATGGAGCAATTATCCCTATTAATGCTGTAACTGAGCTAGATTCATATTTTTTTTTACAATATTGCGGGTTTTTTTGGAACGTTCTCTGAAACACCTGCTAGAGTTCCTTAAAGCATAATTGCAGTTATTCTTATTGTTTTTGGCCATCCAGTGCAAATTATTATTTTATTGAGACGACATTATCGGGAGTAAGAAGTAAAAACATCCATAAGACCACAAAATTGTATTAGTGAGCTCTTCTAGGCAAAAACAGACAGAAATGGAGCCCATTGGCTCTGCATTCTCTCTCTTTTGTTGTGCCATAAAATAGGCAGCACTGAATGATGCTCAGATAATACATCCATGTATCTCATTTAAAGGTTCCACCAAATGTCTTTGATCAATGGGCGCTCTTTGTTCGGAAGCTGGTAGCTTTTTATGAGCCTGTCTTTGAATCAGAGCTTTTCTTTTTTCCTGAACTCTATCACAGGTGAACAGTGGGGCGTCTGTCATATCAGATAACTAACCATTTTGTTCCATATTGGCTTACCTATGTGCTCTGTTATAAAGACATAGCAAGCTATGTTCTTTAATCGATATCTTTTGGAAATGATAAGAATTCAGCTGCTTTATAAGGCTATCGGAGCCATTTATTCACTCCAGAAAATTATATTTGACGAGGTCTCCGTGAGGGCTTTTGTGTTAAATATTAATTTGAAAGCAAATGGCAACTACATCAGTCAGAGAACTGTAGATTCATACCTACTGGAGCAGGAGTGGATCAGCTCAGCTGTCTATTCTGGCTTGTTTTAATTACATTTTGTCATCTGTTCCTTCCATTTAAGTCTGCCAGGTTTTTTTTTTTTCACCAACCTGGTTCCAATGGTAAACTGGTACTTGCTTGGCACCAGTTTATGAGTTTTCAAAGACCCATGTTCTGGCTTTGGCACCAGTAAGCATGTGCCATTTTGGCTGGTGTCATTGTGAATATGTCCAGTGTTATTGCTACCGCCACAGGGCAGGTATTCCCAGGTGAGTTTAACCTTAAGTTCCTTCCCATGCGGTTACATTGCCGATACAATGCTAAGATTCAGGTAAAAAAAGTGGGCTTGCTTGAAGATGCAGCTAAAGTAATTTTCTTAGCTTTTCTTAAGAAAGTTAAGAAAAGCCCATGGACTCTTCTTTTAAAGTAAGGGACTAATTCTTCACATCAAAAGTTCCACAAGGCTTGCGTGGTTTCATTATTTATATATATTGAATGACCATTTTACTAAAACAAACTAAAGGGACATCATTCCCCAGCATTTATTGTGCTGGAGACATCACTGATAAGAAACTGAGCCCAATAAAACCCAGAGCTGGATAGATAAGAGTTTTCTTTTGGGGACGTGTCTCTGGCAGACACACACACATACGCCTACACACACACTATGTCGTATGAAGAAATGGATTTTTAAAATCTTCAAAGTTTAACCAGAAAAACTCCTTAAAGAGTACTTTTACTTGCTTTAGACACTCTAAAGTTCATCGGCCGAAACGGAGGCTCCCACCGTATTAAGTGCACAGCAGAAACCTTCAATATGTATGTACTATATGTACACACATATAGATTTATTGTTAAAAGGTTTTGTTTATACAGAATGAAAGCAGAGTAGTTTATCTTTTTACATCATGTGAGTTTTATTGGGTCAGTGGCACTTCAATGTTGGCACTGGTGTTCATTTGGTGGAAAATAAGTATGTTTTGTAAACCAGATTCTTCTAACCAAATTCCTGGGAACACAGACGAGAGCAAATAAACTCACACCCAAAGGGTAGAGGCAAATACAAGTAAGACAACAAGCAGAAAAAAAATTAAAGAACAGACCGAGAAGCATTACTGCTAAACCCATTCAGGCAAGGGAACATCAAACCTTAAGTGGGATTTTGGTGAGAAACAGCTTTATTGTTGCTTTTCAGTTCTTTTCTGCATAAACAGTTATCAAGCCTCTCTCTTATCAAACCATAAAAGTGTAGAGAAAAAGGTGTTAAAGTAGAACTTCAAATCATTCTAAGTGTAAGACATGTCCACTTTATACTTGGACTCAACCACAAACTGTTATTCAGTCCATAAAATGTAACAGCTAGTTTATCAAATGTACATCAGTCATCTAACTTAGCAAATTCTCATTTGGAGTCTCCATGATGCTTTATTCCATGATGTTTATTCTTACTATTCAAGTGTTTGGGCAACAGGAAAAGTGACAGACAGAAGGATTTCTCTTTTTAAGGTGCAGAAAAATCCCCCAATAGAAAACAAACCCATCTAATCATGTTTATTTACATAAACAGGAAACAAGCCCTTCATCTACCTACTCAGCTTAATTTAACATTGTTGGTATTTCAATCGGGCGCAAAATTAATTAGAACATCAATAGCAACATGTTTACTAATGTGCACTAATTATCAGATTTAATACACATTTTGTTCACCAAGTTGAAGCCGCCACCACAATTTAATCAGTTGAAGGTTGTTGTCATGCACATATTTATAAGAAAAGAAAGGCCCTTCTAATAAGCCTCAATAACATTATACAGTTTCACAAATGAAGGCAATGAAATTAATCCAAAAAATATATTGCTTAAACTAAAAATATGCAGTAAACAATATTTTTGCTTACCTGAATGTTCCCCTTTGCAGATTCTATACTCATTTTCCTGTTGCTGAGTTATGAACAATGACCTTAGCAGAAACAAGTGAGTTGTGCAGAGCCGTAGATGTTGTTCTGGGTTCTTTTGTGACCCTGTGGGTGAGTTTGAGATGTAGCATTATTGTAATGTTGGTAGGCCTGTCTCTCACCGCTGCTCCATCTGAGGTCAGGGGCTCTCGCTATAGTTTACTGGAGTCCCAAAATGCTAGAAACAGCTTTACAACCCTTTTGGAACTGACATATGTTCATTTATCATCTGTTCTTTTTATATTTTTTTTATTGTTGTAAAACAGAGAAGTGCTGATTTTTTTTTTTTTGTTTGTTTTTAAGATATTTTAGTCTTCATGTTGTCAGACATTTCACTTAGCTTTTTTCCCCACATCAGTCCAGGTGTGGTAGTGTTAGCACTATTAGAAGTGCAATGCCTCTCACTAGGCTTTTCCCTTAAACAAGCATTTTAGCTATTTCTTTAGTTATTAGCTATGCTTAACTTGCTCCATTTAGACAACATGTCATTCATAGCCCACATGCCACTGACAGCCTTTATGATAACATTAGCATTTTGGATAATTTTAGTTTACACATGATGGTTCGCATACTGAATGGATTCAGTTCAACATAACTCTGATAGTCCACATACTATTTCTTACATGTTAGCTAAACTTAGCATTGATGCTAAATTTTAGCATCAAAACGCTGGGTTCCAACCGATGGGCACACTTTGGCAGGTCCCAATTAAATTTCTTCAGAAATTTTCTAGTTTAGTTTGCTACCTTTTTTCTTTTTGCATAAAAATTTTTTCATGATCAGAAACCCTTAAGTGTAAAAAGCAAAAACAGAAGGAATTGGTTTTCTGAAGGATGCAAATGCTTTTTCACAGCACTGTAGTTCAAGAACCAAAGCAATTTCATTTTCTCATCTCCCCATCTTTTTGCAAAGCTGCACAATTTGCTGTTCTGTATTTTACATATAAGCTGCATACATACAGTTATTTTTCATTTCATCTTTAACTCCAGCAAGCAACATCAACAAAAGAAGGAACACGATTATAAATCTGATTTTCAAAATCATTTTGCTTTTTTTTATATATATATATATATATATATATATATATATATATATATATATATATATATATATATATATATATATATATATATATATATATATATATATATATATATATATATATATATATATATATATATTGCTGTTCAGTAATATGTACTAAAACTCAAAAGAAAACTTTGCCCATCTTTTTATGAAAGAATATTGTCCTGGTGGATTATTTCTAATTTATTGCTGAACAGAGAGCACATTTTTAGAAAATTACCGTTAAGCGGTCCAACAGATTTAATGACTTAAATTGCAACATTACTTAGACGTAGACAATTATCACCTCAGACTTCCTCCCTCCTGAGGCTCTGGTTCTCGTATTGATTTCTGAAAGGAAATATAATACCTTCTGACATCCTCCAAGCAGCTGGAAGCAATAATACCTGCACTAGATGGGGCAGATGGCGGGGAGGAGGTGTGCAGCATTGCATTTGGACCCTAGTAGTCCTTGTTTGAATTTATAGTGGTGTGGGTGGGTCATAGAAATTCGATAAAGTATTTAATTGAACATATAACAAGTGTACACCCCCAGAGAACTCAATGAGTCATGAATTATTTTTACTTTTCAAAACATTGCTTTAAAACAGCAGAATATCCTAAATACAAACCATCATTATCAAGTCTGAGTCTGGATTAATTTTAATTTTATGGGGAAGGCAATGGTGAGCAGGACTCCTTGTCTACAGGCAGTTTTGCATACAAAGTGGTTACCTCCTGGCTTGGCAGCGTGTTCGACTTTGAAGTCAGGAGAGTACGTAGTTATCCCCCCTTTTAGCCCGACATAGTCTCTCGATGGATTCACCTGCGTCTGACGAAAAGGCAGCACAGTTTTGGGTAACAGCACACCGAGGCCCAGCGGAGCTTCCACAGACAAAGGGAAGAATCAGGGGAGATGGTTAATCACTCTGAAACCTTTTATTTTTTATTTTTTCGTTTTATTTAGTCCAGTGCAGCTGGTGTGGGAGGAAAGTGGGCATGTGTTGAGTCATATCTACATTAGGATACAAGTTTAGACCACACAAATAGATTTGTTTTGAATGTTGTGGAAAACCTTATTCTGGCAAGGGACTCAAGAAGAACATGAACTGAATAAATTCTCTGCATTAAAATGGGGAGTATTATGTAAAATTGATATTTTTGAGCTTTATACCATGTTATAATCTTATTCCTCCATCAAAAACATACATGTGTTGCTTTGATTTTTATTTTTTTCATGGATGTCTCAGAAATCGTTGAATCTCCCTTGGCAGCCATTTGTGGGAGTGTAAACGCTTGCTTGATACAATGAGATGCCTATTTTCACAAAACTCCTCTTTGGAGCCAAATACCCCAGGGAGCTTCTACCTCATTGAACACCAATTCCCCTGCACCTTCCCTACTCAGCTCCTCCAGACTAGCGGCAGCAGCAATTAGTGAACACCTGGAAGAACTGTGACTCTAAAGAGTTCATCATACAAACTACTTCTTAGTGCAATGCTCCTAAGAACAGTTGTAAGCAGCATCATGTTTGTGATGACAAACTGCAAGAGATACAGGCAAATTCTAAGATGTCAAATTGCAAAGACAAATTTATTTTAATTTAAGTTTGATATATACAGCATTTCCCTAACTAAAGGCCACATACTTACCTGATGGTGTAATAAAATGACACAATGAACTTTAGCCCCTCAACATTAAGATGTCAGCTAATTTTACTGTTGAACAATCCACAGTGTATTCAGTAAATCTCAGATGTTAACATTTGAAAAAATAAAAGTTAATTGTCAGACTTCTTCAAAGATTATTAGTGTTTGCAAATGGATTGAGTATCGTTACAACTGGGAACTTTTTTTCACTTTGAGCATGAGCTCTCATTGAAATGTCAGTATTCAAGAAAGGACCAAATTTGTGGGTCAATAAATAAGTAACATCTTGCTATTGATGATGTGCACATAATTTTATTCTAATATATAAATTACCATTCAGTAATCTTCACTTAAACACCACTGAAGCCAATCGACCAAAGATTGGAGTCTTAATGGGATTGTCAGATCAATCTCTGTCAGATCAGGTGGAGGCTTTTAAAAAAAAAGAAGAAAAAAAAGAAAACTCAAGTCTAAGCATTACTTTGTGTTATCAAAGAAATTAAATAAAATCAGAATAATGTGTAGAATACAGACCGAGACAAGCTCAGTCTTTTAAATTTGTTGAAACGTCTTGAAAAACATTGTCATACAATCAGTGTTTATGGACATTCATACAATCTTGCTTCAGAATTGGCCTCAGCTCCATTCTGGTTACTCACTGAACTCTAATTTGCTGGGCAGAAACACTAGGTGTTGTAGCAGCTGCCTCTTTTTTGCTTTGACCTGCACCACTAATTATAGAGTGAAAATATCACTTGTCCTCTCACGTAATTGTCGCCTGAGGGCAGCTGAAGTTTAATTGAAACAGAGGCTCTTTACCAATCTGTCTCAGAGGTTGTAAATGTTGATGGTAATGATGGACCGTGTAAAGATCTGATTCTTCATCTTTCCGCTATTTAGAACCCCCCGCCCACCACCAAAAAAAAAAAAAACAACTTCAAGTTTGCAAACAACTTTTTTATGATTCAGATGTCACTCCTGTAGAGGTTTATAGCGGTAGCTTCCTGAAGGGCATTTTTAAATTTCTACTGTTCACAGCTGTCTGAAAAATGTGTCTACCTTTTCAGAAAAGACTCATTTGTTGTCCACAATGTATAGAGGAGTTCAAAGTAACATCAACTTTGGTGTCATACAAAAAAAATCTAAAAAAATCTGCATTTGGACTTTCTTCAGATTTCTTTTTTTGTTACCAGGGCTTTAACATGATAGTTTTGATTAACAAATGACAGATTTTAATGCGTTAAAAATTTTAATTGGATATTCCTAATGCGTTTCATGATGTAATTGAAAAACTGTCTCATGACCTTTTCTGTTTTATCTGCAGTTTTCACTCCAGGGCATTGTTTTTTTTATTTTTTTTTAATTATTTTTAAGCAGTTATGAGACACAATGTAATCAACAAGTTGTTGCTAAGTAACCAAAGAACAAGTGAGTTGATGCCGCCCACTTTGTTTAGCTCAAGAGATTGAGAAGCATTTTCTTTGCCTACATCTCCCAGAATGCTGTGCAGTTCTGGAGTTCAGTGGATATTCTTACGTATTCAGTATTCTAACAGAAGTATTATCTATTGATATTGATCACGTGCCTATTGCGCTATTTATTGTTATCAAATTATTTTACAGCCTTCCGCTAACATAAGACATTGTGGATAAAGTAAAACCCTGAGTGGGCCACAGTCACACAATGTAAGACTTTTTTGCAAATGCTTGATGACAAACATTGGGTTTAGAGCTTTTTCACATTACACCAAGTGTGTTGGGTTAGGTTTTTTAATTTAATAGGGAAAATAATGATTTAAAAGTGATTTTTGCTCTTCCTCAAGCTGTATTTGTGTGACATTAAAATTTGATGGTCGGAATTATTTATGTGACAAAAAGCAAAAACAGAATGAATCTGTAGGGGCCTTTTTTGGCACCGTCTCTTAATAGCTTTCAGTGATTTTATTGCTGTTGTGTGGTTGTAGGAATGTAAACATTTGTCCACCCACTCAAAATACAGTTAATTCCTTATTTATTTTTCCTCAAATTAGAAGTAAGATGTGGAACATGTCTGACAATTGTTTGATGCTGAATTGCACCTTTAAGCCAAAATGAAAAATGATTTTTGCTTTACTTCTCTGTGCCACTATTATGTGACTTTGTTTAAAGGTTCCTCCTCGAGGTTCTCTTGCATATCAACGAAACAAGCAGATGAAATGCTGGATCAATAGCATTGCTCAGTGTTTGAATGTGCTTAAGCAAATGTCACCTACCGTTGGGTGCATCCCTGAGCAAAGAACAAGAGGCTTAGCTGTGAAATAGTTTAACATCTAAGTTCTTCTATACCAGCATTTGTGTGAGAGTTTGTCTATGTGACTCATGATTTTTTTCTGCATTGCATCACACCTGAGTTGAGCGTGTTATGATGGTTGACATGTAGTGATGCAGTACAATCAGCTCATGGAGTAATGCACAATATTGGTTGTAAAAGGAAATTAAGAATCTTAATTTTTTATGGTCACTTAAAAAAGGTTTAATAAATCACGTACTTAGTTTTTGTTTTTTTTACTTTTTTGATATAGTGCGGGATGTCTTGACACATGATGTCACAACCCTGTTTAAATAGATCACTGGCATGCAAGCCATTAACGGCGTATTCATCCTCATTCTTTACATTCAGACAGTATTGTAACATCTTCAGACATGGAGATTGTTCAGTATTGTGTATGCTACTGGTTTGCCATTCAAACATGTTGAAGCTCTGATAAACAGTTTACTCCTGCAACTTTCACTAAATGTTGTATGCACAGCAGCCATATCAGATCTGAACCCGGGGTTTGTGTGGGAGCCGTTGACTTTCTGAGTCAGAATTCTGACTCCGGGGGATGTTTTGTTCCAACTCACAACCTGAGAGTCCAGACTTCCTTGTTTTAACAAAATGCACCATTTATCGTAGCAAAATGCCAGCACTGTTTCAAACCATGGCATGGAAATCTCTCTAGGTTTATGAAACTTTGCTATAATGTTCCTGCTTTAGCAAAGAATGTTTCATGAAACTGGATAGTTCTAGAAACGTATTTACAAATAAGAAAAATTCTGATGCCACAAAAAAGAGGCTGGGTGTAAAAAGATATGAAAATGTATCAGTTCCAGCTCAGGAGTTATGGGAAACTAATTACTGTAAGTATAGGAGAAAATCTTTCATCTGCGGCTCTGCTTGGAGAATGATGGAAGTCATCACCTCTCACACAACAGTGAGCTTTTTGATCCTATTGTACTAAAGTGACTCCCACAGAAACTACCAATTATTCCTTCAAATCAGCTTTGTGGCAACTTGAATGTTGCGTTTCTTCAACAGCTTATAATTTATTGGTGCTGTAACAGGTTGTGCACTTATGTCTGAACAAACATGACATTTAATTATACTGCATTTGGATGGTGACATCAGCTACTTTGCATATAAAAAAAGAAAAAAAAACATGCCAGAAAAATGGCTTTAACGGAAAAAAAAGAAAAAAAACTTTTTTCTCTACCCATTCTTTCAAAGCCTATTTTTGACTCTCTTTTCATCTTATCCTCCACTTTTCTTTGCCTGTCTTCCTCCATCACCCTCCATATTAGGTTTTCCCCTCCCTGTGTTTCTTTCAGGGAAGCGTGACCTCACCTGGGGGCCGTGATAACACAAGACAGCCTCATAAATGCCTGGGGAGTGAGGTGGGATATCAGTGATGGTCAAGCTGGAGAAAATGCAGCAGCGTGTGCCGGCTGCCACAGGGTCTGCTGGAGATCTTATTGGCTGATTTCATTCAAGCTTGACCTCCCTCAGAAGAGACAGGGGGCTGCTAACCCAGTAACATAACTAATCCTCAAGTCCACAAACACCACCTAAAGGTTTAGAGAATAAGCCTTTATTTAAAAAAAAGAAAAGAAAATCATCTCATCTTGGGCTCTGTCAGGCACACCACAAGTATGTGTCTAAAATGGAGAGAGTACACGGGGTATGAAGGAAAAGTACAAGTCTACGCCTTTTATTGTGGGTGATTTTAGAGTTCTTCAACACTCGCAACCTTACTGTCAAGCCTGAGGTGGGCTACAGACAGACATGTGCTGCCTCCGTGACACATGGCGCTGCCAGCTGTTTCTTTTTCACTGACGAGCGAAGGCTCCCCAGGAGGATGCCTTCACCAACATCAGGAGCCACTAGTGCAGTGACAAGGACAAGAACTCCCAGTGTTTCCCAATAACAATCCACACGAGCTGGCACCGGTGGACACAAATCTTTTAACGGCAACACCTGTAATCCCTTAAAAGCATTCCAGATAATCTGCCTGAATTACTTGTTGGACAAGTGAACACCTGCAAAAGACTACAAATTGTTTCTCAGTGCCTTTCCTTCGCCATGTCTTGAATGACAAAAATGCTCCAAAGAAGCTGCAACAGCAATCGCGGGAAAAATAATTTCTGTCATGTTCTTAGCAGTTATTAGTAGATTTGTCAGCTTTTATGTCTTTCCCCTCTTCCAAGCAAGTATTTTTTATTTTTTTTTGCCATTTTGTCAGTCCCAGTGGACGTTATTTTTGTCCTAGATGGAAAGGGAAAGCAGCAAGAAAGAGAGGGGATGAAGTGCACCTTCACTTCCGAGCTTGCAGGAGAAACTCAAAATGCGAAGCCTGCTGAGAGCCATCTTTTGTCTATTTGTTCACGGCTACAGTGGAAAAATTGTGATTTAACATGGCTGAGAGAAACGAGCCTGTCAGTTGAAATAAGCTGCATCTCCTTCTTTGTACTGCTGTGTAGACCCGTGGAGGAGGTCATTGCTGACAAATAGTTGATGGTAAAGCCCTTCCCTAAATTTAAAGCTTTAGAGGAAAGTATTATCATAACACACGCTGTGCCATCCATATTCAGGTGTTGGTCTCAAGCAGTTTTGTTTTTTCAACAATAGTAAGAAAGAACAAGAGGATTTTCAAAAGAGAGAAAATGCAAACAGATGAAAAATCAGAACGCTTAAAAAACTGAAATACACATGGCATCAAATCCGATGTTTTGCACTATTTTTCTGCCCTTTTTAAGCATATATGCAGTTTTACCCGAGATGTTGCTGATAGTCTTCATTTTGACCAAACTACCAACTTAGCCAAGTCAATACCCAACTTTGCTGTCTAAAATAAATATTCTTTCATCATATGCATGCCATCTTTTTCTGCACAGTTTTAAATAACTATAATTATGCATAGTTATTTAGAGACATGACCAGAGCAATTGTATGGTATTCCCCCCCCACAAAAAAAACAAAAACAAAAAAAAACACAACCCATTTTCTGTGTTAAACAAACAAACAAACAAGTTGGTGGTGAGTCTTGTTCAGGAGAAGAAGAGGGTGATCAAAACGTCCAGTTGCTCTGCCGGGTTTTTGGAACAAACGGGGCAGAGATGATCTTTCTTTGAGATTTGACTCACTGAACTATTTGCAAAAAATATCAGAGCTGAATTGGTATTTGTAGAGGAAAGATGGCAACATAATTAATATCTTTCTGCAGGACCTCATGAGTGCTCTTAAACCTGTTGCTATTAGCACCCTGTCATCTGTGCAGCTGATTAACTTTCTAAGATAAAGGGTGGGGATGGTAGGACACAAAGCTGATGAGTTGGATCCTTGAAGGCAATTAGAAAATTTTTTATTCCATGCCTTGAATAATAAAAAAAGTTTCTCAACATACTGTTGATTATTTTTAATGATCCACTTGGATTACTTTAACAGTAATCCAAGCATCTTGATACACATAAAAAAATAACGTGTGAGATTTATGAATTTATCTTGAATCTCATTGTGTTACAAATGTTATGACAAAAACAGCAGTACCTTTGCAGGGAAAGATGGACATATTTCGTTTTTAAAACTACATATAAATAAAAATACATCTAATGTAAAATGTAAAGTTCTGATTTGTTTCACAGCTATATTGTAGGATATAATCCAACAAGTTATATGTGTAATTTGATAGTATAGAAAAGCTTTGTAATATGCAAGTCTCTTATCACACACTTTCTGTTGAGGAAAACATAAAATAGATGTTAGAAATGCAGGATTAAGTTCCTCTTTAATACAAATAATCAGACTTTTTTTTTTTGTCCTTTCAACCGAAAATGCAGGTGTCTGAGTTGGAATGTTTTTGCTCTAGGTGTTTGTAAACCTAATATCTTGGTAATGAGGCTCTATTTTTTCACTGACTTTTGAACAACAACAAAAAAAAAAAAAAAAAAAAAAACACATGAAGATTCATATGTTTTCTCCTCTCTTCTTTCCTTTCCTTTCTGTCACAGCTTGGCTCCTGCTTAAGACAGATAACAGGAACGGGAGGTTTATATTTGCTTTATTGAGCGTTAGATTCACAACTGTGTATTCAGCGCTGATGGATGTTCCTTACGAACCATGCCCAATGTTTGTGTTTGTGTGTAATCTTGCATCTGTGTGCTCCTGTTTGTGTCTATGCAATTTTCTTTTTTTTTTTTTTTTTTTTTTTTGCCATGTGCATCTGTTTGTCATAATGTGTGTAGGCTGTTGAAAGTGGAGTGTAGAAAGCTGAGCGGGAAAAAAAAAAAAAATATATATATAAAGGCGACTGTGAATGTGTTAGTGCAGCGCTATACATAGGCAAGGAATACGTATGACAGGAAGCTGGCTTAGCAGTGACGGTTTTGTAACATGGAGATAACAGCATCGTGCGACAAAATTCAAAGACCTCTTTTTCATGTCTTTTTGCTATAAAGTATCAGTTTTTGTTGTTATTCTTTATCTTTCATCCTCTCAGCTTTTTGGGGTTAGATAATAGATTATATCCCATCTCTTTTCTTTTTAATGAAACATGGAGTCTATTACCAGAAACGCACAGGTTCATTTTTCAGCAAATTTTTTTTTTTTAGTCTTTAATTTTGTGGTAAATAGCTAATATCCCATAATGAGGCCTTAGTTACACATCCATAATGGACTTGGAGTTTAATTAAAAAGAATTCTCTTACCCTTCCGGGTGAACTGACACTGCATGTCAAATGCACTCAGCCATACCACACATCATGGCTGCCATCTGCTTAGACGTCCCTGCTTGTTATATAGCTCTCAAGAGAGGGCACCATCAGTTCACTTGGCGCTGGTCCTTAGTGTTAGTGTGTGAGGGCTTGTATGGTAATGTGTATTCAGTACCATAGCAAATAAGGGCTATGGGGGAGTGAGTTTGTGACTACCTGTGTTGGATTTTTCTTGTTGCTCCTCGAAAACTTGCATAATAAAGCATAAGTTATGCTTATTTTCATGCAAATGTTAAGACAATTTACAAATGACCTACGTAGGGTTAGGGTACTGCATTTATTTGAAATATTAAAAATCTTAGGGTTGTAGAAATGAGCAATTATTACAAGATTAATTGCAGAATTTTATTGTGTGTGGGACTTTTAGAACAAATAATAATGATGACATTTGGAATCTTATTGCTCTATTTTAATATTGGAAAGGCTTGCACAAATATTCAATAAAAAAACACTGTAAATTCTAAGAATGAAAAATGAAGACTGATGAATATTTGCAACTGCAGCTGTTTCTCATAAGGGAAACTTTTAAATTACTTTAATGGTCTATTTTACAGTTAAGACAAGCTAAGCGAACAAAGTAGAAAGATATGTGGAGCTGGAATTGTATTCCATACATAATTTATTTTCTTATTGGATTTATATGACTTTTAAATTTTAAAAATAAATCAGGCTAAATGAAAAGATAAAACATGATATGCAACAAGAATATATTTTGTCAGAATTGCTAAATAAGAAGAGATGAACATAAGATAAGATAAAATTGTCATTCCTGTCAGATATTTAAGTGCACATATATAACGAGTAGTATCATTTGTGCGTTTTGTTTTTTGTTGGAAGTTTCACACGCTAAACTCCAAGGTCGCCGCTTGCTCCCAGTCACACTGGATGAGGCTGTGCAACCATCAAGTGACAAAAACAGGAAGTGAAGTGAGGAAAACAAAACAAAAGAGAAGAGCACACAGATACTTCTTGATTTGACCTGACATACTGTTTGTGTCATTTCTGTACTTTATGTCTTCATGAATCGTGGTATATGTCCATTTTTTTTTAGCCTAGCAGACTTTGTAGAGAACACACGCTCGGGTGGATGTTTGTGTGTGGATGTTTTACGATGCTGTCAAAAGCACAAAGGAATTAAAAAGTAGTTGAAGCTGCTGTAATTCAGCTTTGTGGGTATGTTTCCTGTCTCTGGTGATTTTCTCTGAGCTAATCTTTTAATAATTACTGTGACACAAATGCGAATATCTCAAAGGACCACACAAAGACAGAAGGACATTTTCACTCCTCCCATTGCCTATTATTATCATGCTGCTTTATGCACACATATAGGCACACTCAGCATGTTAATATATGCGCTATACAAGCTACAACATCGACAAACCTTTACTGTGAGACACTTTTCAGCTTTTAACTGTAAATCCTTCTCTGTTTCTTCTATTGAAGAATGAGCGACTCATTGTAATGACTCTATAGCATGAAGTCAAGGCCAGTCTTAAAACAATCTGACATTTTGCTTGTATAGGATAAATTACACTGTTAGTAAGGCCAATGTATGCCAAAATGACTGAGAAACATGTGGTTTTACTCACACTGCTGCATTTGCATAGAACAAAAAAAGAAAAGCAAAAGTAGTTATGTCATAGTATGCGGGATAGAGAATGCCTTCGTTCTTGAGGAGTGTGTAGTCTTTAATTCAGTACTGATATAAATTTTAAGCCACCCATATTCTTTATTCTTTGCTTGCAAGTTTACAAACGTATTGTTCGAAGTCGTCTTGATCAACCCATCTCTGCTAGCCTGGTAAAAATCAGCCCCTTGCTCATGCTTTGCTTCATACAGAGTTTGGGCCCTTGGTTATTGAGAAACAATTGCTTGCTTGAGGCGTGGTTGAAGTTTTAAATTTTGTTTGCTTCCTCTGTTGCCATTGCTAAAACTACACGGAGACTGCAACTCTAAAACAGCGCGGAAAACCAACGTCATTGGTCACAACTTATCTGTCTGCTGATTGACCTAAATGAATACGTCACATTAAGCTAGTTCTTGCTAACCCTAACACAAGAACAGCTTTTTCAATCTCAACATTATTTTAATTCTCACTTCAGCAGTAAGAATGACATCAAGTGTCTGTCTTTTATAAAATTGTGAAAGTCAACAACAAAAAAAGTATTTAATCACAATGTACTTTAAACAAAAATCAAGAATACAAACATGAATCAACTGTACATCAGAACAATTTGTGTTCTCCTCTTGCTGTGAACTAGATTTCAAAAGACCCAACTTGAAATTCATCCTAAGTTGTTAGGTCTGTGAAAACACAACACAGATTTTTCCCTTGAGCTCGGGGTCATCTTATGCCTGAACAATTAGGTTACAGCTCATGTTAGCAGCTCCTATAAACAAACAACAAAACAAAAAAAAAAACAAACAGAAACCAATCATGGTCTTTAAATAGCAGCTGCAGTGTGAAGGAGAAATTTGAAAGAGTACAAAAAGATTAAAAAGAGAAAAATCAAGGTTATGTGTCAATAGGTTTTGTCTAGTTTTGTTATGCTTAAAGAAGAAAATAAATCATAAACTATTCTGTGCTTCCAATTTTTTCTTTTTCATAAATACCTGTTAGAAATTAAAGCATCTGATTCATTAAAGTGATATAATGTTATTTCCTCATCAAACACATATTTGAAGTGGCACCTTCATTCTTTAATGTATGTTTGAGAAATCCTTTAATCTCCCATGGCAACCATTCAGCTGTGCAAAACTCCTGGGTGGATATCGCACCACCTTCAAAGCACAGCTCCTCCTCTGAACTGCAGTTTCCAAGCTTCTGAGCTCTCCCTTCATGGAAGAGGCCTTCTCCCATGACCCTTTACTCAGCTCCTTCAGACTAGCCAGCAGCAATTGGCAAATAATGAGAATGAGCTTAGCTCACTCTATAAGCTACTTCTCAGTAAAACACTGATAAAAATGAAAAAGGGTTGATAAGAGTGGAGTTTCAGAAAGAGCAGGAGTTTTCAAAAAGAGCCAAAGTCGAATTTCTTTTAAGTCAAATTTGACACACACACACACACACACACACACGCACACACACACATATAATAGCATTTTAATAACAACTTAAAGTATCATAGCTAATTGATCGTGCTATAAAATGGCTCCATTGGCCTGGAAAATATATAATACTGTACCAAAACACAAATTTTGGTAAAACTAGAAAATAAGAAATTAGATGCAGGCATGTCCAGTTCCAGTCATTAGGGGGTTACTATCCCACCACCTTTAGATTGTATCTTTTCTCCAACACATCTGATTCATTTGAGTGGCTCGTTACAAGGCCTCGGCGTCCTGGTATTTGTTTATCGGGTTAGAGAAGGGATACATCTAAAAGTTTCACAAATTGGACTTGGGCACTCCTAGATTAAAGCATAAAAAGAAACATTACAGAGGAGGTACAAACAGTGACATTTTACATTTTAATAGAGTCCAGAATGTTCTTAAAGTACAATTTCTGGCAGGCACAAGGGGAGGTCGTGGTGAGTTCATGGACTTCCTGCTCCTCATCTCAGCTATGATGCTTTTGATAACTGATTCAGTATCCTGAATTAACTAATATCACCACACAACTTGAATAACTTCATACAAACAATTATAAACTTTCTTCTTAAATTTCTTATTCATCTGTAAGCAGAGATGTTAAATTAATATTCTGTTAACTGATGTCTTTCTTGCTTTTCTAGTATAAATGCTGAAGCCTAATATTACTGTATAGAAGCTAAATGCAGATTGTATTCTTTTTGGCAGGAACAGATTATTTTTATGAAAATCAGTCACAAAACTACAACCTAGGGTACTGACAGATGCAAAATTATACACCTGTGATTGTTTTACTTCCATTACTCCATAAAACAAAAAGTGTAAACCTAATACCCGACTGAAAATGTCCATTTTAAAATGCGCCCATGATACGTCTAAACTGAGTAGGTTGTGAACCAAAACAACGATAAAACAGCTACTAGGTATCAGCTGCAGAAAAAAGGATTAACAAGCTGAAAGAAGCTATAGAGCAGCAGCTCAGGACCCACAGCCGCATCCCTTCACAGGCCTTTCTTATCTGCAAGTTCTTTTCATTTTGTAAAATCAATGCCAATGTTTTCTTTACCGTCAGATAAAAGCAGTGGCTTTGAATTTTAAGCTGAAAGCCTTTTCGTTCTATGAATTTTGTATTCTGAGACTTTGTGATCGGATTCTTTTTATTTTATTTTTTTCCTTCAGTTATTTGTCAATGATTGGCTGTCTGTCGTCACCCTTGCCATGTCCTCAAGCAACACTGTTGACTTTGCTTACCTCAATTTCAAGTTCTCCGTGATTTTATCTTTCCAATGCTGGAAACATGCACTCTAAACATAATACCACAGTTACCGATAGAAAACCTTTTTTACAGGGAACGTAGTGCTAACGTAGCCTAAGATAATACAGATCAAGCAAGTTTTGTCAGACAGAAGCATGGACACCTGGTCAGGAATCTGTACTCTTCACATGATCTGCTGCTATGGCTACACAGCAGGGCGGCACCACCCACTAACGCCGTGTAAATCTATTCTTATTCTACGTGCCACCTTGTGTGTCGTGATCCTTTAAGCATGCATAAGTGCCGACTTGAGCAGTTTCCTGCCCATAAGGTTTTTTTTTTCTTTTTTTTCTGCACAAACCGCATTGTATCAGCGACCGCCACTTTCACAGTTCGTCACATGGACACGGCAGTGGCCTCTTTCAGCTTTCGTATAGGAAGAGTTCTTCTAAATTTACTTTCTCCTCCGTGTCCTTCGACGGTGGGTTTGAGTGGATCCAGGTAGGGATTGGCACACATGTACGCTGACATACAGCATATCTCACCTGATAAAAAATAACGGATTTAGCGAGCACAATAATCCTCTCTTTCGCTGCCAAACACTGTCCAACACTAATCCCTTTAGAATTTATAAGACTCAAACAAGTTCTTCTCTCAGATTGAATTCTACAAACTCACTTCTCGTTATTTTCTTTATTTTGAAGTCACAACTGTGCCCAGAGGTTCCCGAACACATTGAAGGTTAATTAACTGCGTTTTGTCACTGTCATGGTGTTGCATTCAAAGCTGCAACTTACACCATGAATTGATTTGACATACAATTTATAGATATCATTCAGAATTTGACAAAAGACCATCAAGGATATTAACATGCGGAGTCCAATTTTCTGTACATGTTGCATTAATGAATCTTGATCTGATCCTTCCTGAGTCTAAATCCCTGCTTGAGGGATGTTCTGTACCTTGGAGTCCGAGGTGTTAATGCCTGCTGTTACTGCTTGACAGTAGTCAACACAGTAAAAATTGCAGTGGCAGCAGCACTAATCTCAACACAAGGAGGCCATGCCCTTACAGAGAACTCATTTAGGGAGTTGTCAGTCACACAGACCTCAAGAGAAACAACCGATGAGAGCTAAAGGTTAGTGTAACCAGCCATCTTGGGGGGAGACATAAACCTGTCTCCTAACTAGAAAGTTCAATTTTTATGCGCGAGAGAAAACCAAACTAATCAATGTGACGCTCATTGAAATATATAGGGGAAAATAAAAATTTAGAAGGACAACGAGTCTTAGTAAACAGAATGAAACTGTGCATTAGTTTTAGACAGATTGTTCTTCATTAAACATTTGAAACAAATTTTTAAAACATGTGACTTTGACAGTGTCAGAAATATCCCAAATAGATACCAGCTGTTAAATTAAGGGAGCAAATTCAGTTCTAACCATTAAATTACAGTATTTTTGAAACAAATAAGAAACTTTATAGAGTACTAAATAAAAATAACCATTGTTTTATTCACCCAAATGCTACTCTATTTTACAATCCCTGTGTGGCTGAGACATGGACAGCTTCCTATTTTGACATCAGCCCAGCCCTGTCCATTATCACAGCCAGCACAGAGTATCCACTTGTGAGCACATATCGTTTGTGCTGCCTTTGACATTTAACACTACCCACCCACATACTATGAATGAGGGTTGCTTTGGCACAAGTCCTCACAAGTTTTTGAGAAAATAAATTCCTGCAAAGCTTTCTGTATGAAGGGGAAAAAAGAGATGTGAAATGTATGCATCCTGTAGTGGTGTTACTAGCATGGGAGGTCAAAGCGGAGATGGGACTTTTTCCTGGCAATGAAATAAATGAGCAGCCCATCACAAGGCTGTAGCTGCCCGCTGTGTGATTAGCCCCATAACTTCAGGCTCCTTGCATTTGTTGATGAGTCAAAGCTGTGCCTTTTTCTCTTGGGGGCAATTCTTTATTCCCCCACATCTGAGGTTTTTAGTGCTTATGCTACCTCAGACTGTGGTAGAAGACATTACTGATGTGGTAACCGTGGGCTTTTTTTTTTTTAATGGTTTGATTGACATTAAGCTTCCTTTACCACAGAAACTCTCCTGTGGTCCATTTGGGTCTTACCGTTCCTGATTGGGTTCAAGTGCTCCTCAACTGCAGATGCCATTTGAAGATTGCTTTTATCCCTTCTTGAAACACAAGGACAGATAAGAAACTGGGTTTTTGTCTCTGGGGATTTCAGAGGCTCACTCTCACATAAAAAGAAATATATGTACACACCACAGTTTTTCCTTACACCTCCTCCCTCCTTTCTTGTGCTTTCTGTTATGTGGCTGTACACCCACACACGTTCACACCCTCAGAAACCCCCCCCCCAAAAAAACAACCTCAAATTGTATTTGCTCGCTCCCAAGCAATTCCCTCAACAAAAAAATAAATAAATAAATAAAAGGGAAAATTATGTTTATAACGATTGGTCTAGAAAAGCCTTTTAACTTACCAGTCTTCCACTGAACGTCTATGCCATCTTATCTTCCCAAAACAGCATGCTAATCAAAAGCGGTCGCGCCCTGCTATCTCCCCCAGGGATCAGCAGCTTTGTCTAAGCCCCTGCCATGAATGACTTAAAACGGAACGCCTAATAAATTATCCCAGGTGCTTTGCAAGGTTTAAATTCTATGCGACATGTATCAAAATGCCTGCGAATGCGCAAAAAATAAAGAATCTCATGAAACTGATGCAAGAATTACTTCCTGAGGGTTTGGGAAAATGGTTGACAAGAATCTTTTTGTGTCAAGCTTTTGTCTACTCGAACAATGTCGGACAGGGAACAACAAATAAGGACACAGTGCCTAACAAAAATATTATATACAAAAATAAAATAAAAATAAGTGCATTGAATATTTTCATATTTTGTGACGCTGCAAACACAAGTCAGTATATTTATTGTCTATAATAGACTAACACAAAGCAATGTATAAGTGTGAAATGAATGCAAAAACTAAATCATATTTACAATATACACTAATATTTTTTTTTCAGATAATGAAAAATTAGACTTCTCTTTGCATTTATTCATTCTGATTCAAAACTTTGTACAACTACCATTCACAGACGAGCTGAAATCAGTAAGATTGGACTGATATAGTCTGTGAATAACTGATTATATTAATATACTTTTGTAGCCTCAAATGGCCTTTTTGCACTGCAGGGCATTGATCTGTCTGACCACTGCGGGCCTGGCCCAACATACTCTTCGCCTGTTTGTGTTTGCATTGAGCAGAGTGATGCCTCAAAACTGCAAATGGATTAATATAAACTAATTCTTGCTAAAGCTGTTGAGGTCATCTTCCCAGAGACAGTGGGACACTTTTTTTTTCTTCTTCGTTGTCCCATCCAGTACCTGCTCATTAGCCGGGAAGCTGAGGGGAAGAAATTGACTGCAGCTGAACCACTTCAGCGAGATTTCTCCGTGCTCCACCTCCCAATCAGAAATCCCCTCATTCAGAGTCTTGCCATTTTCTGATCACTTCAGTTAAAGAGATGAGATTCACATAGCTTTAAAAAAATAAAAGACTCTTTTCCTGTCTGTCGTCAACAAAACTCGGTCGTACTCTGATTATCCGTCTCATTACTCTCCTGCCATGAACTTGTTAGCCGCTTCATTCTCCATACCTTGTTTCCTGTCATCTTTTCTTCAATAACGTTCTTTAACGAACTTTTTAGAAATTACTCAAGTGACTTTTGATAACAGTTGGTAGCGTTGCATTTCATGTGCATCAAAGCAAAGCGAGTCAAATAAAACACGTCATATTTTAAGGATGTGACATATTTTTGTTCCTAAACAAAAAGCAATAAAAAAAACATTTTCCTTCCGCTTTATTATGTGGAACCTTTTTTTTTTTTTAATGGGTTCCACAAAATCTCAGAAAAAACATCTAGTTGGTTAAAACGTCAGTCTTACACTTCGAGGACCTTTCTTGTTTTCATCATTTCCTGTTCCTAAAAGGATACATATGAAACATTTAAATACTGCATTTTTTTTTTATTTGGCATGCATACTTAGACTTCTCTGGCTTAGCAACCCTTTCCTTATGTTTCATTTCTTTTTTTTACCCTTGTTTTAATGTAAACTGGCAATTATAGGGAATAACCTAGAAGTGAGCCTCTGCTTCTCGTAAATGGTGCTCGACTTTTTCCCGTCGCTCTGCTGATTTCTTCTGACATCTCAGCAATTCTGGCCTGCTTTTTGTCTTTTGATCATTCACTTGCATCTCTTTGAGTACAGTAAAACAGTGCAGCATTTACAGCTTTTGAAAACTCATAGTGTAGAGTTAGAGTGTTTGCCAAACAAAGCAGACCCTGTATGATACTCCTAGAGACCCTGATGGGACATGTTATGGTCAGGGCTTTTT
Source organism: Gambusia affinis (assembly GCF_019740435.1). NCBI lineage: Eukaryota > Metazoa > Chordata > Actinopteri > Cyprinodontiformes > Poeciliidae > Gambusia > Gambusia affinis. Next base: position 9,195,504 of record NC_057880.1, read on the forward strand.
AAGGCAATCTCACCCTTTTTACACAGCAATATTGCGAAGCATCAAAAACACCCATACTACTTAAACTTCAGTTTTCAGGGAAAATAGCACTTAAAGATCTTGAGAACAGTTTGAAAGTTGTGTTGTAAAAGCTTGAGATTTTGTTCATGCAATTTTTTGGTGAATATTTGATCATGAGTATAGAACTATGGGATGGTTTTTTTTTTTTTTTGGAGTAAATTTCAAAACAAGTTGCATCACAGATTAAATGTACACATTTCATAAGAGCTCTGACATTTTTATTCCCAGTGCATTTTCTTTCCATCTCCACTTTCCGGGGCATTTTGGACATCATTGGAGTTCCTGTTCCTTTTGAGACTGTCCATCAGCATTTGTCCGTCTTCCAGTCCCTTGTAGCACTCATCTCTTCATCTTCATTTCTCCTGCTGCCAACATAACCGGTTATTTATATCTTCTACTTTTTCACTCCATTATCCCATCATTTCTCTTTACAGCACCACCCCACCCTTTCTCGCCTATTTTATCTCTTCTTGCTCTTTTTAATAGCCCCCCTGGGCATCAGCTGCATCTCATGGCTGTCTTCCCCCACTAGCCCTCTCCTTTTTTTTTTTTTTTCTACGTTTCGGTTCTCCGTTCATGTCCTCATACTTCCATCAATAAGGATTTACAACACTGCTGGGAGCAGGGGGGACGAGGGCATAGAAGGTACCTGGAAGAAGGGAATAACGCTAAAGGAGAGATCAGTGGCCATTTGATGGAGTGCAGCAATGTGAGGGTGAATGGTAAACAAGGGAAGGGCTCTCAATGATAAACTAATTGAATTTCCCTCAATCCTCCCTCATCAATTTGGCAAGCAGCAGCCACCATGAACAAGAAAAACAAAACAAAACAAAAAAATCTTGCTACAATAAGGAGAAAAAGGGGGAGACAATGAGAATGATAGCGAAGTATCAAGTCTTTAAAGGGCTGCAAGACAGGATCACATATAAGAAAGAGGTAGAGAGAACGGCTGGCTTCTCCGGCCAGAATAATTGAATTCCAATTTTTCCTGTGAGATTGGTTAGCAGGAGAAGCAGCAGGCCGACAGACGGGCTGCCCCCAGCATGGATCAACTCTATCCAACCAATCACACTAATACAGTGTTTATGTCCAATCTGGAGCTGCCCGGTCAATAGTGCAAAGCCAAGAGGGAGTTTAGAGAAGCCAGAGCAAACTTTCAAAACAATGCAGATAATTGATGTCTTGCATGCCAGACGCTCCATCTATCTTAAAAGTCATGTCTGCTGAAAATATATCTAAATAAAAAAAATAGATATGAATAACTCATGAGTTGCTTCCATTAACAGCAGTAATGGGAGGAATATTTGTCATGGTCAGCTGTTTTGCTGAGGCAAGTGGTCAAGCAGGAAACCCTCCGGAAAAATAGATACAAAACACATTTACGTTTTCCTGAGGGTAAGTCGATTAAGTTTCACATCTGCCAGTTCACGCCACAAGAGCATATTAGTGCCTGCTATTTATTATGCTAAGCGCATCTCAACCCTTCTCCCATGCACATTGTCCTCCATTGACCTGCTGGGACAGCGTTACGACTGGCTGGCCAAAGAACAATAAAGCTTCAGGGTGAGTTTAGGATAAGACAACGTAGGTAATCTTAATTACATCTCTTGCTGTAGCTTGAAAAAAAAAGGAACGGGTAAAACAAGAAAGCGAAAAAAATGTCCTTTAGCTTCATGCTGTCTAAAGTAATTTAAAGATTTTTTTTTAAAAAAGATAGTGTGCAAAGATAGATAAATCTGATCACTTCTTGGCGTCTGATAAACTTACAAAGGTTGTTGATTCTCATTCTACAAGCACTATAAAGCTTTCACCTCACAGAAGGATTGAGCCAAATCAGTGCAAAAAAATTATTAAAATAATTTTTATTGAGCTCGGAAACACAAGAAGGATGTAATTTACGCTCCAGTCTTTAGCAACTCTTCATTGTTTATTGTACTTTACTCAAGTTAGCCAACTTGTGTAATCTGATTTAATATTGTTCAGAAATGCTCTTGCTGTTATATTAAGAGTTATGGTAGTACATTTGGAAACCACTATAAAGTCTTGACTTTCCTGTCAAAACAATATGTAATGATATTATTGCCAAATCACCCACAAGAAGTCTTCATTAATAAAATATTAGTTGCAAAAGGAGTAAAAACAGAAGATCTCTGAGGTTATTTTTCTTTTTTGTTTTTAGTTTCTGGGCAATCTTTGTTTCTGATAAAAACAGATTAAATTGTGTGGGATTTAATGTTGTTGCGGACATAATAAAAGAAGGAGTCTAGTAAAAAAAGAAACTTGCTTTTTGTTGATATTTTTACTAAAATATAGAAAACCATGTGCAAAATTCCAATTATCTTTTTACCTGACGAAGTTTGCTCTTGCTCATCTCGTGTTTGTTCATCTCTCATGTCCAGGTGAGGTTTGGCCGGCCATGATTGCACATTTATACTTGTGAGCCTCCAGCTGTGTTGTAAAGCATGAGGGTGTCTCTCTCCACGCTCATTATTTGCCGCCCTCCCCTCATTCTCTTCCATCTCCCTCATTGCTCTACGTCACCACCCATCACTTCTCAACCTTTATGAATATTTAAACACTCCCATAGCTTTTTTTTTTCCTTTTCTTTTGCTGCGCACATTCTTTGCTTTTTTCTTTGCTTATTCTCTTGTCCTCTGTCATATTCTTCATGCTGGCTATAAGGTTGCGGGTAATTCCGCCTCCTTTTCCCTTGTTTTCTTGCTTCCTGTCTCGGTTTCAGCATGTTGTCTGCTCCTCCACACAGTGGAGGGAGGAAGCTGCCGCTGCTGCGCACCCTGCCCCTTTACGCCCAGTCGTTGTTTCTTATTTAATCTGTTCCACTTTATTGAATTTAATTATTTCTAAATGATTAACTCAGAGTTCACACAGGGGGAAGTTTGGAGGGGAGAGGACTAGGGGGGACATATGTTGTGAGATGGGGTGGAAGGACCACTGGATGAAAAATAGTGTGGACCGTGGCTTTTTGTTTTGGAGCCAGACAGAGTAAATAGCCTGGTATGCACGCTCATCAGTCCTTGATTCCATTACTGCAGTGTGACTGCAAATGCATCCCCCCGTATTCCCACCCGACAGCTCTCCTAACCCTCAAAAACACCCATCATAATTTCAGTATATATATATATATATATATATATATATATATATATATATATATATATATATATATATATATATATATATATATATATATATAGTGTGTGTGGTCATAAAAAAGTTATTTTTCTTTCTTTCTGCCATAATTTCTTTCTTTTTGCATATTTCTGAGATATACTAGTCCACCAGGTGTTTCAACATCTACAGGTACCAAATTAGCCTATTTGTTTTTTCCCTGCTTGTCAGCACGGGTGTTTACCTTTGTGTTTCTGTTTGACAAGTGTAAAGGAAAGCAAGTTCTGTTTACTCTCATGCTGCCATACCCACCCAAAAAGAGGTATTCATTATCAGGCCACGAGGCACTGAAAGCAAGAGCCGTAATGAGGTTCAATAGGCTGCCAGCTCTTTACATGAAAATGTGACGGGTGGGAGAGAAGAAAGGCTCAAATCGTGGGCTTTTACTATGCTGCAGCATCCCTCCAGTCACATCGGGTTTGACAAAGATGTAGCTACCGCACAAAGGCTATAAATGAAATTCTGTGAATGCAAAAAAAAAAGAACAACAAAAAAAAACATAAAAGGTGTTGAACATAAATCGTTGACGTCATGAAAATGGGTTGAATTTTTAATTATTTTGGTGACTAGTTGTTTTTATGAAAAACGGCAAGTTAACAGCCAAGTTTGGGTTATTATTTTTGATAAATCCATCCATTTTCTGGTCACCCTTGTCCCTAATGGGGTCGGGAGGGTTGCTGGTGTCTATCTCCAGCTAGGTTCCAGGCGAGAGGCGGGGTTCACCCTGGACAGGTCGCCAGTCTATCGCAGGGCAACACAGAGACATACAGGACACACAACCATTCACACACACACTCACACCTAGGGAGCATTTAGAGAGACCAATTAACCTGACAGTCATGTTTTTGGACTGTGGGAGGAAGCCAGAGAACCCGGAGAGAACCCACCATGCACAGGGAGAACATGCAAACTCCATGCAGAAAGACCCCGGGCTGGGAATCGAACCCAGGACCTTCTTGCTGCAAGGCAACATCTCTACCAACTGCTCCACTGTGCAGCCCTCTATTTGTGATAAATGATTTATTAATTAAAGTTCTTGTTTTATGTCTTGGCAACTGTCCAGACTGTACGCTTCCCAGTGAGTGCTGGAGATTTTCACCAGCCCCACTGTGACCTGCATGAATAAGTGGCTATAGAAAGAAAGAAAATCTACCTTTTTGACTTCCAACAGATCTTCAGCTTGTCTTCTCATTTTAACTCTAACACTCCCACTCTACTCCATACCTGCCTCAAGTTTCTGAAGGCATTGAATATTTCCTAAAATGCATCTCACAAATATCCATAACAATACTGGGGTGCAAACAAACTGTGAATATAGTAAATAAATAAAGAAATAGGGTTATAGTAAAATGCCACTGTACATGCATGAATTACTATTTACTGAAGACAAACCGTGGAAAAGCCAAGCTTTTCTTAGTTTAGATATTTGCTGTAAATATCAGCGTGTTACATAGTTTTTATTGAGCTAATGCTTGTGTCATGTTAGAAAAAGTGAAAGGGAATGCAAACTATTTATTTTAAAGTCTGAACCCAGATGAGCAGGGGAACGGCTGCAATTGCTTTTAATGGAATGGAGCAAAAACGAAAATGAACAATGAAACTCGTATGAAAACGGCTAGACTGATGATGTCTGGAAAAAAATGGTTGACTCAGTCCATTCGAATCATTACTACAAAATTTGAATAGTGAAGGCTCCATCAGAAACAATATTTAAATTGAATGTTTCTCACAATGTGCTTCATCTCAATATGCTTCTCGTTCAGACATAAATAAAGTGCTTTTAAGTAACCCAGGATATGGCATGACGGTGTGACAGCAGCTTAAGGATCCGAAAATTAACTCAACTGGAATAATACAGTAACTGACAGTCTAAAAGAAAAGAAAAAAACTGAACTAAAATCACATAAGAAAAAGATTTGATGGTGGAAAACCAGAAATGAGAAGAAATGCTATGAGCTCAGGTAATGCAGGTTTGTTGTGGGGGCTGCAGTCAAGGAAAGCCAACAAAGAGAAAACTCGCAAAATCAAGACGACTCAATAAACTTTCCAGCAGCAGCTGTTTGTCTGGAAAACTTAGAAGACGTAGATATTAGAAGTCCTTGAGAAATGAAAGTAACAGTGGACTTTGAGTATAAATGGTCGTCGCTTTTACACAATCAACAGAGGTGGATGATGTGCCAAAGGATTCACTGGCTTAAGGTTATGTTTGTTTCATCTTAGCGCAAAATCTAGACGTAAGGTTATCTGTGCAGTCATAGGTATTACATCTATTCCATAATTTGAGGTTCTACTCCTCAAGTTCATTGTAGAAATATTGCATTTACTGCCATACTGTGTTCCTGATTTATGGTCGAATCCCTGTGAGGTTTTTATGTTTTAAATTTATTTGTAAATGATGACGACTTAACGAGTGGGAGGAATCTATTGATGCAACTGATTTATTTTCATTAGTATGACAGAAGGACAAGAGTGCTACTTGTGGAACAGAAGACTGCCTAAAACTGTTTGTAGGTGTGTGTCAGGGAGATTAAATGCCACTTAAGCACTGATTGTCTTCATTTGGAGAGCTTTAATCTGTTTACAAGGATTGGCAATACTTTGAAATATACATAATATTTACAAGTAACTTAATAGACATTAAAAAAGTTTTTTTTTAATTTTGTTAAACTTTTAATATTTTATATTTGTTCTAAATGTAACATTTTTGTGTTTCTAAACCATCATAATATACTTTTATTATATTTTTAAAGCATATTTAAAAGCATTTATGGTTTTATGTTTATGCTGCTGTTAAATCAAATGTGTTTCTCTACACAAACTGTCCGCGCCGTCAGCGTAATCGGATGAGATTTCTTTCTTTTCTTTTTTTTTCTTGCGGATATCACACTCTGATCAGCATGGGTTGCCGCGATAATAACAGAACCTACCGTGCCAAAGTTAGAAGTGATAGAATAACTTTAAAATCCAATTTGAGAAGTCAGTTTCAGATGTGTGTGGGAAAGCTTTCTCCTAATGTCCTGCTTCTCCATGTACTTTTCAGATGTTTTAAAACTAATCTTGATGTGCAAGAGAATTAACTTGGGCTGGCAACTGAACAAGACCTGACTTCTTAAGTATGAAAAATGTATTCGGGTGGAAAAAACTGAACTCGCGCTTCAGCAAATACCTGCTCCTGAGTGATTGAAATGTCTGACTTGTAAGAGTTACACGGCCCTGGAAATGACTTTGGAGAGCGTTTGGTTACTGTAGTGTAAACTTACATGAAGTCAAGCTTCTGCGGGGGTATCAAACCACAAACACGTGAGAAGAGCGTATTCACAACAAATGCTGGCGAATTTTCGGTCTGGAGGGTTTTGATAAGATTCCATCCAGAATCATGTGAGATGTTATGTGGCAACTTCCTATGAGTTTTTTTCTTTTCTCATCTAGATCTCAAAAAAGGGAATAATGCTCAATTACCTCTCTGCAATCAACATCAGAGAAAGGGAGCCGCATGATCGGAAGAGGAGAGTAAGGACAACAGGTTGCCAGATGGCCAAATGCCTTTTTTGGGGAGGCGTGGGAAGACTGAACAGTTACTACACAACACACAGCACAGCTTTGCATTCATGCAGACGGCAGGAAGTAGCTACGAGAGTAGGTGCAGTAGTTTGATTTTGTTTATTACAGATTATCTGTCTCCTATTTCACTGTCACAACATAGTGACGACAGTTTAAACAAATATACAAGAAACAAATTTTATTTTTATTTTTTAAAGTCACATACTGCAGCTGTAAGAAAACAGGTACAAGCATGATTAGTTGTTTAAACCTTTCACCCATTTAATACATTAATGTTAAAGTGTAAATGTATAACATTTAATGACATAATGTATAATGTCATTAAAGGGATTACCTGAGATACAATATAGATTTAACAAATTTCCATCCAGAAGTTTTTTTTTTCTGTACTTCTTGCTGAAATACCTCATACCTCAGTCATAGTTACACAACTGACAATCATGTTCTACTTTCTTCATAGCAGCTATTCCCAAAAACCAGTGTTGTTTAGTAAATGTACATTCGTTCAAGTTACTGAATATTTATTCTAAATATTCACCCAAACATAGGAAAAACAGCAATTACCTTAAAAAGTATTTTTCAGATGTGTCAAATGGCGTAGTGGGTAGAGAAGGTGACCCATATTTGGAGGCTATAGCCTTTGTTGCGGTTGTCTCCGGTTCGATTCCTGACCTTGGTACCTTTGCTGCATGTCTTCCCCACTTCTCTCTGCCCTCATTTTTCTTACATTTACTGTCAGAAAAATGTAAAAATAAAACCAAACAAAAAACAACAAAACAAAAAAAGCCACTAGCCCTAGCCAAAAATAAATGAACAGATTGTTCAATTGTTCCAAAATTGAGTACTTAATTTCATATTTTCCGCTGACTGCCACAGGCTGATCAAGAACCTCTAAAGAGTCAGATCTAGCCCAGAGTCTTAAAATCCCCTTGTGTGCTCTAGTCTCTTCTCTCACATTTACATGTCTGCCCACTCTCAAGTCTGATTTGGTTAAAAACTGAATTATCCCATTACCAGGGCAGATGTCGCTGTTTACTCTCAGATCAGTTTTAAAGTAAATACACTTGAACAAACCTCCATGAATAAAGCAGCAGCTGAAACGGATTGGGCTCATTTGTTTCCACCTCTCACCCCAACAGTTATTATTTTTTATTTCATTTTACAAATGCTTTTCTGCAGTATGCATTAGAGGACTGTTTGCATGTAGACACCAAAAATAAATGTGAAAGAGTATCACAAGCACATTTCAAAAATATTGTTTGCTTCAACAACAACCCGCTGATGGTCGTGGAGGGCATCCATAAGTAGTGGCAAACATCTGTTTCTGTTAGCGGTAAGTGGCTCTGTTGGATTAGCATAGGAAGGAATAGCTAGTTAGAGGTTTGTTTGTAATCTTGTTTGTATTAAGTTGTTTGTAATATATGTAGCTTTTTCATAACAACTAAAGATAGCAGTTACTTATTGGGCTATAAAATAGCACTATGTGCCTGGAAGATATTGTATAACCCTCTTTAAAATTTGTTTGCTGGGAAATCTATAAGTTTGACATAAAAAAAACAAAACAAAAAAAAAACTCTATGCAGCAGTAGACATCTTATACACACACTTGATCTAGTTTTTTTTGTTTGTTTTTTTAAAGCAAATAGGAAAACGTACATCACAAAGGGGATGTAGAAACTCTGTGTTTCTTGTGGTCCCATCTGCCTTGCAAATGTACTTAGATGAAATATGGAGATATCTGGAAGATAGCCTCTCGATATATCGTACAAACACTGCAGCAAGAAAAACGCTGTAACATTATGACTCATTCTGTGATCAAGATGTTTTTCACATTTGCTTTTGCACTAAAAGTACAATATCACAAATATGAAAAAAACAAACAATTATAAGTTATTTTATTTCCCTGTTAACCACATACGAGACTGCAGTCCTATATTACTGTTCAATTCTCAAACCAGTTGTGCAGCTAAATTTTTACTGTGTTACATTGTTCACTGACTATGTACTGAATTACTCTTATTATTTTTGGCAATTTTATGTCATAATGATGCCTTTCACAAAAAATGTTTCAACACGTATTTATGCACAAATACATTTTTGCACAAATATTCTCCCCGTATCGGGTTAATGGACCAATAGTGTGAAGCTTTGAGGCGATTGCATAATTTCCACGGAGTTACAGAAAACATAACTGCTTGAATCCGTCCAGTCACAGGTGGTAATTGTGTTTTAGATTAAAATCATAGTAGGGCCTATTGTTGGTACTGCTCCAGTCAATAAGCAGGCTCGGCGGGGGGAGTGTTTGATAGGCCCACTGCGGTGATTAACTACATGTTCTTGCATTTTATTTGTGATCAAGCAAGGAGATTAAAAACAGTGGTGGTCAGTGAGGAAAATACATTAAAGAGATTCACTGCATGCCGAGGTGATTTATTTATTTTTTCTTTTTAAAGTTCACTGCCGTCTTGCCAGTGGGTCTGTCTGTAAACTAATTTTTGTCCGAGAGGCATTACTCTCCGGCAGTGCTTGCAGCTTCATAACAAAACATGTTAAATATCAATTGCTTTTCCATTCACCTTAGTAAAACCGTTAACGAACCGACATGTCAAAGTGCTCTGGCTTAATAGATGTCTTGAATGCGAGTCCAGGTTCCTGATGAAATGAGATAGTTATGTCACACTGAGAAATCACACTGAGCTGTTGACATTTTGAGAAGTCCCCATGGTGTCAACCCAGGTGAAAAATGATATTCAACTCCATAACAATCTATTATGAATAAGGTTTTGTGGAGATGCTGAGCACCAACAATACTTCTTAACCTTAAGGACTCCATATGAGCATTTTGTTTTATAAGTCATCTTTACATTATAGCTACATTGTACGATAAATAAATGAAACATGGAGATATCTGGAAGATAGCCTCTCGATTTGTCGTACAAACACTGCAGCAAGGAAAATGCTGTAACTTGACAAAGTAAATCATCTTATGAATAGCAGAATTGAAACAGTTTATAGCATCTCCAAGATGCTCTGATTCAAGGTGATGTAGTTAAAAACCTGTTTGCAAAACCCGACCCTCAAAATAGCCCAAACATCAAAATACCAATTATAGCTTGAGGTATTACATTGGTATACAATGATTTCTATCTAAATCAATCTAAAATCTTCACCTCAACTCCATTATGGCTTACTACAAGGTTATGTTTCTGAGCTGTTGTTGACACTGTACAAACGATCACATTGGCCACTCGTAGAAATGTATTATTGCTATTTTCAGTTAAATATCCCTTGCATGTTGCATGTTCCTACATAACAGCTTAGCCTATGTGAGAAGTCAAATAGGCCTGTTTTCTAACTTAACAAAAAAACAACAGTAAAAAGAAAATACTTACTGAAACAGATACCTTGTTCTATCTCTCACCAGGAGCCCTGGGGTGTAGTTTGATCTCCAATATTAGATGTTCAATCTAGAATTCCCCCATCTCACTCTGAGATCTGGAAATTGTTATGATTTCTTCAAGACTTTATTATCTTCTACTGTTCATCTACCCAGACAAAAACTTCCTTTGAGTGGAGAGGTGGTTGAAAACATATTTGCCCACTTGCCCATATTTGAACCTGCTTCTGACCAGGTTCCTCTTTTGACTCATTGTTCTGCTCCTAGTCCAGCTACATTCTTTCCCCATCAACTTGGATTGCAGCAGAAAATTCAGAGTTTTACTTGGAGCGCTAAATGGACAAGAGCATGAACCTTTTAATTCTACACATCCCCCCACGGGTCCATGTCCGGGGCTTGACAGAGATTTTCAATAATAACACTATAGGACACTAGAAGTCATGCCCATCGAGCTTGAAGTCTTTGGCCTATGTTTATTTCATTTTTTTAAAGCAGCCACATAACCATTGTCTTGAGATTGCTCAAAATCATTTATTGTGGTTTCAAACTTCTAATATTGCAGTTTTTTGTACTCAACGTCATGAATTCTTGAAAGGTGCTTTTGATTTTGGTTGTTACCACTTTACAAAAGTCAACAAAATGTTTAAATTTAAGTAAACAGTCCATTGCATCTCGGCAAATGTAAGTTGAAGATGTCGATTTTATGTAGGAGCTTATCTGAACTGAAAATTACAGACACACACACATGCATTTCAATTATCTGAAATTGGTTCATTAGCCTGCAGGCAAATCACATAAATTGTTTAGAACAGAAAATCTTTCTTTAATAACATAAAACAGAACTTGAAACTTACTTGCCATTTAGCCTGTGTGAGCCTCTGCCCCCTCTAGAGAAATATGGGAGAAGCGTGCTTGCTAATGGTCAGACGGACCCGGAATATTTACTACCTTGGACTGTTTTTTTCTTTGCACATTTTGTTTTGTTTCTGTTCACCTAATCCTGTAAACACCATTGTTTTATTTAATTAGATCACCAAAAAAAGGGGGGGGGGGAATGGTTTGCACCTCGGTGCTCAGTAATGGATGGCATATTTGCCCACTCTCTATCATTAATTTATGAACAATTATTGACAGGAAATGAGGACTGCAGGGTTTTAGTTTATTTCCTCTTTTTTCTTTTTTAGTTCATGATCAGCATTGATGTGGCCTTAGAATACCTTTGTTTGGCTTGCCCAGCCTTAAAAAGTTCACCTTAGTTTGGTGTAAACACAGTAAAAGTTGAAAGAATCACAAAGAGGGCCTTCTTGGACCTGAGAGGTAAGGCTGTAGCGGAAATTATTTTAACTTTGTGGAACTGTATAAGTGGGTAACTCTACTTGGAAAATGTTTTTTGCTGCAGTTATTGAAAATGAATATAAGTGGTAGAAATAAATGCAGTTGATTCACAACTAGTGGAAGAAAAATTCCCCTTTATGCATTAACTGGATTTTTAACATCATAATGGAAATGTGTGAATGTCTTGACCCTTTCAAATTTGCTTTCTGCTCACGGGAAGGAGGTTAATGAGTTTTTTACATAAATTGGTTCGAAAAGAAAACCTTAAAATATAAATATATTTCCTGGACTTCTTTGTGAAGTTCTTTACAATAACATAAATCTGCTCTAAAAATGCTGTCAAGCTGTTATTAAAAACCAAAACGCTTATACCCCAATAACTTGCACACCCAGACAAGAATGTAAAGCTCCCCGCCTTGTTGCTGAAATGTGCTTTACAAAAGAATTTGACTTGACAAGAAATGTCAATGCAGGTGTTGTGAGGAAGTGTGATGGGCTATTTTTGTTCTACGTTGGCACTTTCCAGATTAAGCTATTGATTAGTCTAGTTGATTGGGTTCAGTGGGAATGAGAATTTTCGCTGGAGTTCCCATCAGCAAAACATGAAAAACTCCAGTTATAGAAAGGGGAGTTTTCAAGCTGAATTGAACTTAAATAATCCTAAACGCTCAAGTAGAGGGCAACCACTCTATTGTTTTTTTCTTGAAAATTGTCTTTTTTTTTTCCTTTATAAAACAAAATGTTGTCTTCCTGTAAAAAGTGTAAATCAACATTCCACAAGTAGGAATACTCGTTTGAAGCCTTATATATGTTTGGCCAGTGAAGTAGAAACATGTTTGCTCATGATTTGTCAGTGAGTTACAGCTCAGCCCCAGAGTGCTGTTGCTTTGAACCCTAATGAACAGCAGAACGTTACTGGCCATATGGCAGGAGTCGTGGTGTTGGTGCAGTTGCTCTGTGCCAGCTGAGACATGGCAAGATGGCTACTGTGTGTGTATAATATATAACACATGCACTAATATTTGTAAGGAGATGCATGTATGTGCACTGTTTGTGTAGAGTTTAAATGTGCTGTGTATATAGGCGAGTGTGCGTGCGTGTGTGCGTGTGTGTGAGTGTGTTTGTGCTGCATCATTTGCCAACAAGCCTGCCGTGAGAAAACTAACAGAAGGGCTGGTTTCTCATCGGTGCAGGTCAGTGCCCGAAAGCAAGGCCTGTGAGTGCAGTACCTGCTGGGCAGACAGACTGCCAGCCGCATCTAGTAGACAAATGTGGCGGCTCTGGGCCGGGGGGCATCCAGCAAGGTCAAAGGTCATGGACAGCATGTAGTGGCATGTGACAACACAACATAGCTGTGCAGCACAACCTTTTCATGTTGCCATTTTTTTTTTAATAGACAATCTTACAATCATGTGGGGATGCCTGTCATATTTTCTTTCTTTAACGGTATTCATGACTCAACTCAGAGAATGCCAGCAGCATTACTGCAGCATTTCCATGAGGATTTGGTACACTGATTGTGGCTGTCATAGTATATTGGATCTGACTGATTTTTGTTGTTGTTGTTGCTGTAGTTTTTTTATTTTTTTATTTTTTCTGATTGGTAACTGGAAAAAATGGGTTGTTGGAGGAAAGTGGATGATAGATTTTTCTATTTTAACTGAAACAATTGAAAATGTCAAACACAGAACAAACATAATTTGGTATGTTTGCCTTAAGATATCAAAAATAAAGTTGATTGGTTCCTTTTTGTAATGAAGACCCAAGGTTTTTTTTCTCCATCTTCAGAAGCATATTTTTCAATTTTCTTTCAAATCTGTCAATAATGGAGGTCAGCTTCTACATTTTTTTTTTCAAATTAATAAATAATATAAATGGAAAAAAAATACTAACCTAAGTTTTTTTTTTTTTTTTTTTCAATGCTCCACATACCACAAGCAAACTTGTGGCCATGAAAAGCTTTGGTTTTGTGCCAAAAGAATGAAAGAAAAGAAAATAACAAACAAGCTCCTCTTGTTTCTTTCAAGTGCCTCTTCCTTCTCCGGTTGCATTTTTTTTCTTGCCATTTTCTCCACTGTACTGCAATTCAATTTGCAGTTTGAGTCACTGTTACTTATTATGCATACATCATCCTGGCAAACCATGTCTTCATAAGGCAAAGCACAGTGACTTGCACAAGCACGCGCAATTGGCCATAGACTGGGAACACATTATTCTTTGAGTACCTTCTGAGATTTTAGGGTGGGAGTGAATGCGTGGCAGTAAATTAATACGAAACTGGTTGAACTAATTACCCACTGTTTTGCTTGGGGTAGACAGAGGGGAAATTGTATGAGAGATGAGATGTGTTTAACAGATGATCTATACCCAGGGTGCTTTGCAGCAATAACCCCTGCTGAGAGAAATTATTGCTGTAAACAGCAGCTTGAATCTCATAAATGCATCTACATTCATTTGACTTGATGGTGGGCCCTGTGACGCCGTCTAAGGCGGAAGGCAATATCTCACCCGGGAAGAATAGCTTTAGCATGATTGGCATCAATGATAAAACTGAGAAATAAGAGGGAACTGAAAAGGAGTGAGAAGAGCTGGCAATCTGGGGTGAGGGAAAGAAATGAGCAGTATGTCGATAACCTTTTTGTCCACATCCTTTGAATAGCTTAAAAAAAAGAAAAAAAAAGAAACCAATAGAGCTTTGAGGAAAAACAGATAAGAAATTATCAAAGTTGAAGCCAGGCCTGCTCCTGTATTAGGTTCTATCAGCTCCCTGATAAGAGCTGTAGCTATTACACCTGTTCTTATAATGGTGTTGGGAAAAGTACTTAAAAAAAGTACAAAATACTTGGTTGATCTGTTGCCCATCTCTCTACAAGGAAATAATTTATTAGCTACAGAGGTGAGTTTACACGAGGCTTTTCCTATTGCAAAATACAGGAATCTTTGAATAATGAAGGACACAAGAAGCATGAAATAGACACTTGCTGGCAGCTTTTTTAAAAACACCTACTCAATTGATTCACTCGAATGGTTGTCAACCAATCACACTGCAGCAGCTTTATTTATTTGGGCAACTAGATGTGGTGAGGATAACTTACAAGGGAAAGAAGTCTCTTTGTTGTTGGTTCCAAGCTGTTGCTCTACTGGGATGTTTCACATACACCTCTTTTAGGTTTGTAGAGAACGGTCTTTGAAAGAAAATATCCAATGAGCAGCAGCTATGTGAACACATTTTTTTGTTTCTCTCAACGGGGATTGGACATCCCGATACTGGACATCAAATAATCCCTTGTTGTAACAAAGCCATAAAGAATAGTTTATCTGCTGTAGCTGATGGACTACAGCAGCAGAAGACCACACCAGGTGCTTCTTTCGAGAACAGGAAGGGAGAGCAACAATTTACACAGGCTCACTAAAATTGGACTTTCGCAGATTGGAAAAGTGTTACGTGGTCTGATAAATCTCAGTTACCAGACTCCACTTTGACACTTTTGCTAAAGCAGGGAATATTTTCATGGCAAACTTTAGATTCCTCAGTGCCACATTAGCACTGCTCAAACACTGTAGGCTGGTATTGTTGTTGAGCACGTATCCTTTTATGATCACATTATACCCATCTTCTGTTGGCGTCTTCCAGCAGGATGATGCACCAGATCATGATGTTTATGTAATCTCAAACTGGTTTCTAGAATAACTAAGGGGCAGGGTTCACTGTATCCCAGGGCCATCAAGAGTCACTAGATCTCAATCTAGTGGGATGTTGTGGAACTGAAGTCTATATGAAATAATTTCTTTAGACTATCTCAGTGAAATCTTTATGTGTAGCTATCTTTTGGCAATGGATGGATTTGGCCCTTAACTGGAGTGACATACTAGGAGTTAACAGCACACATTGCTGGACATCATGCCATAACTTTAAAGCAGTTTGCTCTGCATCTTCTGTATCTCAGAACGGCATTAGTTGGAACGGAGTCAACAATGTTTATGCTTGCACCCCTATTCTCCCCATCTGTGCATCCTACTTTTTACTCCACTGCCTTCTCAGTTCTCCCCTTCTGTGTATTTTCTTTCTCCCTGTCTGAGTTTTGGCTGGCACGAAATATTTTGAAAAAATAAGTAAATTATGCATTAGCTGCCTGGTCCTTTTCCAGTTTTTTTCATTTAAGTGCCATCATGATCATGACAGCCATCGAGCGATACATATGTTCTGAGTGGTCTGGGATTTGTCATTAATGGAGACCCTTTAGCTTGTTTACAGTGTATTTACAGTAATAGGGTGTTGCTTTACAGAAGGAAGAGCGTTATGACATTACATTGAAAGACATGCTTATGCAGTGTTGCTATGTGACCTTACTGAGTTAGAGTAGATATTGCATAGTGGCTCATTACAAGCTCTTAACAAAGCTGTTTATAAAAGACAACCGGATGCTTGAATATAACTAGAGTTGAGAGCACATGCTTTGTTTTTTACACAGTATGATGCATTGTTTGAGAAGTGCTGAAAGTGGAATCCTAAAACAAAATGGTAGTAAAGAAATAAATACTACCATTTACCTTTTTTTTTTTTTTTTTTTTTTTTTAGTAATTATGTATCAGGAATTTAAGAATATTTTAAAAAGAATGAAAAGTTAGACATTCTTCTTTCACAGTGCAAATGTTTGGGAAAACTCTTAACAATGTGCTTTAATCATGATAGAGTGATATTTTGACATTAAGGGAGGTAATTGGTGCCAAAATACTGTCACATCAGGCAAGATAATCATAGCTGTCAACTCCTTTTGTTAGACTGTGGTGAACAATAAACTGGTAATTGGATTTGAGAAATGGATTGTTTAAATGTGAAAAGCGTGAGTGTTAGACATTTATTTAAAGTAATCCCAGGTAGAACTGTGGTTTTTGTTCTTGAAAAAATATTCCCTCTGAATTTATCTCGCAGGGCAGGATGTTTTGGGAATATATTACACCACATATTGGGCTGACTAACAGAAAGCGAGCTATTACAACTTGGCAGGAACAAAAAGAGTCTTCTTTCAGCTCTGTTTCATTTGCTCCGAGTGAGTGCCCATACTGCATCCAGCAACATCTTTGCCAAATGCAGGGGCAATGAGAAACTGGTCTGGACCACACTTGGTTTGACTGTGGCATTTTCATAAACAATATAGACTGAGCTAATGATGTGAAACACTCCATATAATCCAATTCTCAGGCAGTTTTTAAAGAAATGAACGGTGGATCTTTCTTCCTGAGAGCATTTTTTCTTTATTGTTATTTTCTTTGCAACCCAGCAGCATGCCTCATTGCTCCTACTGCTTTGAAGGCAGATCAAGGGGAATTTTAGTACGTTCCAGTTGATATAAACTTGTTTTATGAAGGAAACAAAGCTCACATTGCTGCTGTGGTCACTTCTCTTTTAGTACATTTATACAGACCCTTCGGAGATCTCCATCTCAGTTGAGAGATATGTTGGCAGGACAAATAGTACTCCACAAATCCAGCCCTTTATCGATGAGTCGCTATCAGAAAGCAATTGTTGAAAGAGAGCCAAAGGAAATTGCTGGTAGCCATGTTGAACATATAGCCTATAACATATAACATATTCTTGCAATGGTGGCAGCAGAAACATGCTGTTTGGATGTTTTTCTCCAAAATTCTGTTTGCGCACTACTTAAAAAGTGTGTATTTTCCTTCCACTACACAGCCATGTTCTATCTTGTGGGCCTACCACATAAAATGACAATAAACCAGCCAAATCTTTGATTATCATATGACAAAGGCCTACATTTTTAAGGTGCACTATCTGCACAGTTATAATTTTATCCATCTCCAGGTAGAACTGTATATTTTTGAGGGACTTTTGTATTCATGTGTGTAATTGCATTAATGATGAAGTTCGGTCAGACTCTGCTGTAGGACTCTGCCTTTCAAAGATCCATCGGCCAATGTAGGGAACATTTACATGGCATCTGAAGGGATGTTCTTAACCACACAGACAAAGAGGTAAGGACTAGTCGTCAGAAGGACCTATTTTTGCAGGCTTGCTGCTGTGACCGGAGAGGGTGTCAAAATGACAAAGTTAAACAAAGCAGTGAAAGTCCCAGCACATCCATGTGAAATAATGCATGTCATTTATTCATAGCGTTCCTCTACTTTGGTCATGCTTTGGTCGTGGCAAATGAAATGGGCTCCCCCTGTGCCTTTCATGTGGCCTTTTTTTTTATGTTTATCTGTTTTTTTTTTTATGGCTTCTTCTTCTTCTCTGCCATCTGTGGGGTGAAATTGATTCTCTAGAATCAAGCAGATAGACAGAAAGAATGACATTAAAACAGAATAAGTCAGGACATCAATGACACCTTGATGCTGAACAGCTTTTTGTAGTCTTGAGAATAATTGAGAAAAGGTTGGAGGTCCTGGCACATTGGAATCAACCATATAAGGCATTTCAACTCAGGTCTTGATTGACTTATATCAGAAAATCTCTGATACAGACATCCCGATAAAGTATGTAATAAATATTTTGACTAACAGTATTGTTGGAATTACATGAGAACCAATTAGGGAAATTTATATTTGCCCATCTTTGGTTTGAAGTCCATAATGAAGGGAGTTCTGGATTAGTTGGTCCTATAGGCTGAATCAATTGCTACAACGGCTTAGGTTAATAAAATAGCATTTGCATAAACTTCTATTTTTAGGTAATTAGATCTGCTCTGATGTTGTCCCTTATCGGACAGCACTTAGTTTCAGTCTCCGGGTCCATTTAGCCTGGATTTAACGGGGATGAAGAGCCGATGCTAATCTAATGCTTGCAAGATATTAACTGGTTATAACCCTTTAACAAAACCTCTTCTCAAAAATCTTGTCTCCAATCTACTAAGTGTGCTTGAGCTTTTCAGTGGTTTCTTGAGGACACATTTTGTTTTGTCCCAAGTTTCGGTACCAAACACCAGTTAAGTCGTGATGTGCCTTACTTTGCTTCATAGCCTTTCATGGCCTCATTTTACTTTCCCTTTTAAGACGCACAACAGAACTCATTCATTCCCCCCCCCACCCCTTGCCCAAGTAATTTGGTCATCTTAGCATATTTCCCAGCCACAGATAATTAGCTTGCTTGTCAAGGGGACATGCAAGAGGAACATTTGGCTCTTTGCAGATTAAAAGGAAATGTAGCCATTGATATGGCTCTATGAAATTACCATCTGAGCCCATCAGTCAGCGCTGTCTTTTTTTTCTTTGAGACTGCTTGAGGTGGTTGAGATTCGCCACTGAGAGAGAGGAGAGCCTGTCGCAGAACCACGTCAGCTGAAGCAAAAGAACAACACTTAAATCTCTGTGTCACTTCCATTAATGATGGTAACGTGTTTTTCAATTTGGGGATCTTCCGTCCTCATCTTGCTGGGAATTGTTTGATTGGACTCAGAGGACAGGTTTCATGCACTTGAAAACAGCTAGAAACCTGTCCTTTAAGGATGTCATGATAGCTTAGGATTATTTAGTTTTATCCCAGCTTTTACCTTTCTGAACTTGTATATAACAAAAACAAGCTGTACTATTTGAAATGACTGAAAATCAGAATGGTAACAACAGGAACAAGGGAGAAGTTGAGTTAAAAAACTGAAGCAATATTAACTTTATTACAAATAATGAGAAAATGGAAAGTTAAAGAAAGTGGATATATATATATATTCCTATATATTTTATAGGGAAGCTATTAATTATAGTTTCCCTATAATTACGGTAATAGGGAAACTCTGCAGACAAAGTATTTTAAAAGAGAAGCTAAATAAAAACAGGATGAACAAAGAAAGAAGTAAACTCAGTTGACCTCTTCCCTTTTTTCCCCCCCTTATATTCTTATTATGCACAACCTGGTTTCCAGCACTGTGGTCTGTTTTTACTTGGTCCCTCCTCCCAGACAGTTTGACAGATTTTAAAAATTGCATTTGTTTCATTTTCCACATACAAACAGCCTTTTCTTTTCTAATCTATGTGGATTTTTGTTATGAAAATAACCTTGCAGCTCTGTACAATAAAGGGGCTGGCTGCTCTTTTCACCCTTCAAAATCTTTGCTGCAAAGCTGGCAGAAAACATGGAAGCAGATGGAAGATTTTGCTGAATACTTGTGTGGTTAGTCATCCATCATACTTTCCCAACAGGAAAACAGTCGTCTTTGTGAGGTTAACTACAGTTGTGTGTTTTGCACACACAACTGTGTTACACCAAATTAAAATGAAGACACCCGATGACGACCTCAAACAGGTCGACTTTAAAATGTGCTGTTTTTAGTTTAAGTTTAGACTGTTTTACAAAGGTATTGACAAAGAAAGAATAGTTTTCACATGAAAAATGACCCCCTACATCAGAAACCAGACTTATTAAACAGCAGCATATTCAGCCTGCTGGTCAGTGAGAGGCATATTTTTATTCCGAACATTTTTCTCACTGATGTGTGTCCAGTTGTTGGTTAAACAGATGTCGCTGTTTAACAAGACCAATTTCTCTTATATAGGGAAAAAACTTATACCCTATACACCATTTGCCAAACTACTCTTTTATATATATTTTTGTCATTTTTCACAAGAAAGTATGACCCTAAAGATGCCACTGTTTTGTCATTTTTTATTTTAATAAAACATAACAAGCAGGGTTATTTTCTAACACTGTTTTGTGTTAGAAAATATTTTCTAATTGTTCATATTAGTCAGCCTTATTGTTTCTTAAGGTCATAAATGTTTATGTAGGATGACAAAAAAGCTACAATAGTCTTATTACAAATCAGTTGTGCCTGGGGATATGTTTTAAAAACACCAGCTGCATTTTATTTAATTCATACTGAATAGTATAAAATTCAAACGATGTTCATATATTTGTGGTCATGGAAGGAGCATGCAGTCACTTGTAGATGAGGGATCAGTGTTCTGTTGTTTGACCCAGTTTTGTTGAAGCTAGAGCTGTCAGTTGGCTTAACATTTGTTTCCAGATTATTTTGCGTAAAGTGGAGCTCATGGTTAAATTAATGATGGGAAGATTCCCAGATACTGTGACAGAAAAGCAAGACCAAGATCCAATGCTTCGACCACAGCACTTAACGCTAGGATGCATAATTGTCCTTACGTTTTATGTTTGGTTTTTGCAGAACGTGACAATGTAGACAAAGCTATAATTAGGTCTCATTAGTTCAAGGACATTCTTCAATAATTCTTTGTGTTGCTTCAGTAGTAATTTCACAAACCAAAGCCATGCTACCATATTTTATTTAAAGGAAATTCCTTATCCTGGCAATACTTACAAACAAGTTATTCAACCTTTTTTTTAATGATCTTTAATACTTGAGAATCTGAGAGGAAATATTTGCAGTTTCTTGTTATTTGCGAGGATATCCACACCTGGGAAGGTTGGCAAATGTTTTTGAACTGTAGACGTAAATCCTTCAAGCAGGAGAATGGTGGACATTAGTTTGGTCACAAAGCCTTGACACAATGACTGATTTAAAATACTGTCTTTTGTTCTTGGCATTATTTTTGTTTGTTTGTTTTTGGGGTTTTTTGGCTTAATCCATAACCTTGAATATATTCCTGATTTTATCCATATCTAGATGCTGGATTCTTTATTTTTATTTATTTATTTATTTATTTATTTTGAGGCGTTGTGGAAACTGTAAAGCAAAGACTCCTCTCTCCTGCAATGTCCTTTGCATTAACGTGTTATTGTTGATTCATGCTCAGTGGCTGGAATTGATGTGAAGTGTACTGAACTTACAACTTCCTGTGTGCATGCCCATTTAAGCTTAGAAAGAGTTCACTTAAGAGTCAGGCTGACCTCCACTAGCAGGGGTCAACATGGAGTTGAGGTTGCTGCTACATTGTGCTGCATTCTATTTGCAACTTCACATTGGAGTTTTGCACATCCCAAATGCAGCACACTTGAAATAATTTGGTTATCTAATCAGTATACAATTGTATTTTTGCACCCAATTGAGACTTCTTTTTGTTTTTGGAGCCTTCACTTGTATCCTCAGAGTTTCATACCCTGAGGGTAACAAAATGCAGTTTGCATCGGTGGTGACTTCCATACTTAAGCATTTATTCCTGTGCATGCTGCCAGGAGAGAGTTAATCTAACCTCTGTTATAAATAAATGCTGAACAGTTCTCGTACAAGAAAAACTGAGGAAGGAAATAAAGTGCTTCTGCTTAAATTTATTGTTCTGGAGGATGTAAATGCCAGAACTGAGGACTAATGCTATCTGAAAAGGATCTTGGCAGCTTGGATTTTAGACTGCAGCACCATGTCAGCAACTTTGTGACTTTATGGCCACAGAAGCAGTCCTACAGTTATTAACTATTGACCAATAAGATGTTAGATTGTGATCTAGACCATAACCTCTATCTGTGAGGTATTTGTGATGTAATAAAACAAGGTTTTGGCTTTTTTTTCTTAGAAAATGACTACACCATACCAATAAAAGGCACAGAATGCAGTCATGCACCACTTGTAAAATGATTATAAAACATTTTAATTGATCTTCCATTGTGATTTTTTTTAACAGACCTGATGGATCAAGTTTGCCGTTTAGTGGTTCTCACATGTGCACAGCCCTTTTTAAAGTGCCATGTTCGTGACGTAGAAAATTAAACCATGAGGAGTCAATTCCATACTTTTACATTGTATTACGTATAATACAATGTAAAAGTAGGAACAGTGTTCATCAAAAACACTGTTCCTTTAGATGAGGAACAGGGAAAAGGGAAAAATTAAATGGGTGCAACAGCCCAGCTGCAAAGATTTGCACATCCTTAAGCTTATATTTTGAGGCATCTGTGTTTTAAATTCCGTTTTATTTGGCAGACATCTGTAAGCAACCCATGTCACTTGACAACAATTACCCACTTTATCTCACAACAATTCTCCAATTTATTAGATTTTGAGCAAATATCCAAAACTTCCTGAAACTCTTCTGCATTTAGATCTGGACTGTTGCTAGGATATTCCAGAACTTCCCAAAGTTTGGTTGCTTTGGATGTATTCTTGCATTTGCTGATGATGCTAAATACATTTATTATTTTCCTTACTAGCAGTAACCTGAAGGTTTTGGCTCAAAACAATTTATTCATTCAGAGTATTCCCATAGAGACTCAGTTTACATATTAATGGGTGTGCAAACTTCTGGATCTAAGTTATTGCACCTTGTTTCTTTACTTTTCTTCTAACATAACTGGGTAATTTTCAGTTGAACCGAACAAGAACAGTCACAATGATTTTTTTTTTTTTTTTGCAGTTTAATTTTTTAACAAATCAAAAGTATTGTATTTTAACCAGTGTGTTTGTATTTGTTTTTTTAAGTCTAAGCCCAAAAAAGGATGTTTAATGTACAGCTACTTGTGTAGAGAGTCTGTGATACAGAACATATGTTTGAGGCCAGATGTGTATTCTATTTTATGAAAACTTTGTTTAACCTTTTTTTTTTAGTTATTTTTCAAATGCTTACAAATGTGCTGAACCAGTCTTCATTTGAAGGCGACCTTATTGTGCAGCAGGAGTAACTGATTTCTACTCAGGCTGTCACAATCAGGCTTACTGCAGTCTTTTATTTCCTCTGTTCATTTTCCTGTTTTAATTCCCTTATCCCCCCTGTACTGGGCTAATCTGGTCTGTCAGAAGGGGAGTAATGTTATATCAACCCTGCAGCTGTGCTTCTCTACTAGCTGATTAGCTGTGCATGTGCCCCATTGCTACACAGAGCAGCATTTACTAAGAAATATATGGCATAATCTAGAGTAAAATAAATTAGAAATAGTAATTTTATCTACTGTGATACTGGGTATTTAAAATTACTATTGTAGTAATGTATTTTTTAAAATAATTGCCATAGTTATTGCAAATACAAAGTAGCCTACACAATATAAATGTAGCTTGTAGTTTTCTTTTGCTTTTTAAGACATACTTTTCCTTTAGTTCTAAGCTGTATTTTTATTTAACTTCTTTTAAAACTACTCATTGAGCCTTTGATATACCACCACTTATGACAAAATTAGTATTAAAAATGATCAATTCTTGAATTGGGATCCGTCAGATAATGCTTCTGCATGTTGGTGTTCCCGCTAAAGCTTTTTTTTTTTTGCCCCTATTTTCCCTTTACAACAGTCTTACAACGTCCTGCAGTGTGTGGTGTGTTGAATATGCCCGATCTAAAGTCGGGCATATCCCCATATGAGGTTTTCGCTGACTGTGAGTGAGAACGCAGCCGGTTGAATGTGACAGGTAGCCAATCAGAAAGCGCGGTGACGTGAGGACAGAGCGGAATCCCAGACAGTTGACATGGCAACAGAGATCCGGTGAACATCGGAGGTGATATGTGGAAATGTTTATTACTATATGTGAAGGTCATTTTTATATATGTTTATTATATGTGGTTATGTTTATTCAGTTAAAAATGTAAACTACGAAGAAACATAACTCACCTCCAAATCATAGTGCAGAAAATAGAGCGGCTGCTCCCTCCGTCTTTTATCAAACGCCTTTTCTTTTTGCTTCGTCTTTTATCACTTAGAATGAACCCACAAACTATCACTACTGCTTCTACATCGTCATCCACGTTTGATATGTTGGGGGGTTTTACTGGATTTTCTTTTGGAATCAGGATGTCCGTGAGTGGAATCGGTTCCTGTGGTGTGTTGCTCCTGACTGGCTCCCGATCTAACCTGTTGTACTTTTATCGGCTCGTGTCGTGTGTGGTCACAGAAGTTTAGAAAATCATCCGACAATCCTTAAATCGTGCCGGGTGGACCAGACTTAATACTCACAAGCTCTACTCCTCTCATCTTGTCTTGACCACTGTCCCAACACTCTCTGACTCTGGGTCGCTATGATCCACTGCTATAATCCACAGACATTTTCTACTGACAAACGACACATCAGCAGCAACCATTCTTAATAATAATAATAATAACTCCCCCATAAAAACACTTATCAAACAATTTCTTGCCTAGATCGCTGCCTTAGTTGTGTGGCTGCTAGGTAAGCCGTGGCCGTGGTCGTTACGATGGGATGAGTTTTGTCATGTTGCCATCCATCTGCGTTTGGCTGAACTGTTCCTCAGCCAAAAGTCAAAACTGTGCATTGTAATTCATTCATAATCCTGCAAGAACTGTTTCAAACTCCTCCTGTTTTTATTAGTAAGGAGACCGACCTTCAAGTCTCCTTTGACAAACCTGTTTAACATCAGTATCTTTGTTGATGTTATGCTTTCTTCATATGCGTTGTTAGATGTATGCACAAGTATTCCAGCAATGTTTCTTTTTTCTTGGTCTTCAAAAGCGTATGCCCTTTTTGTCTGCAACAGGCCGTTGTGCCTTTCTCGTTAACATACAAATTCCATTTAGAAAGCATATTTCTTCTAATAGTTCATTGTGAAAAAAAGTTTTATTAAATGACTTATCTGCATTGAAAATTATTGGATAGAGCCATGGTGACTTATTTATGTCAGGTCTATAAAGATTTTTGTATTTTCTGGCTCCAAAACCAAATGGAATATGCCCTTTTAAGAAGTCGGTCATAAAAAATAAGCTTACAGAGCTGGTAAGAAGGTTGCTATGCATAGTTAATCCTCTGAGTGAAGTGAGTAAAACTGTAGTCTCTTTAAGCAAGACAAATGAGTAACAAAACACACTGCTTCATAAGAAGCTCTTAAAGTAGTGAGCACGACATTTCTTTAAAAGTCCATGCTACAAGTAGAACGGGTGAACTGCGAAGTGAGTGTGAAACAAAACACATGATGTGTCATGATGTTGGAAGCGGTAAAATGGTGTGTGCTCAAGGTCTCCAGAGACTTTTGGTGTGAGAGGCCTGGCCCCTGCTCTGAAAGCATTCAGTGGCTCAATTCGCCATTATGGGATATCAAATGAACAGCCTGGACTGGAACGTCATTGTTTGTAAAGGCTACCAGTGAAAGACATTGTTTATTAATCGAATGCACCAACATAGGACACATAGAGTCGTAGGAAGTCTTTCACTGGGTGGAAAAAATAATCCGGACGTAAACGTCAGTAGTTCACAGGTAGTCTTTAGTGTTTAATGTTATATTCAAGCATAGCTAGTGGAGAGCAGTGAATATTGAAGTGATGTGTCCTTTCTGGTTGATCAAACAGATTCTGGACCATCTGTTGAGATAAAGCTGCGTATGCTGAGAGACCTGCTGAAGAGCAACGTTGTAGCCAGAACTGATATTTTATCAGTGTTACAATAGCAATCACAGCAAGAATGTGTGCAACTTCAGTTCTTTGGCTGATTTAACCTTAATTATTACCATTATTTATGCCTCAAGTAACATGTTTTCTTTGTTTGTTTTCTATATTGATCAGTGATTTTGTTTTTATGAGTTTACATTGATTGTTCCCAACAAATAATTATCACCTAAGGGGCATTAAGTTGATTGAATTGACCTGACTGCTCTGGTTTTGCTGTAGGGCAGATTTCTTTTTTCCTTTCTGATAAAAATTGTGAAACCTGCCACAAGTGTGTGACCATCTCTTAGGAATTTCTTTAGAGTGTGACGCGGGTTTCCTCAGTTTGACACAGATGGCTGCTTTAAGCCTCAATCTCCTCACTCACACAGGCTCATTCTACGGCACACAGTGCTGTGGAAAGAGTCGTTCTCCTCACATGTTTCTGTTGTTTAAAGATTTTTTTTTTCCTGTAATATTTCAGATCATAAAACATATTTTAATATCAAAGCAAAGCATTTTATTTGTGGGTGAAAAGGCTTTCCAATCTAATGTGTCCTGCCTCCCTTGTTGAATGAAATGCTGAACCAGCTGTTTTTGAAACTATCGATATATTTCCACCAGCCTTACCCAGGCCTGATTTCTCCCATATCTATCTCTGATTGCATGAAGTACAGCAAAATATTTCAAATACAACATATCATGTCCCAACATATAGAAATTTTAAAAATGGGTGAACAATTATAAGTCACCTCTAACAGCAAAAAAAAAAAAGAAAAAAATAGGCAAAAAGCAATTTCCAAGACTTAATAACTCGGCAAACCACAACGGAGAAAAGATAGAACAGTGGTGACCATTCACAGAAGTGGACAGTTCTTTTGGAACTGAAGTGCATTAAAGAACCTGTCACGGTTCCCACCAAAACTACTTCAAGATGTATTGTTCACTTTAAAAGGTTGGCAGGTTAATTCCCACTGATTGCTCCTCAGCTGGTCATTCAGCTCTGCAGACCCCTGGTAACCAACTATTCATTTATAATATGTGTGTTGGAAAAGGGAAGAATAAAACAGTTGCAGGATAGCAGATCTTAAAGACTGGAACCATGCCGGATTGATACATTTTAATTAGAACTGGAAATTTATTGAATAAACCACATATGCAAACCTTTGTCTTTCCACTTGCATCAATGAGCCCCGGCTCATCTTGACCTGGTGGCTAAGGTCTGCCTTTGAAACTAATGACCATTACAAACCAGAAGTGTCACACAAGAGCTGCATTTTTAGTGCTATTTTCATTTACCATCATAATTTGGCATGTGAAACTCACTCAGATCCTCGCAGTTGCAAATTTTTCAGCTTCAGACACATGAATTCCGAGAGCTAAATCTTCACTCGCTCCCACATATATCCCACTCACCGGCGTGTGTAATGATCCAAACATGATTCACCTGTAACTCTTAATCTCTTGCCTGATTGGTGAAGCAGAATGGTCTGTTTTAAATCACCAATCCTGATGGATTCAAAACTGATCCTCTAGGAACAAGCAGTGGAGAAAATCGAGAAATTGAAAAGTGGTCTTAAAAGGAAAAAATCTAATATTTCTATGGTTGGCGAGATTTTCTGGTCAAACGGGACAAAAAAGTTGAATCAACCCTGAACACAAAACTGGGTTTGAAAGCTTAGAAAAACACATGAAAGATTCCACCAAGAGAAATAAAGTGAGAACCAAAAAGCCCATTAACATCATCTGGTATTTCTGACAGTTCAGACTTGGATTGCATTAAGATCATTCGAAACCATCCCTGCAATCAAAGAAAGATGGGCAATGTATATCAGAAAGATTTTATGCATTATTACATGAGCTGTTTGAAAAGGGATGAAAGAGAAATAAAATGTAATTGATTCTGTGTGGCAAATTTGAACAAAATGTAAAGAAAAGAATAACATAACAATCATTTAAACTGTATATTTATTACCCTCAACTTAAAGAAATAAGACACGATGCTGCATGTGTTTTAACCTCTCTGGCAAGATTTTGCTGAATGTCTCATTTTGATTGAGCCCTGCAGAAACTAGCATCGCAAAGGTGGTCTTGGCCCATCACAATGACTGCCATGCTAACTTGAATTAGGCTAAATGAGTCATTTGTTAAATGTGAAATAGACAAACTGTCCTTCAGCAGGCTGTTGCCTGTACCTGTACCACTCAACTAGGAGAAATATAAATATTGATTTGCTCCAAAACTGTGGTTTTATCTCGAAGTTTACATGGTCTGTTTAAGTTTAAAATGATATTACAAAATTTTGTATCAGCACAAAGATGTCTTTTCACACATGTGAGAATATGCATATGTAGTTGCAGTGATCTTTTTTTAAATTTTTTTTTTGTCTATTTTACGCTCTTTAAGAAAAGCATTCTTGAGTAATTATGTTTCCACGTTTAAGTCCTCTCTAAGCTTTTGTTGAACAAAAAAATGACTTGAATGAACAGGGTCTCCGTACTGCATCTTCTCTGATGCTACAAGGTTGAATGTTGGCAGTGAGTCACATTACAGGAATCAGATAAGCAAAATGTACCTATTTGTGCTTTTCAAGCTGTTCCAGGTATTTTTTTCTTTTTAAACTAATGCTGTGTGCTCACTTTATAGACTGAGCAGCAGATCCCT
Source organism: Gambusia affinis (assembly GCF_019740435.1). Taxonomy (NCBI): domain Eukaryota; kingdom Metazoa; phylum Chordata; class Actinopteri; order Cyprinodontiformes; family Poeciliidae; genus Gambusia; species Gambusia affinis. The sequence goes on from NC_057880.1 coordinate 9,223,925, forward strand.
CTTTTCTTTTAGATAAATATACTTGTACTCATTTGGCAGTTGATGGGTAGAAAATTACCTGCTTTTACTTGTGGCAAAAAATGGACTACAGTTTCAGCAGCAGCAAAGTAACTTATTTTCACCTGCCTGTCTGTGGCTTTAAGCATACATGTTACACTGGAAAGGCATGAACCTTTCTAATGGGAAGTTGTAATTATTTTCACACTTAATTTTAAGGTGTTGACCTGATCATAGATTGTAAACTGGCACCTGGCACAGGCCAAATGTTTGTAGATTTGTTTGAATTGCTTAAGTTTATAGTTTGAACAAGAAAACGTCCTAGCCTCCTGGGGTTGTTGATTTAAAATAGACATAAACCATTAAAATCTTATTAAAATCTGATGTACACAACAACATATCCAAGTGCGTGTTTTTTTTTCTTTCTTTTTTTCTTTGTAGTGTTTTTTTGGGACTTAAGAGTCAAAAGGGGAGATTACAGCAGAGTGGCTGAGGAAATGGGAGGTGAAAAAGGAGCGGGATCTCAGGAACTAATTGAACATTGCACTTTCGGGGCTCTGAGAAGACCGCAGAAGCACTTACTCGCTACTCACTCTTTTTAAAAGTGATTTGATAAGACATTGTGATAAGAGCAAGAATACTTTAGTCCAAAATAAGGTGGGAATCTTATCTCTATTCCAAGTAACAGAGCAAGGAACAAAATGAAATTGGGCTTCCTGGCAGCGATCCCAGCAACGAACTTCTGCACTGTGTTATTGATCAGACTTGCTTAAACGTGGTAGTAAAACACATCCAGATGAATTAAATAGCATGTGGTGTAATAGGCAATTTTATTTCTTCTGTGGTAAAGCATACAAAACTGTTTTTCTTCCGTAGTACGATTAAGAAAAATCTACATTTAATTTTCCCAAACAGATCTGTGTTGAATGCCTCCTAGGGTGTTTCCATGACTAATTTGCATTTTATTTATTTATTTAGCTACATGGATTATTTTGGAACAAATTTACTGTAGTATATTATTTTTATATGACATATTTGCTTTGCTTTTGATATCTAAAAATCTCAATTTTCTCTGCTCCAGAAATTGTACAACCATAATTTTGGATAGCATTATCACCAAAAGCTAGTTTCTTGTTTTCATTTTTGGTGCCAAATCACCCTTTATGAATCAATTATGAATTTCACCAGGCGCCTGAGAGTGTGCTCTGTTGTTTCCTTGGACTTCGTTTTATTAACACTCAGCGCTGCAGAGCAGGGAAACCTCCACCAGCTGCCATTTTGCAGATGCTCTGACTCAGTCATGTTGCCATCATAATCTAACCGTCATCAAACTCACTCAAGTCCTCATGTTCTCCCATTCTACATGCTTGTAATGAATTATCTTTGAAGTTAAATGTTCTCTTTGTGCTGAAAATACAGACTCAAAGGTGCCATAATGAAGGGATAATTGGCTCTTACCTACTGTATGATACCGAGTTCAATTTGGCAACCTCGTAAAACTTTTGAAATATCAAGAAATTTGACTACTCAATTTTGCTTAATCTAACCAATTATCACATCGGGCACATACAATTGAAACCATATGTTGCAACTGGTGCACTTCACAACATAGATTTCATAATGAAGAAAAAAAATGTGTGTGCAGACATTGAGGCAACATCAAAATATCAGGAAGATCGTTAAAGCTCAGACAAATCAGATTCTTCCAAATCAACAGTGATCCCAATCACAACAGATTTTACAGAGTGAACCGTAGTTTGTATGTTCAAATGGTCTTGATTTGCACACATCTTTACAAAACCCAATGCATGGTGTCAGAGTGTTGGTGAGATCATTCAGATCAGTGGCTGCAGCTTCTCAAACTCCAAACCTGTTACAAATCTTAGGACCGAGGCGTCCATCCGCATCCCCATCTTGTCATGAGACTTCTTATACTGGATGTCCAAATCGGTCACAGTTGTTGGACATACCGTGCCATGTATTGACAAAAATATTCCCAATATTAATCTACTTACACCCCTAATCACACTCTATGTCCCAGTTCTTACTAGAGATTTCATGTTCAAGATCCTGAATCTCCAGCACACAGATGCAAATCAGACACAAGATGTGCTTTAAATGTAATATAATTATCTTGTCTGTGGCATCACACATTACTAGCTCGGCAGAGCATAAGGAAAATGTTTCTTCATGTGTTATTGATGTGAAATAAAAATGTACGTGTAATTTTTTCTGCAGTTTGACAAACAGGTGCATTGTTTTACAGAAAAAGTAAATTTATGAAAACATTCTTAACAAATTTACAATCTCATCTAAAATGACAAATATATTTTGATGGGATGTCCCACCTAACAAGCCTGTGCTTTGTCTTTTGTGTATGCCTTTGACAACCTCTTGGATTTATTTGTGTGCATTACACTTTGAGTGCTTTACTACAGCTGTACTGTTCCTCTGACCTCCAAAGTGTACCCACATTTGCTACAAAAATGTGTATGAACTAGAAATCAACAAGATTTGGGCACTTGAGTAGTTCTTAAAATGTTCAAAATAAATACTACAACTGTTCCTGAGAGAGAATGTGTCACAGAAAATACAAATTTGGCATTTACTGTGAGCAACCATATGCTTGAAATGATGATCTAAGATCCAAACATTTTCATTCCACATCCTAAAAAAAAGCTACTGTGATGTAACCAAATGTAAGAGCAGGAAAAAAAAATCACTTCATCCTTTTAAATTGCCAGAAGCAGTGTGAGTGTGTTAGATTACTTTTTTTATAGTACCATATATTTACACAGATTCAGGCTCAGATAATTTGAAAATTACTGCACTTGATGGTGAAGCTTCATTGTGCACCAGTGATTTGATTCATGCACAAAATAGGAGAGCATAAAAAAAAATCAAATGTCCTCATTGCTATGTCTTAAAATCGCAACCACATTTAAAAACAAAAAGATTTTTGTTGTTATTTTTTGTAGGAGGAAGCTTCATTGCTAATATAAAATGGAATAAATGCAAACTGTTATTCCCAGTCATTTGAGGTATTTTTGTGACCGTGATAATGATCCGTATATCTACCAATATGCAGCACCAGTCCAATTCTTCCTTAACTTATCTTCAACGACGTCAACAAAACGAACGGCTGTTGTGTGGTTGAGAGCTTTACTGCTGCAGTAAATCACATTACATTTTATTAGTATGGCACATTAAGGCCATGAGAGACCAATTTGAGTCACTTTGACTTCGCAGTCTAACACATGTCCCAATCCATAAATTTATTTTTATCTCCGTTGAGCAACCATATTCCCTTTAGAAATGTAAGGGATTGATAATTGTTCATGAACATTCTACTCAAGGGATGGAAGAAAAGCAACAGTAGCTATTTCTCGCCACAATGTGGATCCCAGGAGATAAAGTATCCACAAGATGAAATTTATAAAAACATAAGATAAAAGATAAGATGAGATCAAATTTCTCTTCCATGTAATTTTCAGTGTTGTTTTTATTCAGCTCATGGGTTGACCTGTCATTTTCTTCATTTGCTGTGCGTTTGGCGCTACCATCTGACTGGGAGTGTTATTGCCCCCGTCAGTGCACACAGCAAACATGGTCATAGAAAGCATTCACAAATCATAAATCTATGCCTCATTGACCTGTCGGTAGAGAAGACTACTACTGGAGCTCATCCTCCTAACTGGCTGATGATCTCAACAGATTATTCTTCAGATTTCATGAACTCCTCTAAGCATGGCAAACAATGAGCCAGAGTCTGGAGAGAGAAACAGAATCCAAACAATCTATTCTAATCTATGCTATTTGTTGTTTTGTTTTTTTCCAAGTCCAAAGTCAGTGCAGCTATTTGATAGGAAATTCAAGGGAACATTATGGTTTTCTCTGACAAACTTTATGAAGATTTGGATTTCTTTTCCAACTGGACATGGCCACACTGAAAAAAGTACCAATATGTACTGGAATGACTCTGTTATCTCTGTAATGATGAACCTAAGCAGAATTAAATCAATGTATTGTTCTGTGGGAGATGGGTTTCCTTTTTTTACATTGACTTAATGAAATAAGAGTACTTTTTGATGCTGAGCTAATTTGTTTCAATCCACCTGTATAGGTTCAAGTTATTTTTAGTTTGACTATTCAGTCACAAGTGGACACAAACAGGCTTATTTGTTTTGAATCATGGCAGTACGGGGAGAAAATTTTCTTTTCAGGTGATTCCAGAGGTTTTCATTAAACATACATGACAGACCAGTCTTAAAGAAAAATGATTTGAACATTTATCATCATGTCAGAAGAAAACCCTAACTTCTAATTCAACATAAAATATTCTTTCAGATGTGATTGCTTGGCAAATGGTTTCAGCAAATGTTGCCAGGAATGGTACAACTTTCAGCTTTTTCTCTTTTTAGCTTTGACTTAGGTGCTCGTACTAATTATAATCAAGGCTTTGGACTATCAGGCAGCATTATGGCCCACATCAGTCCAGACTCCATGATTAATGACTGTTCAAATATGGATGAGGGAGCAATGACATTGATAGATGTCACTTTGCCAGTGGGGCTTTTAACTCAAAATGGATATGGTACAGTGCATGACTAACTGTGTGTCTGGTTTTTTTCCCCCTCCCTCTCTGTCACTCCCATCATCTTCCTCCATTTTTTCTTCTTTGCCCATATATTTCTTTCCTGCCATATCTTATAAATTAATGCTGCTGTTCCTCTGCATCAGGTAAGACTTTCTTTAAAGTTTTCCAAGTTTCTATGCAGTCAAAAAAAACAAAAACAAAAAAAGAATCACCTTACTAGCACTTATGCGGTGGAGTGTATCACTGTATATGTTCCAATAGTTTTTGTTCTGGAAGTTCACTTACTTGCAAACAAATAGCTGTTGTCTTTCCTGCTGATTTATTTTTGAATGCTGAATAGATTCACATCGGCCCGCTGTCATAATCCGACACTAAGGCACGGCACCGGGTGTGCTCAGAGCTCTGGCCATATGTGCATAGAGTTATGTACTTTCAATGCCTGAAAAACATTCTTTTTGCACTAGTGTGCACAACCTTCATTGCACGGAGGGATTGAAAACAGATGGCTCTATACATTACAGAGGTCTGAGATGTGCCAGCTTATTTTTATTCTTTTTTTGCCTTCTGTTTACCTGTTTGGAGAGAACCAATGGCATCCTATTCAGCTTTAATTTACACAGCATGCTGTCCGATTTAGCAAAAGCATGTGTGTGCAAAAAGTTAGTTTGCTGGAAATCTGTCTTAATGAAGCGTATTAGGAATACTTGCATTACATTCTCCCCCCCAAAAGTTGTTTTTCACTTGAGTAAACTGCTGCATCCCACTCTAGTGAGGAGGGAGTTTAAACCCAAATTAGGAGCAAGATATTCAGGAGGAAATGTGTTCATGTTTCTCTTCACTGAAGATTAAAGGCTCATTCAATGAGCTGTGGTCTCTTAATTGAGATTGCAAAGCTTGAGGGACTCCTAAGTCTTGCTTAAGCTAACAAGCATTTAGATAGTACGTAAAAAGGAAATGAGGTGAGCGACAGAGACGTGGTAATATGGGGAGCTTGCCCAAACTAAAAGGGATTTGACAAAGTGGTGTTTCCTAAGAAACACTGACCGACGATGGAGAGCGACTTTGAGTGTGGAGAATTTTTAATACGCATAAATCAAACACAAAACAATACAAGGTGCTTGAAATGGAGAGGGTATGGATCAAAGCTGAAAGTTAGAGCTGAGATGAGATGTGGAGGAGGTGAGGGAAGGCTTGGTGGGCAGATAGTGCGATGGGAGTTAGTGGAGTGAGAAGACTGTGGATTTCTTTATCAGTATTCTATTTCTGTGGCTGAGCTCAGGGACTTCAAGCAGCCATGTTTATGTGTTCCACTCGATTTCTTTTATACATACACATGTGCATTCAGTAGACCTAGCACACATTGAAATGCACCCTAAAGAAAAATACAACAGCTCAACTTGGGGGTAAAAAAACAAAACTATATATAGAGGCAACAGTTTGCTTAGACATTTTTAGATCAATATTTATAGCTATTACTTTAATATTTTGTTTGTTTTGTTTTAGTTATCACCGGCTCATTAATCACGTTAGATTAAATCCAACAAACACATTTTGGAGTAGTTTTGCTCAGTATTATTTTGAAAGACCTTTGCAAGCTTGAATGATTTCTGATGATTTCTGTTCCTGTAATCAGGATTCTCTGTCTGAATGGTTCCTCTGTAGGTGACAATCTTCATTAATTTGTTTGGTTTAATTTATTTTATATAGCTAGGCACTATAGAGGCAGTCCATTGTAGATCACATTTAATTTTTATGATAATACTTTTCTTTGATAAATTCCTCACTGGCACTAAGTATAGCTTAAATAAGAACTGCACTTGCTCTTAAAAGCAAATAAACAATTTTTGGCAAGACATCTTGCCTTTGTTACATTTGTTCCCCCAAGACGATGGAGCGTGACTTCATGAGCTCCTTTCGCCGCTAAGACGTCTATTTTTGAATACTTGTGCCCAAGAGTTATATTGTAGTCCTTTTCTGCTGCACCCTGCAACTCTAAGCTTTTTGCCATAAATGCATTTGTTTGTAAATCACCGTGCTTTGCTTCCATTTAGACGTCCTGCACATTTTCCAAAATGTAACACATCCTATTCTTTCCATGTAATTTGTGATGTTTTTGTTCAACTTTTAGTGCTGATGGCAAACCTAAAAGCCAAACTTCAGCACCTCCCCAGCAATTCTACCATTGGAAGGAAACACTGATTTAAATAAAATTGATGGAGTTTTTTTGTGGAAAGTTATTAGAGGTGTGAATTATCTACACAGTGGGAGACATGGCACATTTAGACAGGCAAAAGCTTTTAATAAACTGACAGTTGCAGCCTGAACATTTCTTGACGTTAAAAGTGGAGGGTAAAGATCAATCCGAGGCAAATAATGCAAATGCTGCCAGCAGTATAATCATTTGATTTATAGTGGATGACAAGACATTTGTAATGTAAGTCAATAGATTAGATGCTCATGAGAGACAAAACTCCCTTTGAATATTGTTTTCTCAATTTTTTTTTTTCCAACAATCTTTGCATCTGCAGTCTGTGAGATCTCTTCACCATAAGTACTGTAATATATGCCACATGATGAAATCACCAGTATATGGATACTCGATAATGTCCAAATTGGATAAACTTTCCATACTGCAAACAATGTCAACATTGAACAACTGTTTTTGTTACCAAATGTTCAAACAGTGTAGAAAATTTGTTTTTGAAGAAATATCTGTATTAGTGTGACCTGCTCCATCTCAGTATTCTCCCTCTTCGAAAAATAATCCACTACAATTGTCTGTGGCAGAAAAGGCATAGTAAATAGTCTAATTTAAAAGGTGTTTTGGTGGCACGTTTTATCTTGGAGCAATTTAAGGTCCACTGTTTCCTTCATCTGTACCAGGAGAGAAAAAACTCTACAGTCATGTATTTGCTTTGCTGCAACACTTTTTGATTGAGATATTCAATCTCACACAGCCAGCTGCTTATAACACGTTTTATCTGCAATTGTTTTTGTTTTGGTTACTTAAACATATGACCTTCAGTTTTTCCTGACCGACTGATACAGCGACGGATATTGGAGGACGAATAAAAGAAAGCGCTCCTTTGATGACATTTAGTTTTGCAGTGCTATAATTGACCTCTTGCTCTGCTTCATTTCTCATTTTCTTCTTCACTAACTTCATCGAATAAAGAGGAATAATTAAAATGTTGCACATTGAAGGAAACTTACAACCATCAAATCTAGGCTGATGATTAAATGCACTTTAAACAGTTAAATATTACATTTGAGCTCCTCTTCTCTTCTGCCCAAGCGTACATTATAACTCTCCTCTTTTACATTTCGCAGACACCAAATTACCAAGAGAGATTACTGTTTAACGTAGAAATTCTGAAATAGCTGCTGCCTTTGCTGAGATGTTGATGTTATATTCTCTCTACAAATTTGTAAAATGCATTTTATTTCTATATATAATATGCAAACTGTTCAAGCGGGCCAAACTCCTGCTAAGTTTAGCAATAGTGTGCATTCAAACATTCTTGTTGCCCATTTTGCTGGTGATTCTGCTCTTGCTGGGGTAAATGAGGCATTCCAAGGAGGTGCCAGTGACTCAATGCCATCCAACCCAACAGGAGAGGTTCATTTCAGTAGGTGTTGATGGTTTAATGAGCATCAGCTCCTGCGTTCTCTGTGTGTATATGGGGATTTGTCTGCAAGCTTTCTTGTCTTAGCTCCTGAGTGTCCCAGGTGATGGGCGTTGAGGCAGTCTGCCACTTTCTCTATGTGCCCTTTGCAAAAAAGCACCTTCCTATAAAAAAAAAAAAAAAAGCTTTAAGGTCCATTAGCACAGTAGGATGTGTCCCCATCATCAGCGCTGAGCTGAAGTAATGGTACTGACAGGAAACAAATGTCTGCTTGCACCAACGCTGGAGACTATTTCCCATTTTAACTGGTGATAGTTTGTTTCACAAAGTATGTTGTTTAGTCTGGGGACAACTTTGTGACTTTCATGTGTCAGAATCCAGTAATGGTGGGTAGAAAAGGTTGAAGGATATTTTCACCATGGCCAATATAATATTCCTGTTATCCTGATTATCGGATCTACTTGGATGAACGGCTTCTTCATTTTTGACTTTGATTATTTATTTGTAATTTACCAGTTTTTTCTTTGCATAGTTTTTTTTTCTCAGCAATTGGTGTTTTTGCTAAAAGCACCATTTTGGTGTTTATCTGAAAGGATTACAGTAACTGGATGATAAAAATTACAGTTTAAGTTTGTGGTGGTACATGTAGATGCCAGGAAAAAAATAAAAATAAAAATGTTTAAATGCTTCCCAAAATGTTGCAGTCCTTATTAAGTCAAGTTTATTTGTATGGCATATTCCAGAAACAAGTTAAAAGTGCTTTTATTTCACCAGCTTTGCTTTAAATTATTTATTTAAACACCAGAACAAAATTGGAGTTATTATACTTATTTATGCTGATTTTTGACACTTGGAGTTGAGCAAAATGTGAAATAAACAGCTGCTAAACTTGCCTAATGTGGATAATGCTTTGCATGCTAACACATTTTAGGTTAAGCTATTCGGAAGTCTTCCTTAAAGTTGAAACATTAGGAGAACTTTCTATGCTTACATCTATGCAGTAATGTTTGTTTCAAAGGATATGTCTTTGGTTTATCTGAAATGGAGAGCAAAAGGATCTTCCATCCAAGTGCCAGTCTGATATAGACATCTTCTTAGTAGGACTGCACAAACTCTTCAAGCCTTTCTCAGTCAAACATTCTGTCCAAACAGGAGAAAGCGTTCAACGACAGAGGAGATTGGTCTAAACAGTCGTTATCACTTGTCTGCAGTTCTGTTTCAGCTGTTCAATTTGGATCCAGTTCCTCAGAATGAAATTCCTTCAAACTGTCGCCAGGCTATTGGAGATTTTCTGCATGGCATTACCCTAATTGCATTCAGCTCGGTTTGTTCAGACTTTTAAATCCAGATTCATTTAGATTAGTTAAATTGTGTTTTCTATGGCCTCAGAGGAATTTTTAACTCGTATTAAAAGAGAAGCATGAGCGGGTGCTGGCTGCAAAGACTGGTGGGAAAATCCATTATTTGGAAAACCGTTTCTCGCATCGTATAGTCGTGGCTTTTGAGGCCGATGTCGGCATAAAGTAATTCTGGCATAATTACCCCGATTTCCATTTGACACAATTTCATGATTGATAATAAGGATTGCTTAATCACTGAGTGCAAAAACATCAGACAGGCAATAAAAACCTTAAGGGACTCAGTTACAAATGTATGCATCGTTGCTCCTTTTCATCTGGCGGGTATTTGGTATTCTGTGTGATGTTGTAATCAATAGACCTTTTGTCAACAACTTGTGATTGGCTTTCCACTGGCTTAATAAAATAACCAGAAGCTCTAAATGTGATCCCAAATTAAACTTCATGGATTTTTGACATTTACCCTGAGGAATTTAAGGGTTTTGTTACTGAAGGAATGCATCAGTTTAACAATATGTGTGTAAGAATATCTTAAAGCTGTTGATTAATTGTTCGTATGAACAATTAACTGGAACATGTGATTTTAAAAAAATCTAATAATTTCAACACTGTTTCCAATGATATGTAAACAGTCGAGGTTAGAGGAAAACAAATATCTCTTCTAGGTCAATGTTGTGCCTAAAAATAAAGGTGATCTCATAGATTAGATTTATATCATGAGGACCAATAAGTAGACCATAAAATTTAGATAGTTGTGCTTAGAGTGGGGTAATACCAAATACTGTCCAACTTGTAACAAGCCTTTCATGTAGCAAGACAGCCAATATCAGTAGATATGGTCTAATGAAAAGGGAAAACCTTGAACACATTATACCAGCTAGCCACTATATATATGTGTGTATATATATATAATTTTATTTTATTTTTATTTTATTTAGAGTTGTCCGAATACAATTAAACATAGAAACTGAAGGACTTATAAAAACATTTAATCAACACAGTCATAAGGCCTTACTTAATAGTAGTTCTTAAGAAATGTGTGCAATGTTTTGCAATTTAGTTGTTTGTTTGAAAAGCAGAGAACTCTAAGCTTGAAAAAGAACTTTTCCAAATTTAGAAATTAACTATGTTTACTATTTGCTAAAGATGTCAAATAACAGGAACAGTTGTTATTTGTTTAGTGCAACCACCAGAAAAACCCGAGATAGCTTTGGAAAGCAGATCAGACAGTGAGACATTAGAGGTCTGTGAAAAATGAAGCTACTATGATCTAATGATTGTTTGCATAATATTTTGTTTCATACACTTCCACATAAAACTTCTCTACTTTAATGAAGAAAATAGTTTAACATTACTTTGCTTATCACACTGTGCAGCGAACACTAAGTTGCCTTGGCAAAGTGCGATGGTTGTACTCCTCACTGCTTGTAATGGGCAGCCCGCCACATAAGGTTCCACTAACAAGGCAGATACTTTTTCTAAGTGCTGCTATTTTACTTTGCTAATTAAGACAAACAACATTTTGGTCACAGTTATTCTGACTCAATCACACTGGAAGCCCATGTATCCAGGGGAATAGGAATGATGAGCACAATATCCTGAGTGTGTTTTGGACATTTTTGTCTGTTGCCTGTATTTGTCGACTTTTCTGTTTGAAATTATTTTTAAAAAATTTTGAAGAAGCAATACTTTAAAATTTCATGAAAATTTGTTTCCATGTGAAGAGACGATTTACATCAGTCACTGTCATATCATTGTCATTTGATTTGTTCTACTTATACTTAAAACCAACTTAATTTTTTTTTTTTTTTTTTTTTTTTACTTTATTTGGGTATTTGTTTTGCAGTGCAAATTGTAAAAAAAATTCTAGCAGCTTCTCTGTTTAAAATAGGGGTTTTATTTGAAATGTTTATGGTTTTGGCTCATTATAACAGTTTTAGATTTTTTGCCTTAGCATGACACTCAGGAGGAGTGCGGCTGATGCCACGGTTGGACACAGGGGAACCGGGGCATCCCATTGGACCGTCAGTCCCAGAAACAACACACACAAAACAAATTTTATAAAGTCACATGCGGTCAAAGGTGGACTCAACTGAAGTTGTAAAAACATCTCCATTTTGAGCTTCATGACAAAGATTGTGAATACTTACATAAAGGTGATTTTTTTTTTTTTTTTTTTGAAGGGGTTATCTGTTTTTAATACATTTTCAGAAGACTCAAACTTTTTGCCCCACTGTTTTAAAGGTATATTTTGTGTAGGATTTTGAGTAAAGAGATTAACTTAATGCAATTTAGAATAAGGCCATAACATGCAAAAAGTGAAGCACTGTGAGTACTTGACGGTTGCCCTGCATCATCCTTCCAACAGCAACCACAAGCCATGTCATATTCCCTTTCTCTTCATATTTACTTAAACAAGTCAATGCTGTAACATGGGACAGGTCTGTGCCATCCATCAAAGCTGAAGTGCCTATGAAAGGCCTTTAATATTTTACTAATTAAGATTGCAGATTGCTCAATTATCATTAACTGCTGCTAAATTGGGCAGGGTTTACTGCAAAGTGTTAAGTGACATTGATTGTTTTCCACAGTAGCGCCACAATAATGGGTTTCATGCAATTTTACCTTCCGCCTGACTGTCTTTCTGTGATAGATAAGAAGACAGATACAGCAATAGGTTTAATTTGTAATAACTTTTCCTTGTGCAGTGATTTTCAGTGGCTTCAGTCGATGCATAAAGTTTCTCTGGTGCCATTTATTATTTTTATTGATGAGACAAGATTGTTGTTGATGTTACAGGACTCCTTTGGAATGTATAAAGAAGTGATCACACACAGAATGCACAAAGCCAGTTAAAAAGAGTGGTTATTATGTTTTTTTCTGTGTTTATCTTAATTTCTTCTTAAGAATGGGGAGTTCATGCAAACAATCCATTTTTGCACCCATTTCCTCTGTAAAGATTTCACCTCCTCAGAGATGGAAAATATTGCAACAAGTTAAGATGCTTTCTTGCCAATGGGTGGCATAATTCCTGGAGTCAAACAAAATAAAAGAATGAGTATATATATATATAATGTCTTTACAGCTCTGTTAAGAGGCCCACATTTTCTAATGTAAAAAAAAGCAAATCATTACAAAATTTTGCCCAGATAATGTGACATTTATTCTGAACAGTTCACCTTATAAAAACAAATCTGTTTTTGGAGGTAGATGTAAACACAATGGTGTCTTAGTTAAAGACACACCGTCTTTAAGTAATGCTTTTCTGAAAGAACCATTTGGCTAATTTTCATCAATCTTCTCATGTTCATGCCTACTAATTATTAAATTTAATCTGATCAACCCGAAATAAAGTACATCTGTCACAGTTGGATGTTCTTGACTTTTCCACATTTGTGTCCTTTGAGAAATGCAACAGTTTGCAGAAAGGTTACACAGCATCAGAAGAACTCATTGTAGAAAGCTATCAGCCATGGTCTCATTTCAACACGGGTGTGTACACTTTTGAAATGTCATTTTTAGTTCAAACATTTTCACAGTTGCAAAAAGTATATTATTTACAGTAGATGTTGGGAAAAGTGCTTCCATCCACCCCATCCGCTCATCTTCTGCTGTGACTCTTGGCTCCGCCCATTTCACTGGAATTTTTCAAAATTTGCCATGGCTATGGTTTAGTTTTCAGAGGCAGGTTACTTTGAGACCGTTCAAACACCGATGAAAAACAACACTCATTGTCAAACCACAGCATCATATTGGTGATTTAAGTAACTTTGAACTGAGCTGAATATTGTAAAAACTGATGATCTGCTGGGATTTGCAGAATCATCTGTCAAGTTTAAAGAAAATGAATGGTCCAAAAAAGAGAGAATGGTTGTAGTGTCAGCGAAAGTGACTTTAGGTAAAAGGACAAAAATAAGGCTGGTTTGAGACTACTGAAGGATTAGTACCTCCCTCAACAGTTCAGTAAAACTATGGTGGTATAAAGGTGTGATATTTTTGGCATGTGTCCCCATTACAATCATCTGAATACTGTTTAATCACCACATTCTGTCTGAGTCTGATTGCTGATCATGTCTTCACCCTCATGAAGACATGAAGGTGTAACTGTAATATAACCAACAGTTATATTACATCTCACAAAGCTGAAGCTTAATGTTTCCTGAACATGACAATTAGTTCACTATTCTACCAATGGTCTCCACAGTCACTGGACCTCCAGATCCATTGGAGCACCCCTGGGAAGGATTTGGAAATTTGCTTCATGAATTTGTAGCTGATGACCAAGGAGGAACTGATGTAATTGCGTCAATAAAAACCAAATCCCAGAGGAATGTTTCTGACACGTTGTTGAATCTATGCTATAACAATTTAAGGCAGGTCAAAGACAAAAAGTGGTCTAAGATGCGAATCGTTGCAGAGGAAATGTATGTGTGTGATTATTCCGTTATCTAACTTGTGCAGGCAAAGAAATAAAATAGTATTTCAATTAAATAAATTGTCATGAGATTTGAATAGTACATTGAATATTTTTCCAGTGCTTGAAACAAGCCAAATCAATTGAAGTAGCTGAACATAATCACAAGAGACCTCAGAGTATTCTTTAATTATTGTCTTTGTAATTGGAATTGGATTTACTAGTACTATTTTTTTTTTCTGGCTCGGATAACTCCTTGCTAAAGGTGTATGGGAATGACAAAAGAACAAAATAGGGGAGATTAAGATTTTAAAAAAAGGGGGAGATAAATTGACTGAAGATTGGCTTTCAGTTCTTGGCTTCTTGTCACAGTTTTTAAAAGGTTGAGATGAAAAAGATTCCTGTGGGTCCCACATTCTCATGTGGATGAAAAGAAACCCCAGAGCAGTGAGGAAATCCAGAGTGTAATGAGGAAAAGCAAAGCGTGGAAGCCACAGGTAAATTTACTCTTCATGCAGGCAGCCTTTCGAATAATGTCACCAACAGATTCATGCCCATTTTCACAAGATTATTGAGCATTCCTTTAAAAAAAGCAAAAAAAAGCATAAATCTTAAGACATGAGTAATGTTTATGAGAGCCCACTTGTGTAGTTAGGGTTGTATATGAGGAATGTATTTGCTGTTGCCAGTTGTTAGATATAGCAACACTTTCTGTTGCCACTTCTACTGTTTGAAAGAAGAAGTTCAAACAGTAGAAATGCACAACGCGGCGAGCGATGTGCATCTAAAGCAGAAGTATAAAAGTGTTTTCTCTGTGTTTTCTGTTATAAGGACATCAGACTTTCCAAAATCCTACTCTGCATGTGGGACTCTTACTTATACATAGAATAGAAATGGAATGCAATCTTTTATAGGAAGATAAATAGTTTTTTTTTCTTAACAATATACTTGTTAGTTGGTATTGGCACATCCAATTTAAAAACTTTTCCATCTCACATTTCCAGAGACAATGGTGTCGCACTACTTGCCATTTAAAACATAACCACTGCAAAACAGTCTGAGATTAAGGTTTTCATTTGACTTATTGTAATGTTTAATTGCCCTCTTCACTCTGTTATTGAGCTGATTGACTTATACATCACAGTGGGATTCCGGCAGGGAGACGACCTGTTCACTGTGGAGATGCAGAGTTTTGGGCCCCGCTGTGGAAATATACACATGACGTCCTGTGTAATTATTTTGTGGAAATTTAGGACCAAAAAAAAAAAAAAAAACGTTCTGCAAAGCATGGTTAAAACAAACATTTATTTTGCTCAACTTATCATGTTTGTTTGCAACAGTTGCTGAAGGTTTTTGAAATATTATGACCATCCATGACCGTGTAATAATTTGGTCATCTTTACCAGCCTGAGAAATGTTGATAAAATAGCAAAACTTCCAGTAGGTTTTGAAAGTGATTTACTGAACCATGTTGCTTTTAAACCTTTTTTGCTTTTATGTTTCCTCAGGCAGCACTCTTTCATCCGCATGCACAGATCCATGCAGATATTATGTTTTTCCCCCAGAATGATCCTTCACCTAGACTAGAGTATAAAGACATGACTTTTGTGACACTTTGTTTCTGATCACCTGACTTCACATAACAAGAAGGAAACTGAGAATTTCCAGGTGCACAACTTCAGATGGCAATATACAATGTCACACCAAACGTTTCTCTGTGTTTATGGTTTCCTCAAATACTTACAGATAGCAATGAAGACAGTGGCAAAATTGGTGACAGATTATATGTTTTTCAATCCAGTCATGCAAGTTATCGTATTATTTTGTGTGGGAGTCGTGAAATCTCCCTGACAGAGTCCTGGTGTCATTCAGATATGGAGTGGAAGTGACATGAACACATAAAGCAGCCAGAGATGAGGACTTCTTTGTGATTACACTGGAAAAATAGGGAGAATTCAATTATAGCTATGCACACATGTGAACTGGCTTCGAGGATTATTGGAGGTGGAGGCAGAAGGTTTAAAAATTCAGGGCAAGAATGGTGAACTGAAATAAATTGTCAAAATTCTCTCTCACTCCCACACTCAAATTGGTCTTCTGAGTTTGAATTGCACTCCAAACACCACAATTTAAATCCGTGTAATGGTATTGAAAACCATTAACCAGTTCAGCCTCCAGACATTCTTTTTTTAATTATTCTTTTGTTGAACTGTTGTAGTGCAGCTGTGTAATTCTCCAGAGAGGCTAGAGATAAATTCTTCCTTTATCATACTACTTCTTCCTTCTTTCTTTGAGAAGTTGCAAATTCATTTGTGCCCTGGGGATTTATTGCTTCAGGCTGTGCTAGTATCTTGATAGCATTTATTTCATGTAATCATCTGACCAGCTGACTTTTTATCGGAAATCCTCCAATTCTCACCTCCAATCCAGCAACAAAGAAAATCATGAGTTTAGACCTTTTCTTCTCTGTCATTAAACCACATAAAATTTTTAAATTGACAAGTTAAATAATTATCATCTTCTGTTTAGTTTCCTCTTGAAGTAAGCATAATTTTTAGCTTTTATTTGTCTTGGATAAAACATTTGCAACATTTGAGTTTTCTGATTTTTACAGAAAGCAGACAAATATGTCGTTTTTATGTTCATTCAAAAGTGGCCTAATGCATTTTGTCTAACAATGCATTAAATGCACCATCAAGTAGGTGGATTTCTTTGAAGCCTTTACTACTTCGTTTGAAATGTATAGAAACACATCATATAGTCCTTAAGTGGAAATATTTACTGTACATATTATTTTATACCACGACTTGCATGGCATCCAGTGTACAAAAAAAAAAGGTTTTTTTAGATGCTTCTGGACTATAACCATTTTATTCCACATTTCAAATGCAATCTTTCAGATTGTTTTTAAAGTTGATTTGTTGATTTGCTTTGTGTCATATTTTAGCACAGTTTCAGTGTTTAATCTGACATTTTCACCTTAAACATTTGGGAAGTTTAAAACTTCAGCTTCCAAGACAAACAATTGAGCATGTGGTATACAAGTTAATTTGTGCTCACTGTAGTGTATCGTCATGTTAGCCTAACCTCAAAGTGTTTACAGGCCAAAGAAGTCTGAACCATAGCCTCAACTCTATTTCCTGTCTGATTTTTAGTTTCTATTAAAAAAAATAAAGCCCCACTTTGGATCTTTGGGTAAAAACTAATTCTACATCAACACAATATTTGTATCTTGATAGCTATTGTTACTTCTTTGTTGTTCAAAATGTATTTGTACATATGGTTGGGTTTTCTCATTATAGGTGAGATGTTCTACACCCTTAAGATTGCTGTGACATAGCAGAGTCTATTAGAGGGCCACCTAAAAAGCTCTGACAGGCCAATTTTGGCCCGTGGGCCATAAGTTTAACACGTTAAGTAATGGCATGACGGTCAAGCTCTCAACATCATCCTGAGATGGAGTTTCTGATTTTAGCAGTGTTGTGTTGTTGGAAGGGACCACACACTGTCACTCGTTTAATATTTAGCAGGAAGGGCAAATGTTGGGCAAAGGTAAGACTAAAACTCAATTCCCCTAGACGACAGAATTTAAACGGTTTTTGAGAAATCATGGCCGCCACATATTTTCTGTGCTGAACATTTTGTACCAGAAGTGATTAGATGGCTGAATAATCAGCGGCATGATGTCAGCACACTCAAAATTCCTGCCACATTAATAAAATTAGGCAAATCGGGTGTCAGCTGATTGATTTGCCGTTAATACTCACGTTATGATCTGACTGATTTCTTAAGAGTACAGGTGTTTTTTCAACAGCTCAAGCCGTCACTTCAGTCACTCCAACACTGGCTCTATTGCAGCACTACGGCCCTCCCAACTGTCAATTTATCAGGGCGAAAGGGATTTTGTTTTGTCCACCTGTCAACCTCCCATCAATGGGATGAATGGATGTTGCAGTGGATTCAATGGCAGCAAATTAAATGTTTTCTTCTTGTCAAGATGAAAGTGTTGATGGAAACAGAGGTGATCAAAACATTTGTTTTTATAAGAAAAATTCCAGAGAATTGAAGTGAACCTTGAGTTAGCGATGGAAGTCTTGCCAGATTGACATTATTTTAGACCATTTAACAAATCATTATTGCATTCAGCTTGGCAGAAGCCAAATGCTGTAGCTCAACAAGGATCAATATGCTGAATATTTAAAAAGTACAAGAGAGTGAAGAACATTGTTGGTGCTATCTGTCTGGCAGCAGTACAACTAGAGGACATATCCGATTTATTGCTGTACACTAATAAGGCATTATAAAATGCTGTTGTTGTTACCAGTTCAGACTTTTAATACTTTTCCCTCTTTTTTTCTTTCTATTTCTAAAAAAAGAGAAGCTAAGAACTCACCTTGTTCTGTACCTTGACATCATGTCAGGCTGAGCAAAGGTTATTTTTTTCTTCTTTCCTGCTTTTAAGCTTGCTGATGAGAGAGCAGAATATCTTGAACCTGCTCATTACTGAAGAATCCCAGCAACCAGGACGGCATCAAAGAAGACTCCAAATTGACTCCTTAATATCTCTGAATCAACATCAGCTTTTCTGGCTGTCCTACTTTACCGACGACATTTGCATCACCTTGAAATTAAACTCCTTCTGCACCTTCCCAGATTGGCCGTGTGCAACTTCACAGATATGAAACTGCTAGATCTCAAGTTCTATTTTTGCATATTTCATTTATAAAATAGCCTTTTTTTTTACCCTTTTTATTTTGATTTGTATGAGGGTTTGTAATATTTAGAGACACTAAAATGCCAATGCCATGTCAACTTGGAGCAGGGTAAATGAAAGCTAAAATAATATTTCTGAAAAAAAGAAAAAAAAATCTTTTAGCCTAAATTAAAGTGCCTTGGAAAGTATTCAAAACACTTCAGCTTTTCTGATATTGCTGTGTAACAACCAAAAGCTGTGTACTTAATTGGGATATTTTCTGATCTACAAAGTGGTGCTCAGCTCTGATACATCAAAATTAAACTACAACCATCCGCCTTCATAAGTTGGTGAACAGAGTCCACCTGAGTGCAAATTAAATTCAGCATATAGACCGTTGTTCTTTGAAGGTTCCTCTGGTTTGTTGGTGAACATTAGTAAGCAAACAGCATCATGGACATCAAGGAACATAGATGAGTCAAGGTTAAAGCTGTGGGGAGGGTTAAAGCAGAGTTAGGTTATAAAACACAATCATAAGCCTTGAATGTATCAAGGAGCATTGTTCAATCGTGGAAAGATGATAGCACAACTTCAAAGCTGCCAAGACATTACTACTCACCTCATGATGGGCCAATCAGCTTCAGCATTAAACAGAGAAGCAGGAAATTGGGCCGTGGTGACTGATATGCTGAATGAATGTTCTCCATGAATCGTACTGCGCTAGAGCTGTTTTGAAGGAAAGTATTGGAAAACATTGATTCCCCAGATGTACAGAGATGGTAGAGATGTTTTTGTTGTTGATGTTTGTTTTTAATATTTTACAGTTTTTGACAGCAGCAAAAGTGGGTCTGAAACACGTTGACTCAGGTGTGAATACATACTCCACATTTATTTATTAATATTAGAGTTGGGACTTTAAAGCATTTTTGATTAATTACATAGATTTTAGTGCATTAACTGGTTTTAACAAAATTACTTTCTTATTTTAAATTATTTATTTATTTTTTTTATTTTTATTTTTTTCCATTTTTTTACTTTCCGAAGTCCAGCATCAGAATCTTTGTATTCTTGTTCTGGTATGCTCTGAAATCACAGTGATGGACAAAATTGGTGTTTTTCTTAAACCACTGGGGGATCATTTTTGCTTCAAGAAGCAATCTGAAAAAGTATATTGTGGTGCGTAATTTGTGCTAAAAGGAATTAGCCTACCGCTGAAGCCATTCAAGCCTAAAACATTGTTTCAGTGTTAAACGTGCTGCTGCAAGCACAGACGTCCCTTAACAGCAGCATCATTTGCAGCATTTCTAAATAAGTGCTATTTCAACTCAGTTTTACATTTTTTATCTCTTAATTATTGAATAATTTTGCATCAAAAAGTGTTTCTGAAATGAAAATGTTTCTTTTGCTGTCAAAATTTGGTTTTTGATTAGGATTTTATTGTTTACAGGCCCACTAATAGAAATGCATATAAATTTAAAGCATTACATTCTTTCCATAGCTACTTAGCTACTCAATCATAAAGGCTTTCAACAAAACATATAAATGACTGTTGATGTACTGTGGCAAAATGTCAAAAGTTCAAGTTCATGTGCCTGCAGAAAGTACTCCATTATAGTCAGATCATACTTATGGCATTTCTTATCTTTCTTTTAATAGCACAGAGCTTTTATGGCAGCATTTATTTGATTTTAGCTTCCCGTTTTTAGATTTGTTTTCTTTCATTTCATTTAACCGTCTGTGCTGTTGCGTTTATCCCAGTAGAGAATTCAAAGAGATCTGCTTTTCTGTTTTAATTTCCTGTTTCCTTTCATTGTCTTGTATCCTGCTTTGTTCTATGTTTAAGCAACATGAGGGCAATGAACCCCTTCCCACCTCCAAGCACTGAGCAGAGCAAATATGTTTTCATCTGGGGAGTGAGCCATGCTGAGAGCATGATGAATTTGGAAATCTTTTGCTTTTGTGTTTCCTCAGAAGTTCGAGCACTTCTGAAGAGCTGTTTACAGTTCAGTCACTCCCAAATGAGATTACAGCTGTTTGCATTCTTAGGAAAATGAAAAATGTGTCAAAAATGATCCATGTTGAAGTCTGATCTTATTTAGCATTCTAGCATGCAAATGTAGTTAATTAATGCTTACATAACAGATGGCTCTCACCAAGATCAAATAAATATTTGACGGTTTTGTTATAAAAACATTTTTGGAGTGTACACTGAGTTTTCTGGAAGTGTGTTCCAGATTATAGGAGAATAAAAACAGAATCCTGTTTTTCCATGATTGGCTCTGATTCTGGGCATGGAGAAGACTCAAGTCTGGAACATTAATACAGCAATAATAGGTCTTAAATGTATTTTGGTGCTAAACCATTAAATGATTTATAAACTGTCACAAGTATTGTAAAAGTCTATTCTCTGAGCTACACTGTGATGGATTTTGTTTTGTGCTGTACATACCTGGTATTAGTGAGAACCCGAGCAGCAGCGTTCTGGATCATCTGCAGCCGTCTGCCAACTTGTAGAGACACTATTGCAATAAGCATAGACAAACACACAGATGAGTTTGTCAAGAATTCGCTGGGACATTAGTCCTTTAACCCTGGAGATGTTCTTCGGCTGATTAAAGGCCGTGTTTGTAAATGATTTTATGTGCCTCTGAAAGCTCAAGTCCGAGCTTATCGTTACACAATGCACCCAGCATTGGAAGCTTCTAGCAGTTATTGTGAGTTCACTGACATCTGCTTCGTTTTCATCTGGAAGATTCTTCAATTATTCTCAAATGTACTTCCCTTTTCTGTAGGACATGTTTGAAGATGGGCCCATATTACATTTAATCTATAAAATTTACCTTTTAAAC